>NC_092209.1:33587012-33640119 GCF_043381705.1 Parasteatoda tepidariorum | reverse complement strand
CTAAATTAATATTGGAAATCATATGTAAGATAATGTAAAAAAGCATTGCAAGAACCTAAGTGGAATTAAAATAAAAAACTAATGAGAATGTAAACACTGATAAAAGTATCAGACAGCCGGAAATTAAAAAACTTAATAGATTCTGATAGATAATTGCATAGGCGTTTGCAATAAAATGTTTTTGACCAAGAATGAGATCGAAAAAATATTAAAATAAGTAGCCAAAGTTAGCGAATGATTCCACTTGCAGTGGATGACACGTTAATATGGCGGTCTGATACACTAAGCCTAAATCAATGGAACATCGGATTTTAAACACTCAAAAATGGAAAAATTGGCCACCCGGAGGCCGGAAAAGACTCACCAGGAATGCCTTGTGGGTTTACATGTTGAATTTAATTAACTTCGGGGTGAAATAATGGATATTTATTTCTTTTAGAAGATGTTTTTGAGGACTCCATAGAAGTTGTTGTTTCGTTGGTGGAGATCTAGAACAGCTTTTCTCTATGGTATACTGCCATACAAATCTTTAAGGTTACCATTGGCCTATGGTATACTGCCATACAAATTTCTGTGGTTGCCATAGGCCAATGGTGACGTGCCATACAAATCCTTATGGTTACCATTAGTCTATGGTATACTGCCATTTAAATCTTTATGGTAGCCATAGGCTTTTGGGGTTTTGCCATACAAATCTCTAGGGTAACCATAGGCGTATGGTATCTTGCCATATAAATTTCTATGGTAGCCATAAGCTTATGGGGTTGTGCCATACGAATCTCTATGGTAGCCATAGGCTTATGGTGTTGTGCCATACAAATCTCTATGGTAACCATAGGCGTATGGTATCTTGCCATACAAATTTCTATGGTAGCCATAGGTTGCCATAGATTACCATAGGCTTCTCTATGGCAAATTTTCCTAAGGGATTGCATATTAATTAAATTTCAATTTTCAAATCTCTGAAAACTTTTAATGTTTTTTGATTTCCATCCGATTCCATTCTGTTACGCCTAGTTTGAATTCGCCTTAATATTGTCTTTGTGTTACCCGGATGTTTGAAATGCTGACTAATTTTATTTAAAGAACTGCAGCAAATATGCTTTCTAAATTAATGATTCTCACTTTATGTTGTATTGTAAAAATAATTTTACTGACTCTTATACGTATCTTATCTTACAGTAATTATAAATTTTAATGTTACTGAATAACACAAATGAGGATGGCTATTTTGCACCTAGTAATGTAAAGGAACATTGGTGTAATGAAACAATAGATCCAAAAGTCATGAATGGCTTTTCACTACTACACCACTTTGCTGCAAGGAGTTGCCACCACTTTTAAAACTTTTTCTTAAAAACCTCTTGGTCACTTAAATCTTTTTCGAAAATAAATTCTTAATTTCTTATGCAGTTTATCTAGATAAATTTAAATTTTACTAAAACGTTCTGTATAATAATTTAATAGCAAAATCCTGATGCGTGATAAATGTAACAGCATGATAATTTAATCGCAAAAAAAGAAGAAAGAAATTTGTTAAGTTTTCGAAATTTAAAAGCTTGAAATTTTAAATCTGTAAAAGCTGATTATTTTACCAGACTGTATATTTGTAATAATCAGATTAAAAGGGTAACAGGTGAGTGATTTCTTTTAACGCAAATAAATCACGTGGTGTAATTCAGTTTCTCACATGAATATTCATGTATCTGTGGTTGTCATCAGCTTAATAAAAAGCTTTTAACTGTAAAAAA
This sequence comes from Parasteatoda tepidariorum, assembly GCF_043381705.1. Lineage (NCBI taxonomy): Eukaryota > Metazoa > Arthropoda > Arachnida > Araneae > Theridiidae > Parasteatoda > Parasteatoda tepidariorum. The sequence continues at coordinate 33,638,368 of NC_092209.1, read as the reverse complement.
AATTCTTTATCTCTTTTATTTCTTCATCCCTTTATCAATATTTGTTTGATGTTTCCAAGAATTAATCTCAGTATTATAATGCTAATTTTCCGTATGGAAACACTGTGGTAATGACCATGGTAAAATTTTCTAAAAAATATTATTGGTTATCACTCTGCTTAATAGTAAAAAAATATAAAAAATACCAATTTTGAAACCCAACCTCTTAAACAAAAGATGCACCGTTGCACCACTATGGCATCTGTGATTGCACAATTTTCCTCCTTGAAATATGCAGCATTTTTTTTGGGGGGAGGAGGGTAAATAACAGTATTCATTCTAGTGCATGCATCCTTCAAGAATCCCTAAATTGTTAGTATATTGCAATTGGATACCTACACGTGACGTCATCGTCGGTAAACCATGGCATTTGCCGATGCATACGCTATAATCAGGTTCGACTCACACGCGTGACGTCTCTTACAGGTATCCAATTAAATCTGATTTAAATCACGTGGTTAGGCAGAATCACTTCACTTCTTCATGAGTACCCAATTCAGGGCAAATTTTCAAATTTTGTTTGATATCAAAATTTTATATCACTAATGGAAGTCATTTCCTTTATAGATATAAGTTAATTTTATTTCTTCTTCTATTGGCATGACTACCCTTTGTGGGCCAGAGCCTTCCCTAGAACTACTACCGTTTATTCCAATAAATCCGAAAATGTATACCGTCTCAGATGTGTTTGTTGCATGAGTTCTTTCTTTCAACCTTAGCGATTTAGCTGCTGAAAATTTTTAAAAATCGTCTGTCAAATTTAGAACACTTTGTATTTCAATGTTATTTGTTTCTATATTAAATTATGTAACTCATCGAAAATTCGAATTACGAAACGAATTATTAAACCGAAACCCAAAACGAATTATTAAACCCAATGATAAAAAGTCTAGTCACATATTTTTGCCTAAAAATGATAAACCTAGTAAAATAGTTAGGCCTAGTAAATTGTTTACAATTCAAGATTAGCTGCTGTAACTGCTTCAAAATTTTATTTTCGCAAAATAAAGCCTAATAAGAACAGATTTAGTAACTTAGTTACGCCTAATAGTAATAGACCTAGGAAGATAATTAAACTATACGCAATTTTAGACTCTTTGCTGTAAATCGTAAAAACTAAATTAGAATAATTTGCATAAAATTATAACAACATGATATTTTCATACTATAAGATAAGCAAACTATATAATAGGGTATATCTAAAAGAAAATAAGTCAAGTTTTGAAAAAGTTCAGGATGATCTCACCTTCTAAATAAATCGATTTAAAATTCTACTCTTATATTTGCAAATATTCAGAATCAGTTTGATTTAAAAAATATTAGCAAGATAATTAAAATGAAATACAGGAATTTATTTACATATGACGTAAAATATTGCATAGAAATTAATTAAATGAAGTTAATTGAATGAAACTGCAATGAAGGCGCATTTTTTATTTCAAAGTTCATGTAAGAAATATTTTTAACTCATTATATTTATACTTGTTATTAAATAAGACTTCACTTAGCTACTTCTCCTTTTCAGAAATTGCTTTGCCGTGTTTTAAAATAAACAAGAAATATACTTATATAAGCATCATTATTATTAAACTCGTATTTTGAACAAATATTTTGTAAACGTAATTAATTATCTTTACTCATTCTTTGCCGAAATAAGTTTTTTTCACAAAATTTGTTTTTAATGACGTATAAAGTAAATATTCAGCAGAAAAGATTGACTTAGTTAAATTTGTTGAAACTAAATTGCAGTTTAAGTTCATAATTGATATAACTTTTGTTATTAAGTTCAGAGTTTTTAAGCAATGAAATATTTCTCCTCGCAAAGAAAATAACCGAAGTGTCATTCGCCTATGGGGCTCATTTGTTTTACATGTAGCATTTTATGCCAGAAAATAATATGTAATATTTATTTTGTCTATTTCGACGTGATTACCAAGTTATAAAATACCAAAAACTTCTATTTTTTGCTTTAATGAGTCCCCAATTCTTATTCGTCGCTATAAAGGGTTATTTTAATTTAAAGCTTTTATTTTAATTAGAAACTTTAATAATAGCGTTTTAAAACTATAACTTTAAAGATTAAACTTACTAATTAGGATAAAATTCTTTAGTTCAGTATTATATTCCAAATATTCTATGTAACTTCATATTTCACTAGCTAGTAGCTATTAATAATCGCCCATATAAATAGCTATATCGAAAAGTAGTTTAAAATTCCTATTTGAATATAAATTATTATTGGGCTTTTCAGTATTTATAAAGGGACTAGGAGGCTCCACCCCCTGCTCGCTAACGCTCGCCAACCCCCGAGAATTGCTACGCAATCCTATGTGGTTCACGCCGTGAACCATGGCTCGCTGCGCTCGCTCGCCAATGAACACAATGTTCTAGCACAAAGACATAATATATTATCATCAAAGACATAGTATTTTATCATCAAAGACATAGTATTGTACTTATGTAGAAGAATTCTACCAATGTTCTTATTGGCTTTTAAAAAAAGTATATTAGCTATTTAGATTGTACATGGTGAAAAAATCAAAACATTAGCTAAATAAGAAACATATTAGCAAAATAAATTATCAAATATTGCTTCACTAATATTCTGCATTTTAAAGCGTGAAAATTCAATGCATAAATAAACGCGAAATATTAAAAAAATTCAATGCATTCAATACAAACACTAAAACGTTTTTTAGACGTTTAGGTAGTTCCCAGTAGAAAAATATCAATTCAACAGCGGCCTTTTAAAGCATTCTCACTTCAATTAATTAATTAATTCTTAATTGGGTATACTATAGCCTACGTCACAGGTTGTGTTATTCCTACTAAATTTAACCCATGAACGGCATTTTCTGCGAGCCTAACTTCAAGCCACAAATAACCAAACGAAGTGTTTGATCGTTTAAATAGCTGCTCGCCAGATTTTATTGCATTATAAAGAAAAGTAATTGATATTCGATTTTTGATTAATAATTGATTTATGTGGATAGTGGCATAGAATTTAGCATTGCGTCATGGTAAATGTTATTCCTACTAAGTGGAAGTAGTTGTGTTTTTTTTATATTATACCCAATTGAGTTTAAATTAAATATTGTCATGTTTTTAGTGCATGAATCTGAATTGAACAACCTGATAATGCTCACTCTGGTTATTGTTATCTGGTTGCTCACTACGTGCTCTTGCGCGCCGAATCCAATCAATTAAAAATGAAAACTGTTGCCAGCGCGAGAAAAGAAATATCATCGGTTTTATTGATACATACATACATACATACGTACGTATTATATAATATAGATTCTTCCTACTCGTATTCGTTATCGCTCATTTGGTGATTTTTCTTTTGATCATTTACAAATTTCGTTTCCCAATCGTTTAATTTCAAAATCGTATATTTTCTCGACAGCTTTCTTATTATGTTTATTTCATTAAATGAGACGGAAGGGTTCAGGGGATAGAGCGTTCGCCTTTCAGTTCCGGATTCGAAACCCAGCGATAGCTGGTCAATACGAATTCCAAACCCAGCTCTCCCCGATCACAGTGCTGATGTAAAAATATTCTCATTGGTAGAGTCCTCTTTCCGCCAGACTAACTGTGGGAGGTTTTCGTGGTTTTCTTCTTCGTGTTATTCAAATGCGGGTTCCATTAAAAAGTTCTCCACGAAGGCAATTTTCTGCCAATGCTTGATCCAGAAATTCCCTTGTCTTCTGGATTGGGTTCAAAATTACAAGGCTAAGGAGTAGAACATTGATAGTTGTAAACCCGAAATTAAGTCTGCTGCTCAAAGACGGTTATAAAATAAAATTACCTCATTGGATGAAATCAGTTTTTACCTGCATTTTTTTAATATTATTTTTCTCATTTAAATCAAATAAATATTATTTTATTTATAATTTGTAATGAAACTTTTACGATAGATTAATTTAATTATAAAATAACATGAGATAAAATTTTTCTACGAAGACGTAATTTGAATTATGGTATATCTCTCCTCTTAAAAATTTGAATTATGGTAAATCTCTCCTCATAAAAATTTGAATTATGGTATATCTCTCCTCATAGAAATTTGAATTATGATATATCTCTCCTCATAAAAATTTGAATTATGGTATATCTCTCCTCATAAAAATTTGAAATTCGTCTCATTTTTATGTTTATACGAAACATTTCTAACTAATTTTAAAATTAGTACACCAGCAGATTTATTTTACAACCAAATAAAAGAAACCTGCAACCTATAACTTGAAACATTTCTAACCAATTTTAAAATTAACGCACCATCAGCTTTATTTTACAGCCAAATTGAAAAAGCTCTAAAACTTTTAACTTATTTTTCTGAGATTGTACAAAAACATTTAAACCAGGCAAAATAGGAAAACAGATAAATAAGAAACAAACAAAACAATACAAAATCACAAAATAACTTTTCAGAAGAAATTATATTTATGCCATGCTGAAAGGTATAATAAAATTACCAAATTTTACCACATTTGCCAAAGTATCACACATTATATAATCATATTTTTTGTTAATTTTACCAAAATACTTCGGTAAAAATTATTGATTTTTTTGCTGTTCCCGTAAAACCCCAAACATGGTATATTTTACCATATTCTGGCAGTTTAGAGCTTACTTTTTTATCAGTAAAAGAACAGTACAAAACTATTTAAGCAGTGTAAAAGAAGTATAAGTGTTAAGTTATTTTTTAAAATTATATATTCTCGTGTATAATTTCTTTTTCTTTTTAAATTTCTGAACACTAAATTTTGAAAATTAACCTATGGGGAATTTATAACATTAAATTAGATGGAAACATTAAAAATCTAATAACTAAAACAATAATCATTTAATTTATTAGTTGACCCTATCTTATTTTTTAAGTCTGTGCAAAGCAGGTCTTTGAAACTGATAATGTTGAAAACATAAAAATTTTAATTAATTTAAGTAAATTCCCAAGTATAAATCAATTCTTCAATTAATGCGATTCCAAAAAAACACCATGTAAAAATATCTTTTTATTTAAAATGCATATTGAAATCTCTATATGAGAAAATACTTTTCATTAAAATTTACTTTCCAAAAACAAATTTTAAAATGAATTACCAAATCCACAATAAAAACAATATTAATTTTTATAACTATTTGACTTGGTGTGCTTCTGACTAATGAAAGTTAAGCCATGAATACGTTCGTAATAAGTCTAAGTTCAATAAAGTGTTTAAAGTGTTCATTAAAAAAATGATAATATAACCAATGAAGCAGTAAAAGAATGTATGAGAAATCAAATCACAGAACCAAAGGAAACTGAAATTCGCCTTTTAATGCTTAGGCTATTTTCAGTTTATTATGGTTTTCAATTATTTAAGAAAACCATTAAATTAAATCTCATATTCCATTAATTAAAGTTTGTTCCATCGTTAAAATGTCGAATTAAATTAAATTGCGCTTATTACAGCTTCGGTTCTTAGCTTGAAAAAAAAATCAAAAATAAAATTTAATTTTCCACTTTGGAATTGGAATTAATATTAAATTAGCAATAAACGATTTCGATTTTAATTAAAACGTCAGTCTATCGTTCTTAAAATATTAAGTAGGAAATATATGGAAACAAAACAAATATATTTAAAGATTTTAATTTTATCATAAAAAATATGATTATGTAAGAAAATATTAGTTTTTTTTCTTAAAAACCTATTTAAGTTGCTTTTCGAAATAATGTAAGCTAGTGTTAGGGTATAGAATATTTTTTATGCAGTTATTTTATTTTTGAATTCTTGATAACCATTTTTAATGAAATTTTTTTTTTTTTTTGCATAAGTCAAAACGATTGTAATTTTATCTTTTTACTCAAAAAACACCAATTACAAATTTATTTTATTTTTTTATTTCCTATGAGCTGCACAATCAGTCTTCCCGATGAGCAGACCTAGTGCGTTCTCCAGAACTGGTATCCACTCTTTCAGGACCACCACATTGGGTGAGATACCGTTGGCCATGTTAATTTGGACGTCTAGTTTCTGCCACACTAGATGGCAGCACCGGGACTCTCTTTGGATGCTAAAGTGCACTAGGAATTTAATTTTACCGGAAGTGCCATTAGCCAATAAGGCACTCCAGGGATCTTTTACATGCCGCATAATAATGCGACATGGCCGCTGAGGATTTTCTGCATCCCGAAAATCCGGTGTCTGGGCGGGGATCGAACCCGCAGACTTGGGCTCAGAAGGCCGACGACAAACCAACTGCGCCACCCAGCCACCCAATTACAAAATACATAATATTAGAATTACATAATATTTAGACAAAAGATTTTTGCGTATCATAAAAAACAGCCACCCTTAGAATCTTATATATCCTAAGAAAAATTTATATCCTACATTATTTAAATTTAAACTGTAACATTTTAGTTTGGTGAAATTAATTTTCATCTTTTCGTGCACTATAAACAATTTCCATATGTTTGAACACCAAAAATGGTGGTATCTACTTCACACCAAAATGGTGTTCCATAAGTGTTCCCCTGCAACAAGAACCTGGATCGTTCCTGGTGAAATGAAACACTAAGAATGTTTTTTTATACTACTTGCTGTAAAGTAGCCCTTCCCATTTTTATTATTCAGTGACATTAAAATTTATAATTACTGTCAGATGCAATGCACATTAGATTCTTTACGTGACAATATAAAGTAACAAGCAATAATTCAGGTTGTATACATGCACTTATTATTAAAATAGCATAAATGAGATAATGGAATATAAGCGTAGCAAAGCATGAATAGTAAGATAAATTCGAACTAGGCTTAGCAGAATGAGAGGGGATAGAAATTAAACATTATAAAAACAATTAATACAGCCTATAAAGACTTAAAAATTTTAATACAAATTGTATCTGTATTAAATAGCGAAAACACATACGTATATTTTAACAGTGAGCTTTAATTTCTGAAGATCAAAAGCTAAAACAGTCGCCAACTCGTTCTCGATTGTAACAGTTATACACGATATCCAAAACATGCAAATATTGGAGTTCTCGAAAGCGAAAATATTTAACGTATGGTGATCTTGGAACTTGCGTGTAATCTTGGAGTTAACTTTTGCATTTTAGGCGTTTAGAACTTTCATGCAAATTTAATTGAAAGCTCTATTTGTTGCGTAATTTATGAAGTTGAATATCTCTGTGAAAATCAAAAGAATTATTTTTAAAAAATTTAAATTGAAAAAAAAAATCAAATATTTTTGAATTAGAGATTATTTTTATTGGAATTAGCTAAGTAGTAATAAAGTTGCGAGTTATGCGTTTGTAAATATTTTCTAACCTTTTAATAATGTAATAATACTTAAATAATGTGAGAATAATATAATATATGTTTTTATTTTGTTTTGAAATTCAAATAATCAACCATTTAAATAAACCACCATTGCAAATAAATTATAGAAATGTAAATTGATTATACAGTCTAATACTAATCTAGTTGGTTTTAGTCCGGAGACTTTGTGTTTCAAATTATCACTTTGCATTATCCATGTCATCACTAAAGCACAGATCTTTTTTTAACTTATACGAGCGACTTGCAAATAATCAGTTGATTATCTAGGTAGAGTTTACTTAGAGTTTTGTAGAGTTATGCTACTTAGAGTTTTGGCTCTTAATCACCCTAAGTCTGTAATATAACTGATTTCTACACTTAACGGTAACATCTACAGAAATCAAAACACTGTTTCAGGAAGTAATTTGAAATCTTACACCATTGAGAAAGAAAATATGGTCAAAACTTCCAGAACATGGTAAATTTACCAAATTTCCGGATCTATGGGAACACCAAAAAGCTAGGTAATGTTTACCGAAGACTTTTTGCAACGATTTTCGTAAAGTTCACTTTGAGATATGGTTGTATAATATATGATAAAAACTGGTACGCTTGCTAAAATGTGTTAGTTTTATCAAGATACCTTAGAGAAGGGTTTCTTAAACTGTGTGTCACGACCCCAATTGAAGTCTCGGGTACTGCAGTGTGGGTCACCAAGAATGTCAGCAATTGTGTAATAATTTTAATTCATTATAATAATTTTATAATTAGTGAATATTTTTACCCTATACATTTGAAAATAGATGAAGATAAGGAATTATCGTATCGAATTTACCCAATTAATTGAATTTATGTTTTTACTGAGTTTTATTTTTTAATTTGTTACTTATTTAAAATATTCAGATTGTTCTATGCGATAAAATTAAAATTATTGTACTGAAACTGCAACAGTATATTATAGTACACGAGGAAAACGCTGACAGTTGCATTTACGACTGAGGATTTAGGCAATGTTTAAGGGATGGGGTCCCACAAAATTTTCATAACTATTATGGGGTCAACAGACCAAATGGTTTAAGAAACTCTGACATAGAGTATAGCATAAAAACCATTTATCCGGTTAAATTTACTTTACAGATTCGTTTTTTACTAAATAAGTGATTTACATTCATTATGGAGACCAAATAAGTGATTTTCATTCTTTATGGAGACTAAATAAGCGATTTACATTCTTTATGGAGACTAAATAAGTGTTTTACATTCTTTATGAAGACCAAATAAGTGATTTACATTCTTTATGGAGACTAAATAAGCTATTTACATTCTTTATGTCGATATTATCTCTAAATATTATCTCTTATATGACTAATCGATATTTTCTCTAAATAAATTTTTACTAGTATTCCCTTAAAAGATGTCGATTGAAAAAATAAATGCTGTAAAATTCCCATCATAAAATAACAGCTGAATTTATAAAATATATTCAGTAAGTACCATATACCTGTCCAAGAACTATAATACTTTATCTTCATATCATGAGTGCACATTTTGGCTTCAATTTTTCGTGAAAGCTTTAACAGAAATATTTCAAATTTATTGTTTTTTGGTTTATTTTATTGTGCTGTTATATGGGGCCTATACAAGCTACAAAACCATTTATGCTTGATGCATTAGCAGACACATATCATGTACCCTTCCCGTGATATCCCAGTTGTTTTATATGAAGTTAGAAAATGCCTATCTGTAACTTGATAAATGACACTTCTTTTAAGATGGTATTTATCAAAATGATGTTTTGGTTTTGCTCCCACCACATCAATTATTTTTGATTGAAAGTTTGGTTTAAATAGTCAATAAAAACACAAGTTATAGAAGCGGGAGTATGCACTTTTTTAAAGATCAATAACTGTACTAGAATGACAATATAAAGGCTTATATCGTCAAAGAGTCTTAAAGTATCATTAAGCTGAAAAAGTAATTCTGTAGAAAGTACACAAATATATCGATTTTATGTCTATTTCTATCGCCAAGAAAATAAACCGGAAGCAACATGTTTGTCACTAAGTGATAATTAATTTTTCCAAGAAAAATGAAGAAAGACAAATTAAATTATTTATAAGAAAAGATTTAACCGAAATGAATATTTATGTAATTCATAACTAAGTTTTAAAAAAACTGCCTTATAATCTCGTGAAATAAATTATGTACGGAAAAATAATTTCTGGTAAAATTACAGTACTGTATGATAATAAAATTTCTTGTAAAAAAAAACGTATATCAAGTAAATTTAGATAAAACAAAATATACGGTATTTAAACCATTCATTTGCTAATTTTTCCTTTCATATGACAATGGTTTACCTGTGATTCTGGTTCTCAAAATAATAGTTTTTATTCTCACACATTTAGTAAAATAATACAAAACTGAAAAATAAATTGAATAGATTAAATGGGTTTTAAACGATGTTTTTAGGTATCATAATAAAATTATCAAATTTTAGCACGTTTTGAAAAACCAAATTGTTAACTTAACCAAAATGTTTCCGTAAAAATTATCACGCTTTTGGGTGTTCCCACGGTAAATTTTACCATCTAGCTTTGACCATACATTTTTCTTCAGAGTATAAAATTTGGGAAGTATGTACAATTTATTAATTTTTTTTATCATCAATTATTTAAAATAGATCTATTTTTAAAATGTTTGTGCACGCAAACTTCCTTTTAAACTGATTATCGTCCATTTAATGGTTTTGAACAAGTGATTTTAAGAGAAAAAAGAATGAAGTATATTGTACAATCTTTTGATAAATAGTGCATAAAGGATGTGAACATAACTAACGCTCGCCAACATCCAAATATTACTGCAGAACACTTCACAGTCTTTCTAGTTTCTACCAAGTTACAACTGTATGAAACATATCCTAGATTTGGCTAATTAAATAATTGCAGAAATTGCATTTAAGCAGAAATATTATCGGAATAAAGACATTTTTTCCTTTTCCCCAAATTTGAACCTCAGAAAAAATTACATAATTCATTTTTGGAACCAGCGTTCTCACTTTTTCAGAACTTATAGTTTTTAATCTTCATAATATTTTAGCTACTATTATAAAGAACGTAAAAGCAAAATCACTTTGAGGTCATATAGGTCATATAAGTAGCAATTTTACGATATATAAACTGGCTGACACAATGATATTTTCTGTTAAGATTTTGAGCAAACAGAATTCTCTGCATATTAATTTAGAACAATAATTACAAGGAGAAAAAAATTACCGTAATGTATGGTAATGATATTTCCGATTTAAAAAAAAAACAATTATTCTGAAAACAAAAACTAAAATATCATTTATTTGATTGTTTTTCTGTTCATATGGTAAAAGTTTACCAGAAATTGTGGTTTTCAAAATTATGCTTCTTATTGCCACACATTTAGTGAAAAATACAAAACTGAAAAGTAAATTTAATCGAATAAATGGTTTTTATGCTATACTCTAAGATATCACGATAAAATTACCAAATTTAACCACATTTACCAAATTTTATCACATATTACAAAACCATATTACTAGGTAAATTTTTACTGAGTTTTTTGTTGTCTCCATAGAGCCAGAAACACAATAAACTTTACCATATTCTGGTAGTTTCGATCAAATTTTTTCTCTGATAAATAAATAGATTAGAATAAAAATCTCTTTTCCTAATGTTTCTACTGAACAGAATAATTGAAATTTCGAAGCATTTTTTTTCCAATCTGGTTGTAAGAGGGAATAATATCGATTTTTGAAACCTCTTTGCAAATTTCGGAACACTAGCATAAATAGTCCTGGAATTGGGTACTTGCACTCAAAGAAGAAGACAATCTATACCCACGTGACCTATGACGTCAGCACTAGCTAATCTTCATCAACAAAATGGCGAATTAAGGTTGAGTTAAGTTTCTCTACGTAATTCAGAATGTTAATTAACGCTAAGTTGAAATATAATTCCTTCTTTCCCATTTGCTTATGTATTTTATTGTAACCGGGATTTATTTTTATTTTGTGTACCTTTTCAACTTCGATGCATAATTACTTTGTTTTTGTTCTACGTGGCTTTGTGCCTGTCTTTGTGTTAAGTTTCTCAGTAAATATACACTTGAAGAATTGAAATCTTAGTGAAAAAATACAGGCTGTGTAACTTAGGAGAATTGGTACTTGGCAGGCTTGGTTTTCCCGAAATAGAATGAAAAGAACAGTTGAGTAAACAAATGCCACGCTTCAACAACCAATCAGGATCGAATTATTGACGCTATGTTACTTGCAGGTATTCTATTTTAGGAGAGGAAATCTATCTTTAATCATTATAAACAGTAAACAAACTCTTTTAGCTATAATTGTCAAACAGTAATTAAAATGATTTTCAAGGAACTGTCTACAAATATGGTTGGAATTAAATATGAAACGGATTCATATTCGGCAAATAAATCAAATAAGGTAATAAAATTTTGCCTTAAAATCAGAACTCTATTTTCAAAAGGATTTGGATATGGAGGTAATTGTTTTCAATTCTAATTCAATGAAAAAAGAGCACAGATGTGCATCTATTTCAATGTTTATTTCTTTCATCAAAGTGAATACTGCATACAACATAAGTGCTGCTAACTAATAGTTAACATTTCCAAAAAACTAAATAAATACAACCTTAATTATTTATGAGAAATTTCCTATGAAGAACAAATATTTTAGTCAATTTTCAATTAATTTTAATAAGATCTCCTTTTAGTTTAGTTAATAAAATGTCGTAAAATTTAAAATATATGTAATTTATTAATTTACATAACATTAAATATTTAAACCAGGATTATTCTTAAAATGCTTACAAAATTTCATTTTCCACAGATTTTCTGTTTAATCATACGGACGGGCAATTTTGAGAGAAAAAAATGATTGAATTCTATTGCACGATTTTCTGATACATCATTTAAATAATGCATAATGGTTGAACATGTTGCACAGTGCGCAAAATAAAAAAACGGACCACCCTTAATAACTCTTGATCTAATGATAGGATCTTCAGGTTCTAGTACTCAATCTAAATGGTTCGAGAGGGTGACCTCCAATATACTAGCTAATTGTTTCAAACGATATTTTAAGTTACGGAAATCAGATACAAAAACGTACTTTCTCTGAATAAGCATAACTTTTTCTAGACGGATTCAGATTTCTGATCCTTAAAATATAGGGGGTGCCAGTAATCTGGGAAATGTGGTCTCAATAGTTAGGTCCGAAGAGCAATCCAAAATTTTGACCCCTTAACCTTAATTTTACTTTCTGCGTATTTCGCCATATCTCAAGTTTCGAAAATTGAAGTTTTGTGAATTGAAAAGTTTTTGCACACAATTATGAAATTTATTTATCCAAAGACAATTCAATGCAAAAAATAACTTTTAGTCAATACTTGTAATTTTTTATTATTTTGTTTAATATTTTGCGAATAATTTTTAAATTGTGAAGTATACAAATTTTCAGATTACTTTAAAGAATATAATTTTGCATTCCAAAAATACAAAATTTGAGTAAAAGTGACTGAATAGTTCCTGAGAAATCGAATACGACTTTTCTAAAATTCCATTTCTCAGGAATTATTCAACAAATTTTGCTAAAATTGTGCATTTTTCTGAGTAAAGTTATGTACTTTAAAGTGATGTAAAAAATTGCGTGTCTTATAATACAGAATTTTTCTACTAATATTAAACAAAATAATAAAAAATTATAAATATTTACTAAAAGCTTTTTCTTCATACCGACCATATTTCCCAGATTACAGATACAATTTGGAGATCAGAAATCCGAATTCGTCGAGAAAAGGGTAAGTTTATTCAGAGAAAATACGTGTTTGATTTCGTAATTTAGAATATCTTCTGCACTAATTCATTAGTATATTAGAGGTCACCCCTTCGAACCATTAAGAATAAGTCTAAGAACGTGAAGATCCGATCATTAGATCAAAATATTCAATGTCGTCCGTTTCTTATTTTGCGCCCTGTGCATCTTTGTTGCAACTTTAATAAAGTGTTTAATATTACATTTACAATATACAATTGGATACAATAATCTTCATTTCCAATCCGAAAATTTAAGATCTAACAAACAAAATTTCTTAGTTGCAATTATAAAGTCTGTTGTTAAAATATTTTCTACAATAAACTGTAAACCAAACAATATCGCAATGTTGCATGAAAATCTGAACTCTAATTTCAGAAGGATTTAGAAATAGGGATAATTATTTCCTTAAGTTCACAATTACAACCATTGCCTTTTACTTTAAAGCACTGGAAATAGGACTTTGGAGAAAGGTGGTCAAATCCCTAAAATGCGAAAGCGCTGTCTCAATTATTAATGCTAATTATCTATTTAGTAAACTCTTAGTTGTATTAAGAAACATTGGCTACTGATGAGTTAGTGCCAATGTATACCAATTCTAAATAAGGTTCCGGATATTCAGCTCATCACCTTTAATTGAATATGTTGCATGCATTTTCAATTACATGAAAGGCATTAACTATAAATATATATTATAGTTCCAGTAAATAACCAATCAAACTTTAATCATTGATGATTTGCATTATATTATCAAAAATTAAGTCAATTGAAACTGCGTGAATTTAAATAAATTACTTGATATTCTAGAGATGTTTTCTAGAACAATGTGTTTTCAGAAAATCGGCTTATTGTTTAATCATAATATCGGTATATTGCGTCATCGCATCGTAAACAAATCGCTACAATTTCAACACGGTTTAAAATTGAACCACACTCAGTAAAAAGTATGGTCAAAACTATTTGAATATGTTGAAATTTACCGTGTTTCTAGCTCTGTGGTTCAAAATGCTCGTTAAATTTTACAAAGCCCTTTGTTAACGATTTTGGTAAAATTAACAACGAAATATGGCTTCATTAGTATGATATAAAATTTGGTAAATGTGGGAAAATTTGGTAATTTTATCATGATACCTCAGAGAAGGCATGGTATAATAGAAGCATAGTTAAAATGAATAAAGGCATGGCTAAATTTATTTTCCAGTTTTGTATTTTTCACTAAATGAGTATTAATACGAACTATGATTTTTCAAAACCAGAATTTTTCACCAACGTTACCATATGAACAGAAAAATTACCTAACGATTGTTTTAAATACCATATATTTTAGTTTTATTAACCAGAATTATGATTTTTTTTACCAGAAAAATGTCCTTACTATACAGTACGGTAATTTTAGCGGAATTTTCTTTACTGACCAGCATACATTTGTTCAAGATTTTTTTTATTTTTATTTCTAATAGTAAGGCAAAGAAAACAATTTGAAATACACAATACAAAAGGTGAAATTCAAAAGCATAGGCGTTCTAAAGTAACAACTAGCGTGTTGTTGCATTATCGTTAAAAAGTGTTCCATAAATGTGCATCACTTTTCCTGCTGTCTACTGGCGCGAACTTTTAAGGCATTAACTTTCGTAACTTTCACAATTGTTCTTCTAAGTTACTTTGTAATTTTATGTTTTTGTGTTTAGTATTTTTGTATTTGTATTGTACTTTGTTTTGCCATTAGAAGTGCAAAAAATATTCAAGTTTAACTATAGTACACCGTTAGAAATATTTTAAGAAAAAAGGTTAAACAGCAATCTATTTAACTGTAATTTTACCATATTCAACCAAACCAGTAAAACAACCATAAAAAGGAAGATATTCAAATAGTAAACAGTGAGAAAAATCATTTATTGACTCTTTTCCCTTAAATACAGTTAAATAGCCAAAATTTTATCCGTGTCAATTAAGCCCATTTTATGACGCTACTTAGTTTCATGTAGCTGGGTACATACTTTAGCCGAAAGGGCTACGTTGTCAAAAGTTTTTTCTCACTATTGATGTAAAAAAAAGTCTAAGTACTTCATGAAAATAAAGGCTTTGGGTGATAGAGCGTTTGCCTTCCAATGAGATGACCCATGCTCGAATTGCTACGAATTCTGCTTCCAGCTTTATCTCAGTACTGAGACAAATTTATCCTCAGTAGTAGAGGGATGATGATTTAGAATTTCTTTGCCATCCAGCTAACCGTGGGAGAGTTTTTTGTATTCCTCTCCATGTAACGCAAATGACAATTAATTCTATGAAAACTCCTTCACGAATGCTTCTCTTTCCCAATGTTTGATTGAGGAGTTCCCTTGTCTTTTGGGTTGGGTTCAAAATTAAATAGCCATGTAGATGTGCATTTATATTCGTAAACTCAGAAGTGGGTCGGTTGTTTAACGCTGGTTGCAAAAAAAAAATAATAATGGAAAGGTTTCTCTTCCGAAAGCTCGAAAACAATTATTTATAACTTTTGAATAAATGAATTTATTAATTAGATTAACTATCACCATTTTCGATTGAGAATATATTTAATTATTGTTATTCAGAAGAAAAAAATTAAATCAATTTTCAAGATAACTTTGCTAATGCAAATCAGCAAGAATATAATTTTCCTCATTCATAATTGTTTTTAACATATGCACTTAGAACATAATTTGAAAATTAGAAATAATGGAGGGAACTTCTTTATTTATTTATATACCTGCGTGTTTTTGTAGTTAATACAATTCAGTATTTTTTGTCATTGTTGAGAAATATTTGTTCACCTGAATGTTTACAGTTCATTGTTTAAACATATTTGTTTGAAAGTTAATATTATTCATAAATTTATAATAACCCATGTCGATGACAAAAGAAATGTCTGAAATGTAAATATAAATTAAACTTGAGCTTTGAAATTCAAGAAAAATCTCGTTATAGTTAGCAACACAAAAATATTGTAACACATAATTTTAATTGCATCTAAAACTTATATTTATATTCTATACCTGCCTTTATTTGCGTTGTATAGATTTTGAGTAGATAATATTATAATTTATGGAGAATAGTTAGAATGAACAGTAAAGTCAACATTTTACTATATTCTATAAAATACGTAAGTATTTTTTTTGCTTACTATTTTTTACTCATTAAAAATGATTAATAACTAATAGGAAATATGCATTTTTAGGAATCAAGTTTAATTTACTTATTACTAAGAATTTAAAAAAAAAAAATTTTGACTCCTCACACAATACATACTTGCTTGTTAAGTGACACCACTTAAAAAACAACATATATTCCATTCATAAGAGTTGAGCTCTTTTTCATGTACTGTAAAATATTCCGAATCCAATTCCGGGTCTTTGGGTGTATCATCAGTAAAATCTATTTTAACTGTAAATATTTACAGTAAAATTCATTTATCTAGACTGATTCAGTTATTTTATGGTAATTCTTACTGTAAAACCTACGGTCTATTAATTGTTTTTTCTCCGTAACATGTTCTGGTAAAGATTCCTGAGTATTGGTACTTTTTACCGTAATTTGATCAGGAATTTTTTAAATGGACGTATGACTAGTTTTTACTCTAAAAGTAGAGAAAGTAACGCTTTTTTCTTGTTTTCCAAAAGGTTTCAGCGACACTCTGTGGTAAAAAGTCGAACTATTAGTAAGACGATGAGTTTATTGTTTTATTTTATTATTTTTAATTAGCTGTATGAAGTTAACTGTAAATATTTGAATAGTTGTTTTTATTTTAACTCTATGAAATACTAAGACGTTAATTACACTAGGTAAACACATTTTTTATTGCATTTATACAAATACTTGATCTTGCCTGATTCGGATGTGGGAATTTTCTTCATAACAGGGAAAGCGCCGCCAGTGGCGTATGACAACATTTCCCGGCATGTGTTTCCATGCAATTTTAACTGCGTTCTAAATCCCCTAGATGTTTGTTGTAATATTTATGCTACCTTCTGTTACATATAAATTTTTAAACATGTACATTTCGACAAAAATTAGACTAAATCCGTCATTTAAAAAAACCTTTAGCTTGGAGAAAGAAACCAATTGCAAGTTTGAAATCTGCGACGTGAAAATATCGAAGATCCATCAGAAAATCTCATGCTACAGAAAATAAAAAAAAAATTACAATTAATTAATTATTCCCCAGTGATATTTGAAAATGTCGAGTGTTAATGTTAAACCATGTGATAATAAAGTAGATTTTATAAAGTAATTAACGATTTAATTTAAGTAGTACTAATTTCTCCCTTTTTATGTCCCTAAATTTATTTCTTTATAGCATAAAATGCAGATTTGTACCGGTAAAATGCGCCTTTATTCATTTTAAACTAACAGAATAAATACAGAAAAGTGCCATTGCTTATAATTGCTATATAATTTTTTTAATAAGTTATTAATGCAGGTTTTTCTTTTCTCTGTTTATAATAGAATTTATCTGAATATCGCAATAATTTATCAGATATAGTAGAATTTTTCACCACGTGACAGAATTCTGTAATCTAATAGAATATATTATTCTAATGGAATGGAAGACAGAGTAAATAAAACATTCCTGAAGTATTTTTTTATGAATAATAGAACTGAAATCTAAGATTTAAAAAAAATTTATATCTGGCCAGAAAATTTTATGTTTCTGTGCAAGTGTACAGTATGAAACAAAACTAACTCCAAAATATTATTACAGAAGTTCATGCAATACAGTCTTGCCTCAACAAACTTTATAGAAATAAAACACAAAAAATACGACTTTAAAGCTATGGACTATAGAGATAGATTTCATTCATGTTATAAATGTAATCATATTCACGTAAACAAAAATATATCAGAAACATTAAATTCTAAACCATAGAACGTCAACTATTCAAATCTACAGCATTAATTAAGAATTTCATTTTAGTGTTTCCAGAGGAAGTAACTAACCGTTACATGAGATGGAGCTTAAAGAAATGAGTCATGATCATGAGAGATTTGATCGTCCTACTTAATTATCGTTTGTTATACTGCTCACTCCTTGACTCGAATCTTTATTCGAATCCACTGATTCTAATCCTGGTTTTGAATAACCGGTTTTTAATGATCCTGGTGATTTGAATCAATTCGATGATATGTTTTGCCCGACTCTACTTTGCAAGTAAATTTCTGAAGGATACAGAGCGGCCCACATGTTATTTTTTAATACAAACTTAACAGTTGATAATTCTCAGACAAATTATAGAATCGTGAATTTTTTTTATGTCATCGTATTCCCAGTACATTTTTCTGCAGACTTTTGCATATTCAAGTTAACTCTTACAGTTTTTGCGCAGCAAAATAAAATGTAATATAAATATGAACGCACCAAACACAAATTTTTAAAATAAAAAAGAAAAACTGATTCTGTTCCTAAAAAAGGAAGCAAAACGGAACCAAGTTTGATACAGTTAAAATGATTTTGACGTCGATTAAAAAAGTGAAATTTGAATTCGTTATTCACGGATTAAAAAAGGGACTAAATGCGCTTTCTTTCTCTAAGGGAGAACTGCATTAGATTCAGATACTCTAGCTCATTAGGAATTAGATAAATTTTGAAGACGGAGGGGGGAAATGACCCCAAAGTAGGATTTGACCCATATCGCATAAAATCTAAATATTTAGGTAAAAAAATTTTTATATCTCTCTCATAATAATCTCGTGCATAAACTCCACAACTATATGCAACTTTGTTTTTTTATTTCTTTATGAATCTGTTGTTGTTGTTTCTAATGCCACTTGCCAATACCAGCAAGCCTGCTTGGTGAAACCAAGCAAATTTAATGCAGATGGCGCGTTTATTATCTTTCAGTTGTGTCATCTAGGGTTAAGAATCCAACTTCAGCCACACACACGTCACAACCAGTTTATAAAGCGGACCCATTCATATATCCATAAATTCATCCACAGATTGTAATTTTGACCTGAACCAGAGAGCGATCTATCTCCAATTCAGTACCCCCAGAGGTTTGATTTCCTATGGGAATATGGAGGACTTAGTGACCAGAGAGATTTAGTGTGCACCAGTCGTTCGGGGAGTCTTCAGCCGGTGGGGATCGAGCTCATGACCTCTTGCACATGGGCCCAATGCTCTACCAATCAGACTATCCCGGCTGATAAATGATCTAAGTCAGGGATCGACAACCTGTGGCTCGCGAGCTACATGCTTTTGTTGTAAAGGTGTGGCTCTCTAGTTTCACATCAGCTACACACTAGTTCCAGGTATATGTCGTCCCAAGGTCCAAAAGAAGAACTACTAAGATTGCAACCGATCTCAGGACAAACTCGTGGAAAAGATGTAGAAAAAGCTGTACAAAAATGCCCGGAAGGCGATGGAATCGATATAAATAAAATCGTTTCAATAGCAACTGATGGAGCCAGAAGTATGACAGAAAGGCATAGTAGGGTAACATCAATTCTTCAGAAAAAAATAAACCACGAAATTTTAGCGTTTCACTGCATCATTCATTAAGAAGCGCTTTGTGCCCAAACATTTCCGGTCGAAATAGTTAAGGTCATGAACTTGATAATTAAGATAATAATTGCATCTTATCAAAACCACTCGACTATCACCAGTTTAACGATTTTTTTGAAGAAATAGATAGCCAGTTTTCCAATCTACTTCTCCACAATAAAGTGCTAGGGCTTTCCAGAGGTAAATTAACATTTTGCTTTGTTCTTGAGGGAAATAAAAACATTCATCAATGAAAAAAGCATTGAGCATCCCGAACTTCATGGTAGATACCACAAGGAAATTAAATGAACTTAATCTAAAACTGTCAGGAAAAGTCAACCCAGCCTGTGCTTTGGTTGAAGTAGTTTGTTTCGAAAAAAATTACTTCTTTTTTTGAAGATATGGAGAGCGATAAATAAAAATCTAGAGTTGTGCTTGAAACTTAAAACAACAAGTTATACGCCAGATTTAATTAAACTTTCAAAAGACATGCAAAGCCCCCATGGATAAAACTATTGTGTTTTTATATGAATTAATATTTTTCTGTATTTAAAGCTGTTTATTTTAAATCAAAATCAAATATATGTAGGCAAATACTATAACATTAAATCAAAAAAATTTTAGTGGTTGTTTAAGAACTGAGAAATTTTGTAAATTGCAACTTTTGGCTCTTCCCTTTCGATAGGTTGCCGACCCCTGATACATTAAGCAGACACATAATTTCATACTTCTTGAATTTTTACTTCTTTTTATAATTTTTTTTTTCAAGATGGGGGTAAAAGAAGTTACAGACCGTATCGGAACAACAAATGACCAAAAATGAAATTTTGTTCCTTTTTCTTACACTGTTAGAAATTTCTCGGAAAAAATGGTTAAATAACAATTTGTTGAATGGTTATTTCCCCATATTTAATCAAAACAGTCAAATAACCATAAATAAAATGGTAATCAAAATTTTAAGTTTGAAAAAAAACTGTTTGTTAACTGCTTCCACCTAATACGGTTAAACAATCAAAATTTTATAGCACCAACTAGAACCACCTAAAGAATCTACTTAGTTCTTTTCAACTGCGTACATATCATAGCCGAGTGGGCTTATCTGAGAATCTCATGACCGGCAATGCAGCAGTTCGAATCCTAGTGTTGACACTACAATATTTTCTTCAACTCATGAAGAATTTCCTGTGTCCGGTACTCTCTAATGCCCATTACCCTACGAAAAACCGACCTCCTATGTCTAGTTAAATAATTATTTATTTTTTACATTTTTGAAAAATGCTAATTGTACATTTTTAAAAAACCGTATAGTTTTGTATTAATGGTTTTATAACCATGCTTTTTGTAAATGGTTTCAAAACCATAAAGGAAAAAAATGTTCTTTACCGTAAACTTTACGGTTAATCGGATGTACAGACAGCTACCAGTTATTTTACCATAATTTTAGAATAAAAATTTTAACAGTGTAAGTGGCAATGTTTAAAAAAAACTCAGTGTTCATTTTATAAATAAACCTACTTCTGAATTACATGGACAACAATGCATTCTTAGTTTTATGCAAAAAATTTATTGTTGTTTCAATATTTGTTTACACTATTCAACATTATTTTTGCTAAGACAAAGACCAAAAAAGATTTAGTTATTTCTAACCATTTTGTATATTGGTCAGGAACTCTTTTCATTAAAGGAGAAATATAGCCTGAAGTCATAAAATTTGAATATTATTAGATGGTGAAACGGCGGGAAATGCAATAAAACTCCGCCCTATTAATTTATACTCATATTGATTAATCATTATGATAATACAAAAGGTTTCATGACTTTTTTTTTTGCTTTATTTAAAATGCGTGGAATTGTTACGTCACTGAACAATTTTTGATAGGCTTTGTATAAAGAAAGAGTTTATAAAAAAATTGCTATCTTAGTCAAGGAATTATTTACAGCTGTTTTTAGTGGATGATATAAATAACAGGGTTTTATTTTAAAAAAAGTAAACCTAAGAAAAAATTAAGCATTGTTTTTTTCCATATAAAAGTTGAATAACGAATGATGTATAAAAAAGTTGAAATTAAATGCTGTCTTTATTTTTTTTTTCAAATTTTAAATGCAGTTTTTCAAGCTTATTATTTATGATGAAATAAATTGCAGATAAAATCAAATTAAGGATTATCGTAACTCTCTGATGGAAATACATGTTTCCGGAGAATTTTTATCAGAGAAATGTCGAAATAAATGTAGGAAAAATACTTATCAATTTTTTTTTTCATCGATGAGTGAACAATGAGAATTTGATGAAATTCTTCTGATTCTTTTTCCATAGTTGATGGGTTTTTTGAGCAAGAAACTTTCCATACATGAGTCATGTTAAAAGAGTTTCAGGATACACGCAGCCTTATAACTTTTCCTACAAATAATAGTTTTTCTGTTATCACATTTAAAACGTTTCTAAATGAATGCAAAAACATTTCATTTAGACTTTCATTTTTTTCAAAATTGCTAAGTAATTCCTTTTGTAAAAAATTCCAGATCAAATTACTATGAAAAGTACACACACACATATATATATATACTACTCATATCTTTTGTCTAAAATAATATTAGAACGAAAAACTAAAATTGTAAGTAGTTTTAAAAAAGGCATATATGGCGTAGATACCAGCATACGAAATGTTTGGCCCAATAGAATTTTGTACAAGCGTATGAAAAGATCTAAACAAATGCTCATCAGAATAAAATTCTAAGACATTAATAAAAAATAAATGCGTAAACATTTGATGCAAAATTTATTTTTATATAATATCATTAAGATATACTTTTTTTTAAATGCAATATTAAAAACGTTGAATTGTGGTCTTGTGGTAAAAAAAAAATAATTTTGCTTTTGAGAGCGTCTTACTTTTCTTAAGAATAAAAAGCATAAACCTAAAATATGAGGAGGGAAGAGATTTTTGAGATTTCGGTCATGAGTGCTCATCTTGTCCTTGAAAAGGCTTTTGAGCGACCCATTGTGGGTTTCTATAGCATCAAAATACTTGTCATATNATATATATATATAATTTTTAAACAAATGTTTTAAAGTTTAAATTTCTCAATGGTTTGAAACATAAACATTTCTGAAATTTAGTAATAGTAGCACTTTAACTACATAGCATGTCACCAAGGTCTGTGAAACACGCCAGAGGCTGATCTGAAGACATGTCATAAAAATGTTTTTTTTCTTTTTTTAAGGGGACACAATTTAAATCAGACATTTTTAATGCATTGTTTTTCATTAAAAATCAAAAATTTTAATGTTTATATTTATATTAAGAATAACTCCTTCTTAAGAAAAAAAGAAAAGACTCAAATGCAACAATAAATAATGAATTATAAGATTTAAACTAGAAATTTTGACAAACGAAACGGGACACAACATTTATTTCCTTAAGATAAATCAAGAATGATATACAAACTGTTTTAGTAAGTCGATAAATACGAAATCACAACTTTTCAATAAAAGAGAGAAGTGTTAAGCGACAAGAGTATGCTTATTACGGACAGAATGTCGCTCAATATGTTGACTAGCAGAGAAACACGAGCGTGCCTGTCTATAGATTTCATTAAACAGTAACAAACTAATAACTGTTATTATTTGATAAGTGAATACTGATAAACATCAATGCATAAAATGTCGAAATGCTATTTATTAAGCATTTGCAAAGCTTTCAAAGTTCAATATTATTAACCATTATTTACAGGATTTTTATGCTTAAAAATATTAATCTATGAATAATTCTTTGAATTGTGTTATTAAGCAAAGGGGATTGTGTAAACAATGAATTGATATTGTTTCATATTTACTTCATAAATTGCACGGAGAAAAAGTTTCTGGTAATGGATCATACAGTATAGTAATGACATTTCTGCTAAAAAAAAACATAATTGTACTTAAAAAAACCAAAATATACGGTATTTAAAAAATTTATTTGGTAATTCTTTATTCATATGGTAATGGCTTGCCGAAAATTTTGGCTTTTAAAATTATAGTAATTATTACCACATATTTGATAAGAAAATACAAACTTGAAAAATAAATTATTTACAGCTGTTATTTCAAATTAATCGAGCTAATGTTAATCGAATTATTGTTTTTTAGCCATGCTTTAAGATATCGTGGCAAAATTACCAGATTTTACCACAATTACTATGTTTTATAACCTATTATAAAACCATATAGTTAACTTTTCCAAAATAATTAAAGCACTTTAATAAAAATTACCAAGCTTTTCGGTATTACCATACGGTAGGGCCAGAAACAGAGTAAATGTTACACTATTCTGGCATGTTTGATCATGCTTTTTTTCTCAGTGCAGTAAATTGTTCATTTCAATCATATATTTCATAAATATATGAAATTCAGCTTTTGTAAACTGAATTTTAATATATGTTTGCCATCAAAAATAATTTTGCTTATTAAAATAAATGTCAATTAATTTTCATGGCATGAAGGCCATTTTAATTTGCACATTGATCCTAAAATAGCATTTGAAAATCCATTTTAATATTTAGGCTAACATATAGATAAATATGTAGTCTAGTTTCTTAGAAAATAATACGCTTATGGCTATTGTTAATTTGTAGGAGTACTTAAAGTTTCGACCAATATACTGTAAATATTTTACTCTACAATTTCACTCTCAAATTATTACGAATAACTATTACATTCTGCCCTCAAATGAAACTTAACGTTGCATTAAAAATATCTAATTATTATGTATTTGCAATTATTCAACTAATATACTTAAGAACTTATTCACAGGATTCAAAATTATTTTTCTTACTTTGACGCGTAATAACGCTTTAAATAGATAGGATAGCTAATTTCTGTTGCTGTTATATATACCTTAGCAGCAACTAAAATATTTTTGATACGTTATTTTAAAGTTATTTGCTCAAAACTACTAAAAAAGCACAAACGTGTCAGAATTAGAATAAATTTAGAGACTGCTTGAAATTTCAACCGTGATACTTCACTGAAGATAATACTTTCCAAAGAGTTGCTGCGAAAGCATCTCTGATTTAATAGAGGTCTTAGTGGGATTTAAAATTGGAAAATAATTTTTTGTCACCCTATATAATAAATCAAATTTCACAATAAGCATATAATTCTCTTAACACTTCCACGAAGTAACTGGAATTTTTAGAAGTAATCTCTAATTGATGAATTTGAATTTTTCCCTTGAATGAATATAATATATTTATGTAATATGTATTCATCAGCATCGATATCAATGTCTAAATCGTCAGTGATCGTCCCATGTATTTTAGAGAATGATATCGTCATGGTTAGCATTGTATAATATAAAAGGTATTTCTGAGCATTAAAGTGCATTAAAGTCTTTCTTTCTATATAATAAATCTAATTTCATCATAAACATATAATTCTTTAACCACTTGAAACTCGAATTTTAGAAACTTGAGTTTCTAGAAATAATCTTAAATTGACGAATTGGATTTTTTTTCTCTGAATGAATATAATATAATTTTGTAACATGTATTCAGCAACATGTATATCATTGTATAAATCGTCAGGGAACGTCACCTATCTTTTAGACAATGATATGGTCATGGATAGCATTGTCTAATACAAGTGATCTTTTTATACGTTAAAGCTGAAAAATAATTTTGTTTCTTCGTATATAATAAATATTATTTCACTATAAGCATATATTCACTAAACACTTCCATAAAGCGAAGTGAATTTTTAGAAATAATCTCTAATTGATGGATTCGTTGTTTTCCTCCGAATAAATACAATATATTAATGAGATAGGTATTCACTAACATCGATGTCATTATCTAAATCGTCAGTGATCATCATCATTATATTAGACAATGATATCGTCATCGATATCTTTGTCTAATATAAGATGCCTTTCGGTACATTAAATTTGAAAAATAGTTTTGAGTCCTTCTATATAAGAAATCCAAATTCACCATAAACACATAATTGTTTAAAAACTTGTATTTTTGAAACTTGAGTTATTAGAACAAAAGAAACTTGAGATATTAAAAATAATCTCTAATTGACGAATTTGATTTCCTACCTTTGAATGAACATAATATATTTCTGCTATATATATTCCGCAAGATCGATATCATAGTCTAAAACGTCAGTGATTATCATCAATTTATTAGGAAATAATATCGTCATCTAATGAATCATATATCAATGGAAATCATATATCATTGTCTAAAATAAAAGGTCGTTCACTGCATTAAAGTTAGAAAATAGCTCTGAGTCCTCCTGTATAAAACTATAAGCACCATAACCATAAACTGGGTCACCATAAACATATAATTCTTCAAAAACTTGAAACTTGAATTTTAGAAACTTGAGTTATTAGAACAAAAGAAACTTGAGATTTTAGAAATAATCTCTAATTGATGAATTTGATTTCTTACCTTTGAATGAACATAATATATTTCTGCGATACATATTCCGCAATATCGATATCATAGTCTAAAACATCAGTGACTATCATCAATTTATTAGGAAATAATATCGTCATCTAATGAATCATATATCAATGGAAATCATATATCATTGTCTAAAATAAAAGGTCGTTCACTGAATTAAAGTTAAAAAATAGCTCTGAGTCCTCCTGTATATAACCATAAGCACCATAACCATAAACTGAGTCACCATAAACATATAATTCTTTAGAAACTTGAAACTTGAATTTTAGAAACTTGAGTTATTAGAACAAAAGAAACTTGAGATTTTAGAAATAATATTTAATTGATGAATTTGATTTCTTCCCTTTGAATGAACATAATATATTTCGGTGATATATATTCCGCAATATCGATATCATAGTCTAAAACGTCAGTGGTTATCATCAATTTATTAGGAAATAATATCGTCATCTATATCATTGTCTAAAGTAAGAGGTCGTTCACTGCATTAAAATTAGAAAATAGCTCTGAGTCCTCCTATATACAATAAATTTTATTTCACCATAAGCATATAATTCTTTAGAAATTTGAAACTTGCATTTCAAAAACTTTAGTTATTAGAACAACAGCAAAAAAACTTTTAGAAATTATCTCTAATTGATGAATTCGTTTCCCCCCTCTGATTAATATAATATATTTGCGCAACATACATTCAGTGATATCGAGATCGCCGTCCAATATCATTGATGAAGATGCAATTTGAAAATGTGACATTTTTTACTCAACAATTTGTTTTCTTCAGTTACTCATGTTTCAAATTTTAATTAGATAAATCACGCCAAGGAATTCATTTATTTTCCAATTACTGCCAAGGATAACTGCATTAAATTCTCAGTTATTTATTCATTTTTCTAATTAGAATATCGCCAAGTTATTTTCATTAGATTGTAAGCATAGTTTGTATCATTTTTAATTTGCTATGGAAAAATTCTTGTTTGTTTCTTTATCATATTAATTACAATTTATAGAATTGTGTGGCCAAAACATTTATAATAATAATTTCAAACTTAAACAATCTTTTAATATTAATTCTTGCATACAGCTATAATAAAAACTAGAAAATTATTTTGTTATGAATAAAATCATATAAAAAAAGTACTGGAGATTACTTATGCAAATAAGCAGTTTTTATAAGCATTTTGACGCAACTCTCTTTAACGTAAAATCTAATTACATCTTCTTAAACAATTTTATTGGTAATCATCAGCTGCTGTTTCGAAGAGATTAAAAACCAGTCGGTGTTTTCGCATTGCTCAAAAAAAAAGTTTTAGTTATTATCGGTTTGTGAAAAAGGCCATACCAAAAATTGGATTTCCTAATTTATTTTTTTTTTATACATCTCATAATAAGATTTTCCCTTAATGCATTTTGGAAAGTTGACAAAATTAAGGTATGAAAAGTTTTAAGATTAATTACCTTCAAAAATATATTCAGCAGATAAAAATGTTTATGAAATTTTATGATTAATACTTCGTTCACATCAAGATTAATATTTCGCTTGCTGAATTAGCCCCATTGGCCTCTCATACATATCATAATAAGATTTTCTATTAATGCGTTTTAAAAAATTGACATGATTAGACTATTAAAACTTTTCTGCTTAATTATCTTCAAAACTTTTGAAATCATATAATAATGTTTTTTCTTTTGGATTTTAAGGTATATATTTCGTTTTCATAATGATCAATATTTTGTTAGCTGAATTGACTTAATTTCCGTTTCCAACATCAGATAATAAGATTTTCTCTTATTACTACTTAGAATTTTAAAATTAACATTTCATTTACATTATCAACATTTTATTCTTTGAATATGTACGATATGCCTTTCATTCATGTCATAAATAGAATTTTAGGAAATTTATAATGCTAAGCTAAGAAAATTTTTAAGATTAACTACGTTTGCGGTCGTGTTAGCAGCAACAAACGTTTTAGTATTTTAAGATTAATACTACTTAAATTACATTAATTAGATAATAATTATTATTTCGTTTTCTAAATTATCTCAGCTTGTTGCTGAATTTAAGGTTGGAGATTTACAGATTTCGCTAATCAGAAGCTTATGGCCAATCTTATTTCAAACCATTAATCCTATTGTAAACAAGATATCTTATTTGAAATCATTAATCTTATTGTAAATAAGATACATTATTTCAAATCATAATTCTTATTGTAAACAAAATATCGTATTGTAAATCATTAATCTTATTGTAAACAAGATATCTTATTTCAAATCGTTCATCTTACAATCTTATTTAAAATTATTAGTCTTATTGAGAACAACATATATTTCCAATAACTAATCTTACAATCGTATTTCAAATCATTAATCTTATTTAAAGCTAATTTAATCAAATTCACTGAAAGGTATCTTATCTTCATCCACATAGTTTTTTTAAACCATACTAAAAATATCATTTGTTAGCTTTGCTAAGCTTGATGAAAAATTAATGTTTTTCTTCCAAATAATTGTTCAACAAAATAGCTTTCGATACTACTGTCATTTGAAGCACAGCTTTCATCTCCAGTTAAAAATTGAGGATCGTGAATTCGATTGTAGACTTTTTGAGCGAGTAAGAAACGTATAGTTAAAGTGCATTTTAAATTTGCTCTTTTTTTAAAAATAATTTTGAGTTTATGGCTATTAAATTTAAAAAAAATTATATTGAGATTATAAACAACGCACAATCACGCAACTCAAAGCTTTTCCTTTCCCGTTTTTTTAATAGAATACTGATAACTTGCCAAAATTTTAAACAAAGTCCTAATTTAAACTATCTTATTTAAAATCAACTACACTAAACAGAATATTATTTTCAATACTTTCGTTTAAAAATTAATATATAAATCTGTAATAATTTAAATACGTATCATTTTTATAAATGCATTATTTTTAATAAAAATGTTGATAAAAATCTAGTTTTTAAATTTATATTTCAAATATAAATTGCATTGAAATTCTTTTAGGCATTGAAATTAAAGTCATTCAAAGTATAAGTATTATTCTAAATGACAGAGAATTTAGCATCTGTTAAAAAAAGACTTTATAAGATATCATAATTGCAATAAATAAAAGTTAAAGTATTTAAGTCAAACAATTTCTCCGAAATTATTGAGGAATGTAAGAATTTATAGTTATTGAAAGACTGAAGTTACTGAAGGTTTTTAATGGAATAATATTAATTTAAAAGAAAATCAACTCAAGCGAATTAATTCTTGATTAAAGATGATCATGTAAAAAGGTTTGCAAGTCTTGAGTAAATTAATTAATTTGCGAGACAGATTGGAGAAGAAAACGAATTACTTTTCGCTTCTTGAATGCTTATGTAACATTTTTAATAAGGAATTGCATAAAACCGCTACAGTTAAAATTATATTAAAAACTGGAATTCAATGATAATTAAGATGTTTTCAATTAATTTTCTGGTAAAATTATTTGGCGGTTTTTATTTAAAAGTTTCATAAGTAATACGCATTTTAATAGTAGATATAATTCAAATTTTTTATTTCCAATTTCACAAAAATGCCTTGCACAAAAAAAGTTATATACTTAATTTTTTAACTTAATTCAGAAAACTTTATCGATTTTAAAGTATCCAAAATTCATTTGATACAAATTTAAAAGTAATAACAATAATAATAATAATTATAATAATAATAAAACTTCAAATTAAAAGTAATAAAAAGTCAGGAGTATTATGTGTATATACTTATTTTTTTAACTTAATACAGAAAACTTTATCGATTTTAAAGTATTTAAAATTCATTTGATACAAATTTCAAAATAATAATAATAATAATAATAAAATAAAACTTTAAATTAAAATTAATAAAAAGTCAGGAGTGTTATGTGTAATTTTTTTAAATTTCCATATTTGTTTAGAATTGTTTTTAGAATAAATTTATACTTGAGAACGCAAAATGGAAAGCATGGGAAACTAGTGACTGATTATAAAAATATGGTTTGAGTGTTCAATGGAAAATTCTATATTGACATATATTTTTAGGGTTTGAGCACAAACTGTTAATTCTCGTATTTTTGACACTTAGACATTTTTTTTTCACCACGGGGTTTCATTGATGCTTATTTTTCATAGACTAAAATGTGTTGTATTTTCCAAAATGGACCAAATTAGACAAAAAAAATTTATAAAACAACTGAATTCTTTTTTAAATTTAAGCAAAAAAAAAATCGGAAACAAATGAGAAGTTTTCGGAAGGAAATAAATTAATAAAATTAATAAATGAATAGAATTAATAAATAAAAAACTTATTCAAATAGAAAATGTAATGTATAATTCTAAAGCAATATATTCTGTGCGATTATTACAGAACACTCTGTATTTTAAATATACATTTTTTAAAGAAAGACTTCTGTTTGCCGATTCTTAAAAATATTGTAAAAATACTTGATATTTTTTTTATTTAAACTAAAATAGAAAAGTATGCTTGTGACGATTTCAGAAATCAATACTTCTGTTTCAATTAATTACTTATGGTGTACCATTTTCTACCATCACATGTGGTCCACATATAGTACCAACCGTAAAGAAAATCTTAAATATTGCATTTTATTATTTTAATGTTTAAAGTACTATAATATTTAAAGTGAAATACATAAGCTTATTGGAACATTAAAAAGTATTGATTTTCATTAAGGAATCATTCACCAAAATTCAAGAAGTAAGGTTGAAATATTATTTCAGAAGCTTTTTTTTTCTTTGTGAATCCAATACGGTTTATTAACGGTATATCTTTATAAGGAATGCTCTTATTTTATATATTTAGAACTATTTTTAGGTATTTTGCATTTTTACATTGCCAACAAATCAAAATTTTCTGCAAAAAAAAAAGATTACCTAAAATGTATAATATTTCAAAAACAATTCTTAATACCTGCGTGATGTCAGTTTCATTTTAAGTCAGTTAAAATCAGTCTCTTACTTTACAATTTCTGTAAGCTTTAGTTTTATATTTCTGATTGAAGACTATTTTCTTCACATTAAATAATGCAATATATATAATTTCTAAATTAATATAAAAATAGATCAAATATTGATTTCAAAGACACAAAGACATAATAACCGTTTGAAGAAATAAAAACAGTTTAGCATGGGATTTAGATGATAGATTACCGTACTATATTTAACAATAATATGAGATAAAAACTTTCAAGAGATATCAGCAATTTCTTATGTAGCGATAAACGAGACTTTAGATCCATTGAAAGAAAACCGTATCAATGATTAATGTTCTACTTCAGTTCAAGAATGGAGAAATCAAAAAATAGAGTAACAGAAATATATATTACATTTGGAGTTAAACAATTCTGCATCCAAGCATTCATATTCATAATATAATATTATTAGTTTTAATAAGTAAAACGGTGCACAAAGAAAAAATGTCTGGTAAAATTATCGCACTGTACGGCAAAACATTTCTGAAAAAAAATTCTGATTAATAAAACCAAAATATACGGTATGTAAAATATACGGTATGCAAAATATACGATATGCAAAATATACGGTATGCAAAATATACGGTATGATTCGGTAATTTTTAGGTTCATATTTTAACGATTACTGCAATTTTTAATTTTCAAAATTATAGTTCTTATTACCACGCATTTAATAAAAAATGCAACAACTCGAACGTAAATTTATCCGAATAATTGGTTTTTATGCCATACTCAAGCAATCATAATAAAATTACCAAATTTCGCAGCATTTCTTAAATTTTTTCCCAGATTATAAAACAATATTTTGTCTTTAACTTTACCAAAAACCAAGATCCAAACCCCAAGTGTTCCCCAAGATCCAAAATAACCGTAATAAATTTTACTAAATTCTAGTAGTTTTGATCATACATTTTTCAAATTGTGATTATAGTAAATTTAAGACGATAAGTAATGTAACATATTAATGTTTACGTTAATGAATAATTTAAGAATATATAGCCATTGATATTACATAAACTATAATTTAAATACTTTCAAAATACAAATTTTCAAAATACAATATTCTAAATAATGATTAATATTAACAACGATTATATTTTATTGATTTATAACTATTTTATTAGTGAAACCAAAAGAATTATTTTTTTAAAAAAATAATATTTTTAATTTAATTACTATTTACGCCTACAGGGAAATACTAATGTATAATTCTTTGTTTTATAATATTGTATTCTTATAATTTAAAAACAAATGATGGAAGTAATATAATATCAATAGCCTGTTACCACTATAAAAAGTTTTTTCGCAAATTTTTACATATACTTGCAATTCTTGAAATTTTTTTATCATAATTCAAATTTTTGTCAATACAAATAAAACCTATTTGTTTGTGTGTCAAATATTTTATCTAAAAGTAAAAAAGTTTTGCTAATATCTTAAATAGTTTTAAAAAAATCTTAAAAATCTTATAAAATTTTCAATTTATTTTAAATACGACGCATATTCCTGAAAATTGCATTGATGAACATTTTTTTTATTGCATTTATATAAATGCTTGATCTTGCCTTATTCAGATTATTAGGATTTCAAATCTGAAATGAGGTTTACTCCTAAATCTACAAATTTTTTTAAAATTAAATTTTAATCTATTTTTTGTCGTACAAGTTCAAAAGCCTTATATATAACTGCGGTCATGTAAATGTTGCTACAAACTTCTAGAGGAGTTTAGGCATACTATCAGGATAAAAACTGCATAAAAACCTATGACCAAAAATGTGGTCATACGCTGCCTGGGGCTCTTCCTTATTTTGACATGATCAGAAGCGCATGACAA
Organism: Parasteatoda tepidariorum; assembly: GCF_043381705.1. Taxonomy (NCBI): domain Eukaryota; kingdom Metazoa; phylum Arthropoda; class Arachnida; order Araneae; family Theridiidae; genus Parasteatoda; species Parasteatoda tepidariorum. Next base: position 33,605,375 of record NC_092209.1, on the reverse strand, counting down.
ACATTTCATAATATGGAGGCGCTCTAGTCGCATGGGAAGCCATTTACGTAGATGAGTTTCTATGCAATTATGATATTCCTTAATTCCCTTAAAAGTTAGTTTCAAAATTTACATGATCCTTTGTTGTTTATAACATTTTTAAACTTGTACAATTCTACAAAAACTACTCTAAAAATATCATTCAAAACAACTGTAGCGTGGTACAGAAACCGATTTGCAGATTTGAAATCAGTGACAAGAAAAATCCAAGATCCGTTTAAAAATCTCATGCAACAAAAGAAAAAATGTTTCCCAGAGTTATTTACATTTAAAAAAATCAAAGGATTTATGAAACTATAAAATATTATTTAATATACATTTTGAATAAACGTTACCATTCATAATTTCCACAATGCTTTGTATGTCTTTCAAGAAAGATAATTTAAATTTTTAGCATTATTAATTTGTACATAATCTATTTTAGAAAGTTAAATCTTTTGCTTGCTCTTAAATCTTAAGAGATATTAAAACAAACTAGTTGAACAATCATCTAATTAAAAATAATTAATTTTTCACACCTAAATGTACAAGTAATAATTATTTTTGACTTCAGTATTAGTTTTGTTTTAAGTTCATAATTAATTCGAAAATATTAATATTCAGTTTATAGAAAACAATTTTCCTGTTCCCTAGTTTATTTAATATGTCTTATAATTATAAATGAAACCTCTTTTGAATTAAAAGTTTCAAATTTATAAATAGTTTCTGGAATGAAAATATTCTTTGTGTCCAGTTTATCAACAACTTTTTTAAAAAAATCAAATATGCAAATGAACTATTACTAGCATTACAATAATTATTCCTTTTAATTTTATATCGCCAAAAACAATTATCCTTTAATCATAAGAACCAGATCCGCCAAGGAATTTCAGATACTTCATAATTTATTCAAAGAAAGCCGAAAGAAAAATCACTAATCGCATAAAATAATCCGATCCCTACAAAGATGAAGTCCTCAGAGACATACATATATGTTTCTTCTTTTGTCCAAAGAGAAAGAACTCTTAATCTTTGATTTATTACAACATATCGAACATAACAATAACGATGCTCAATTAACATTCTATTAAACTGTGTAAGCTATTTCAAAAGTTTGCTTTATTTGGGAAGAGGTATAAAGTAAATTGGAATTTTCGCTGTCTTTTTGTAGCTTAATAAAGAATAATATGTGCAATTGTTATTTCGTATATAAATAAATTTAAGTTAAATGGTGCTTAACTCATTCTGCATAAGTTTGCCATTTATGTTTTTCATAAAAAATGGTTATTAAATATTTAAAGCCATACCTTAATTAAATATTATCTGTTTTTAAATTTACTTTTCTACAAATTTTACTTTTGTTATAATTGATAATGATCTCGTAAAGAAAAGTTATAACTTTTCTTTACGAGAAATATTTTCTCTTTAATTGCCCTAATCTTTCTCTTAATCTTTACTTGATAAAATTTTGTTTACGAAATAGTCTCTCTATTTCTTTTGCTGCTTACACTATTGATATATTTTGTTGTCTTATCTTATTTTTTATAGATTTTTAAAGAAAATTTTTATAATATTTTATTTTTAATAATATTTTATTCTCAACAATTTTTTCTTTTTCCAAATGTCACAGGTTCGAGTTTGATCACATTGAAATATAATTGAGTGCCGGTCTACATTTACAATTGATTTGTGTAGTTTTATTTCTAACAAAATTTTATTTTCAATCTTTCACTCAACCGCAACTTTAATTGTTTAATTTGTAACTTCGTGGTTTACCATTTTGTCATATAAACTAATTTAGCACTCGAACCTGCAACATATGATTCTCATCCAAAAATAGGGTTCTCCTTCAGTTGAATATATGTACTTCTACTTCGATTTTTAGGATCACAGTATATTATCTTCATCTGACTTGCTTATAATTCTTGCTTATTACCCTTTCTCTGGACAGTCGGGTGTATGGTTGTTTGTGGCATTTCGCCACCGACAGCAGAAACTTCTCCTACGCTGACGGCATGATAATGCCTCCTAAAGACGATTCCCTGTTTATCAGGGCAATCCATTTTAATATTTGTTTTTATTTTGTGGTACGTACTATAGTGTAATGTTTTAATGGTAGTTTTATTCCTGCTCTTACGGTAACTTATAAAAGAAAAGTTGTATATACCATGCCAATAGAGAGGCGTAGTAGTTAATATCTCATCCATTATAACGACACGCTAATTTTTTCCACAAGTGAAATCTGATTTGAGAATTATTCAATCTGTAGGGCAGTGGAGTGATACAAGATTTAGTGTAATGGTTTGGTAAACAAGTTAGTCAATTTCTTATTATATTAAAAGTTATTATTATTTCTTTGTACCGTATTTTCTTAAAGTAAACATTGAAACTGAAAGAAAACGTACTAGCACTCTGATTGCCAGCTCTTTTTCCATATTTTTTTTTTTGTTTTTTGTTTTTTTTGTTTTTTGTATAAGTAATTTTCAAATTTAAACCACGGTTATAGTGAAATAAACTATTTAAAAATTTAATGAATCGATAAGAAATGGAACTTTTAAAAAACTGTTCATCCGAAAACAAATAGTTTTCTCATATATCAAACGTATTTTTACTTTAAGATAAAAAGACTTGAAATGGTATGAAGAAACTAAGGAAATATGAAAGCTATTATGCCACCATTTCCCGTTTATTCAGTTTTATAAGTAACATTTTGTTTTGCTCTATAACCGTCGTTGAACAGCCAACCCGATTTTAAGTTTTCAACTACCAAAGTTCAACACCATATCCTTGTAATTTTGAACATAATCCAGAAAACGAACGAATTCTTCGATCAAGTATTTGGAGAAATGAGCCTTCGAGGAGGATTTTTTGATGGAACTAACCCTCATATGCGTTACATGGAGAGGAAAAGAACGAAAACCTCCCACGATTAACCTGCCGGTTAGGGAGTCTCTAACCCATTATCCGTCTACCATTGAGGATATTTTACGTCAGCACTGTGGTCGGTGCAAGCCAAATGCGGAATTCGAATCGACCAGCCATCGCTGAGATTCGAACTTGGTTCACCTAATTAGTAGGCGAGTGCTCTATCCTCTTAGCCACCACGACGCTATTAACAACATTAAATTATTTTTTATTAAATCGAATTAATTTTTTATCAGGCCCATGACCAAGAGTTCGAGGGTTTGATCCCTGCCGGCCGAAGACTCCCCGTGTAGTAAATGGTGACTGATGCACGTTAAATCTCTCGAGTCGAAAAATCCTCCATGTTCCCATACCAAATCAAACCTCTGGGGGTACTGATCCAGGAGTTTCCTTGTCTTCTGGATTGGTTCAAAATCACAAAGCTACGGAGATGAACATTAGTAGTCGTAAACTCAAAAATTGGAATCGACTGTTCAACGATGGATATAAAATAATATAAAATATAAAATAAAATGGTTACTTTAAGTTGAGCAAAAGTTTTTTTAATTCAACATCCAGAAATTTTTAAACTTTTAGAAATTTCGTAATTCAACTACTTTGGATATTCCGCAACTAATTGTAATAAATTTAACTGTTGAAAAGTCTTAAGCGACTTATAATATTTCTCAAGTTTACGTGTATATACTGGCATATTATAAAAGATTATTTTCTTTAACATTTAGATTGGAAACTGCAATATGTTGTAAAAGCGGTTTGTCACTATGCAGATAAACTAAATGTGAGAAATGTGTTATGAAATTAATGAAGTTAGTCTGGCCTTATAACTTATGCACTTACGCGTGATTAGGTATATTATTTCAGACGATGGTGTTAATGGGAATGCCCATTAACTAAATATAATTAACTATATATCATATCTAATTACGTTTCGGGGAAAAGGAATACTGCTAATATAAATAACATTTACTGAGAAACAATCCTTGTTTATTCTTTAAATCAGAAATTCAGAAATTGAATATTTTTACACACTTTTATTTTATGTAAAAGTTTTAATTTAAATTTTTGAATGCGTGAGTCTCTTTTCCATAAACAAATGACATTCTCAAAAAAGTTGGCTTAAATATAGTTGTTTTGTACGATTTTTAATATATTAAAACTTCTATTGCATGTTTGATTTATCTTGTGTAATATTGTTTGAAATACATCTTCGTTACTTTAAATATCAATTATGATCATTAGCATGAAAATATGCATTAAACTTCTGACTTATATCATAGTAAATTATTTAAATAACTAACTTATTACGTAGGAATGGAATGAAACTATGGCATTGAAAATATTCCAAAAATTACACTGAGAAATTTTTTTTTGTAAAATTACCACTGTATAATAAGCACAATTTCTGGTTTTTTTTAAAAATAAAAAAAGAAAAAAAAACATAATTTTGGTTAATAAGATTAAACTCTACGGTATTTAAACCATTCATTTGGTAGTTTTATATGATAATGAAATTGATATTATAATTCTTATTACCCCGCATTCAGTAACAAATGCAAAAGTAAAAAGTAAATTTTACCGAATAAATTGATTTTATGCCATGTTCTATGGTTTCATGATAAAATTACCAAAGTGTACCCCATTTACCAAATTTTATCACATATTATAAAACTATATGTTGCTAATTTTACCAAAACCATAGCTTAAGTGCTTCGGTAAAATTTACCGAGCTCTCTAGTCTTCCTCAAAAGCCAGAAACACTGTAAATTTTATCATATTTGGAAGTTAATGAAATTAGAAAATTTTACGAACTCATCCACAAAATAATAATAAAAAAAATCTAATTATTAATTTTTTGCTAGAAATAATGTCAACTACATTTTTGCACTATATGTTCCATGCAGAGAAAAAGATATTCTGCTTATAAATTGAAGAAATTGTTATAACTTCAGTTATATCTTTACGAATAAAAATTACACTTAAATAACATTATTGTATGGGTTTTGTAAACAAAAATTATTCTATTAGGAGGAAATATTTCAGTCTAATAACTAAAGAATCAGAAAATAAATGAAAATTACTCGGAAAAAAATTAAAAAATCAGGATAAGTAAGTTTTGCTGAAATGGATTAGTGATCAGTAATTAATTGCCCCTAATTTTTGCCAGCCTCTCTTTATTCTCTGACAACGTTATATCTTATCATGGAATAGAAACTATACATCATCTCTTCTAGCATAAAACAATGTCTCATCTCTTTTAAGAAGAAACCGAGTAAACTCCCCCATTTCGTTAGAATTTGGGGAGTTTACTCGTCTTCGTGGCCTGCCTTTTAGGGGGAGTTTACTCAATTGGGGGAGTTTACTCGTCTTCGTGGCCTGCCTTTTAACCTTGACGACTTCTCGAAAGGGAAATTGATCAAAGCACTATTCGCCAAGGTTGGTAGAGTATAAATCGTTTAAATACTTTAATCCGTTAAAATGATTTATAATACTGCCATTCTGTAGAGATTCATACAAAAAGTTATTAAAATTCAAGCACTTGCTTTTTGAAAATAAAACAAAATAGCCATGTTTTAATCCCTGAAGCAGAAAACAATTAGCTTGCTCATTCAAATAGACACTGCTGTAGTACTGATGTGCAAATACCAGGAATAGCGACAAATTGCACTTTTTCTCTCCCAAATTTCTCGGTGCACAATCTCTCCGAACAGCCTTACTTTTTATTAGACCAAACATACTAAAATTGCAACGACATAGTCAAATAATGTCGAAATTCTGATGTATGGGTTCATTATTTTTATCTAAACTTCTTGTAAATAGAATGCGCAAGCATTGATGGCATTAATAAGTTAATATAATTTTAAGAGGCACACTGAGAAAAAAAAGTTTGCTAAAAACTACCAGAATATGGTAAAATATACGTTTTCCTGGCTCCATGGGAGCACCAAAGACCCTGGTAAATTTTACCGAAGTGCTTTTAGAAGTTGGTAAAATTAACAATAAAATATGGTTTTATTATACTCAATGAAATTTGGTAAAACTTGGTAATTTTATCATATTACCTTAAAGATAAAACCTTTTATTGGTTAAATTTACTTTTCAATTTTGTATTATTTACTAAATCTGTGTTAATAAGAACTTTAATTTTGAAAATGAGAATTTCTTGTAAATCGTTATTTTAAAAACTGAAAATTCCGTATGTTTTGGTGTTTATTTCCATAATTATGTTGTTGGTTTTTTTTAACCAGAAATAAGATAATCATACAGTTCAGTAATTTTGCCATAGTACTTCCATTAAGTTTACCCGTGTACAAACTAATAATATTATGGTTTACATTACGTATCGATTTTTCAGAGATTATAGTTTTTAATATCCAAAAATCACGAGTAATGGCCGAAGGATGTGAAATTATCACTTGTAGTTTATATTAGTTCTTTAATTGTCAAAGAAATGACAGTCGAATCTCAAGTTCCTTTAAAAGTATGTGGCAAAATCTTTAGTATCGCAATGCTGCAAGGCACGATTTAGAAATTAATTTTACATATTTGAACGAAAATTCTTTATAGTTTGAACATAAAATATTTCGACGAATGTCATTTTTATTAAAGAATTTAAATTTGAAGGAAACATGGTTCCATTTAACACCTTGTTAAAGCTGTAGCAAATTTCCACGGTACTATGCTACAAGGTTTACATGGTTTAACTTTGTGCCTATTCTTAGAACTTTGATTCCAACATTGTACATACGTTAACTTCTAAGACACTTCAATCCTTGCCATCTTGGATTCCAGGTTAAATTTCTTATTTGTATTCTTTTTCAATATTTTTTTTGTACTTTAAAAAATCTTGATGATATAGTATTATTAGACAGCACAATACCTCTCAGAAAAGGTAGAAAATAGAAGTGTCGCTTTAATATTTTTTTTTTAAATTTGATTCTATTGATTGATAATTTTTAGATCTTCGTCAAAATTTTAAAGCAAAAAAATTATTTTATTTGTGATTTTGAGCCAGTAATTTAAAACTATACGTTTCTCAAGTTTTAAATTTTTTGAAATCTAATTTTATTACAGTTTAAAATGACTAAAACCGATTAGGAAGACGCTAAAAATTCTTTTAACGTTAATTGCAAAAAAAAAAAAAAAAAAAAAAAAAAAAAAAAAAAAAAAAAAACGAGGATACTTATCAAATTTCTGAGAACAGGCAACTGTATACTATTTAACTAATAATCAAAAACTGTTCATAGCAGAATTATATTAGCATAATTTTGTGAAGGAAAAAAAATTTATAATACTGCACGCCTTATATCTCGAATTCTGATTGGGTGACGGTCTTATAATTTACATGTATCGAAAGATAGTGTCAAATAGATTAATCAGTTTATCATCATCAGTTTATTTGGGAAAATTAAATGAAAAAGTTTAAAGGCATATTTAGAATTTTCCCACCCCGTCTCCACCCCTCCGACGGTTGAGTTCGGTTGGAAAGGAAGAGCCTCTTTAAATACTTCTATTCACCCTTATTACATCTAATAAAAGTACTTTTTCCAGTTCTGTTTTTATCGTTTTAAAACTTACATTTCTAGCAAAGTTGGGTTCATTTTTATATATTTGAGTGTGCAAAGAAATCGTATCTTTTGTATTGCGTGATTATTTTGTCGGGGTTTATGGATATTTCTTTCGTAAATACTATTGCGTGAGTGTAAATATTCTTTCGTGTCTATGTAACTTTGTGTATAGATTACTTTAGACTGCGTTTTATCGAAACAATGTCATTTTCTTAGTATTTTTTAACACGATAACTTTCATATAACTTTGTATTTTTAAGCATTACTAGGTTTGTGATTTTAGCGACAATTTGTATTGCAAATATTTAAACAACCTTTCCTTCGAATCATAATTTTTTTTTTTTTTTTTTTTTTTTTTTTTTTTTTTTTTTTTTTTTTAAGAATTGGTTGTCCGAAAAAAATTTAATTATCTTAATATTAAAAAATTATATATAAATATATAATCATATCATAAATAAAAAATCATATATGTATATATATATATATATAAATGATTTTTTGCTCCTAATATTTCTTATAAAATAATAATTCTTTGCTGCTGCTGTTGCATTTGCTAAATTGCTTGAAATTTTTGAATTCTTAATCCGATGCCATTCATGCTTTTTACTCCCGTAGGGCACTATTTCTGTTTTTTTTTCTTTTTTACAGTTCATAATTACAAATTAAAAAAATTTTTTACTCGAATTTTTTTTTTTTTACTTTGCAACATTAGAACGTGCTAATTCATGTTTAGTACCTTTTGCAAACTTTTCAAATGAAACTAAAATTTAATTTTAAGAAAAGCTTGAGTTTTATTTCAAAGAAAATCATTTCCTTTCGTTTATCCATTGCTAAATTTTTTGGAGAACAAAACTTTATTTTTTCAAAAATCTTTCTTGTACATATACATTTTAATAAAAAAAAAGTAAATATTTGTGAAGAAAAAAAAGTGCAGAGCAGTCCCTCAAGAGCTATTCGTTGGTCAAGCAGATCGTGAGGATTATGTCTTTTCAATTTCTAAAACAACAGCTTGACTGAGTAAATATGGCCCGTCTATCAGAAGCTGGGTGAGCAACAATAAGCTACTACAGAAATAGACACAATGACAGCTCTTGATTACTTTGCCAACGCGGTTTCTAAATTTGAAAGGAAAACTTCTATTCTGTTCAATCTAGTCAAGTATATGACTTTTTACTTGTTTGTATTTGACATAAATTATATCGGGAAAAAATTGACATAAAGTAATCGAAATTTTAAGTTTCGAATCTCTGTTTTTTGCAAGTCTATTAGGTGGTGCATTTTTTTATTATAATTAAATATAACGAGCGTAAAGATGCTGTAAAATAAGTGACAAAAATAAGTGAATATTTTTATGTATAAGTATATGAGGTTTTTTAACTGATTTAAGCAAAACTTTTTACATTACATAATTTGTACACTCTTGTATTGGTAAGAGGGATGTGTAAAAACATTGAATACAGTTTGCATAATTTTTTGCATTTCATAAATCCTGGATAAAAATGGAAGAAGAAATCAAACTATATTTCCTTTCTCAAGTCAAAAAATGAAAAAAAAATAAAGGAGTTTAAGCTTAGCACACTAATTAATAAAGCATAATAAATTAAACACTCTTGAATTGGTAGGAAAATTGTATAGCAAACGCTGTTTTTTAATTTCCATTTATTTTTATCCTCTTATAAATCTTGGATAAAAGCTTAAGAGGAAATCAAACCATGTTTTTCTTTGCAAATCTAAAAAAAATTATAATAAAATAAAGCAATTTAAACTTAGCACACTAATTAATTAAATATAATAAATTAAACACACTTGAATTAGCTGGAAAGATGTAAAGGAAACATTGTATTTAATTTGCATAATTTTTTTCATTTCATAAATCATGGATAAAAATTGAAGAAGAAATCAAACTATATTTTCTTTCACAAATAAAAAAAAAGGAAAAAAAAGGAGTTTAAGCTTAGAACACTAATTAATTAAACATAACAAATTAAACACACTTGAATTGATAGGAAAATTGTATAGTAAAAGCTGTTTTTGATTTGCGTTTATTTTTATCCTTTTAAAAATCATGGACAGAAATTTAAGGGATAATCAAACCATATTTTTCTTTGTAAATCTAAAAAAAATAATAATAAAATACATTAATTTGAACTTAGCACACTAATTAATTAAATATAATAAATTAAACACACTTGAATTAGTTGGAAAGATGCGTAGGAAACACTGTATTTAATTTGCATATTTTTTCCATTTCATAAATCATGGATAAAAATTGAAGAAGAAATCAAATTATATTTTCTTTCACAAGTCAAAGAATGAAAAAAATAAAGGAGCTTAAGCTTAGCACACTAATTAATTAAGCATAATAAAATAAACACACTTGAATTTGTAGGAAAATTGTATAGTAAATACAGTTTTTAATTTGCATTTATTTTTATCCTTTTATAAATCACGGATAAAAATTTAAGAGGAAATCAAACTATATTTTTCCTTACAAATGAAAATAATAATAATAATAATAATATAATAAAGGAGTTTAAACTTAGCACACTAATTAATTAAAAATAATAAATTAAACACACTTGAATTAGTTGGAAAGATGTGTAGAAAACACTGTATTTAATTTGCAAATTTTTTTCCGTTTTATAAATACTGGATAAAAATTTTAAATTAAATCAAACTATTTTTCTCAGAGAAAACTAAATCTTCAAAAAGGTTGGGAAATAAATTTTCATCTCACAAAATTTAAGTATTGGAATAGGTTATTAATCATCTTGCAAACAAAACAAAAAAATGAAAACTAAACTTAACACACTAAACAATTAAAAATAACAAATTTAATGCACACTTTAATTCGTAGTAGGGATGTGTAAGAAGCATTACATTCAATTTGCATATACTTTATTGAAAACATTTTTCAATTGAAGGCAATTTAGACTAGTTTTTCTTAAAAATCAAATATTTTACTAAATTAAGAAATTAATTTTAATCCTTTAAGTTCTGAAATATGTTTTTTTAAAAATTAGCAACGAAAAAATGAAAAAAATAAGCAAAATTAAACGTTAAAACCAACAAAAACTTCTAAAATATTTTTATTGAATATACCACAGAAATTCATTAAACTTCCTACAAGTATTACGGGAATATTCTCTAAAAAATGCTATTTTATTCCAACTAATTTGAAATAATGACAGCTAATTTTAATCATGATCTTCTCTCGGATTAATTGGAAATTTAATACTCTAAATTTTTTTACAGAAAAACTAGAGATGAGAAACTAATTACCTTCGAATTAACTGTTTTCTTACCTGTAATTATTTTTAGCATATTTCCCATCTAAGTTAAATTAGTTATTTTTGTCTAAAAAAATAGTATTTTCATGTAAATTTAAAGCGTTGTACGTATTTGTATTGACTAATCATCAATATATAATTATATTTCGTACAATTATACTTAATTACAAGTTATATTAATTTGTTTACTTCATCATGGGATATTTTTTATCAGTGCTTCATTTGAAAAAAAGCCTTTATTAAAATAAACAGTTAAAAAAAACATAAAGATTTTGTAAATCTTTTTAACTACTCAGGTACAAGCTATGATCATATGGATAGATTTTTACACATTAAAAGGAAATTTTTGTAGTTTGAAAAAACCCACTTACGTTGACATTACGTTGATTAATTAATTCTAGCAACTAACTAAATTACAATGTTTATCGAAGCAGATGTTTTTAGAAGAAAAATATCTTATTTTATTTTAAGCAGACTTTTAAACCTTGATGAAAGATAATAAGATAACCAAAAGGGAAAAATAGTAGCCCAATATTTTTATTAAGGAATAGTTGGAGACTTGCATGCTACACTCTAATGCTGCACTGTAAAACATTCCGGATCAAATTATGGCATAAAGTACCGGTAACTTGGGTGCATTATCCGTAAAATGCGTTTTTATCTTAAAATATCATACCGTGGTTTTAACAGTATTTACTTAATTATATTGATTCGATGATTTTACTGTAATTTTTACTGTAAAATAAAAAAAAATTGTTGCTCAACATGATCCGATAAAATTGGAATTTACTATAAAAAATACCGGCACCCTGATTGCGACTCTTTTCACCGTAATTTGATCCGCAATTTTTTACAGTGCACTTTAAACTCTTAAACTGATTGTAGAATTGAAAATATGTATCTTAAAGCTAGTTTACCCAAATAAAGTTTAATGATGACAGCTACTTTTCTTTTAACTGTATCAAAACTTGTGCTTTTTCTTAAATTATGTATAAGGAAATTTTTTTGCACATTTTAAACGGCAGAATTCATAACTCTGTACAGTTTTCAATGAATTAAAATTTTAAGAAGCTTTCATGTTCAGAATGATTCATAGTTTTTTCTTTTTTTTTTCCTTAAGAAATATTAGATTGTAAATTTCGAATTAGTTTAACAACATCAGTATTAAAATATTCAAATAAGAGTTATAAACAGAATTAAACTACCTAAATACAAAATTTTTCTGGCTGAATAGCTCCCGAAAAATCGAAATATTTTTTAAGAAATGAAAAGCTTATGTTTTCAGTTAATTACATTTGTTTACATTTTTTTCCTAGAATAATTTGAGTGATATATTGTAACTTTTTATTTCGTTTTAAAATAATTTCAACAATTGAGTGCGCTTGCAACTAATTACAAAGTTGTGCCTAATCACGTAGTTAACGTTACAGCTTTAAAGGTTATGCTTATTATCACTCTAAATCAATTTTTAGATCATATTTAATTGGATATCTACAAACAACGTCACGCGTGTTTATCCTACCTGATTGGCTTGAAGTCACGTGACGTCACTTTTCAATGACTTCAATCGTGGATCAGCCAATTCAACATAAGTATCCAATTGTAGTTAAAATCGGACTACGTTTTAATAGTGTTAAGATAAATGTGTTATCAGATAGCAAATAAACATGCTCACTGCTACGTGACAATGCTTATCGTTAACAACACTTCGACACTTGACAATTTTAATAACACTTCAACACTAGAGAATTTTAACAACACTTCAACACTAGAAAATTTTAATAACACTTCAACACTAGAGAATTTTAATAGCACTTCGACATAGGTTTCAGATTTCTAAGTAATATTTCTCAAAGCTTGAGTTAATTTGTATTACTCTGAATAGCACCAGCAGTTTTGCGTGTTTGTCTTAAAAAAATATTTTAAAAATTGAAACTTCGTAATTTAATTGCTTATGTTTTTTCGCTTAAAAAGTTGCATCCTTAAAATTTACGCGTGTGTGATTGTATCCAATATTAAATGCAGTATTTCTTACATGATGCTGTTAGTTCACGAAATAACACCAAATCTTCTTAGAGTTATTTTGAAATTGAAACATTAATATTTAACAAGTGTTTGCAGTTTGCACTGGATAGCAGCACATTAATGAGAGACATTTTATTAATGACACAGAAATTCTGTTGTTTTACGCAAAAAGCGCTTTCCTGAATAACTTTAAATTGTGGCTTATTGCCATATTGACCCAAATCTTACAATTGAAATATAATTTTACTTTTTGTATTCCATGTTACAAAAACTGCATTTATAATATGTATACAATTAAACGCTACAAAGAGAAGGGACATTTGAGAGATATTTTTGCGTGAAACTGTCCCTTAGTATTGTTTTTAGTGAGATATTTTGCACGTTTCCAGAATTTCTACTAGTTGACAGCATAGTACACAAAAACAGTTCATTAATCACATGGAAATTGCAATGTTTTTCTCAAAAAAAACGCTCTTCTGAACATTTTGAAATTGTGACTTCGTTATATTGCCCCAAGCCTCTCAATCTCAAAATAATTTTAAAAAGGGGAGAAGTTTTTATTTCATGAGCACAATGTTAGAAAACTCATTAAATATAAGCATACATTGATACTATGGAAGCAGTTTAGTGATAAGCTATCCTTTTTTAAAAGTACTCGAAAACACGATACGTTTCCTTAGTATTGTTTCTTTATATTTTATTAAAAGTATACAGAACTGAAAGTTTCGGAAATTTCCACTAGATGGCAGCACAATGCAAAGAACCATTTCGTTGCTTACATAAAAATTGCCGTGTTTTTTTTTTTTTTTTTTTTTTTTTTTTTTTTTTTTTTTTTTTTTNCCTCACTTTTTTTTTTTTTTTTTTTACCTTCCTCAAAACGTTTTTTTGAACAGTTTGAAAATTTGACTTATCCTTATTTTGCCATAATACTTAAAATTCCATTGTTAAACATTAAGATTCAACACAAAATTTTGACAGTATTTTATTATATTGATTATCATCTCTAAATGATATAAAAAATTAAAAAAAAGGCCTAATGTGTTTGTTAGTAAGAATTTATTAGAAACAGTAAGCAAGTTCTGCTTCAGTGAGAGGGAAAAAAAGGTAACTCTTATTCACTTTGCTCTGGATGACTGAATCTGACAACCATCTTCATGTAATAGATGCCAATAACTGTAAAGATAAAGTAACCATTAATCAAACCTATTATAGATACATAAAAAGCAGATAGATTTCGTTCCTAATAGGATAAATTACCACAACAGTTTTTCTTGTCCAATATTTGTCTTAGATCTTATCGGATAAGTCATAAAGATTGTATTCAGTCTGCGGATGTTAACGTCTTTATCAGATAAGAAAAACAACCCATTCGTGACAAAAACTGTGTATTGGTTGCTTTAAAAATTGATTTTATGACACGTTAACACACTTCTCAGAAATGATCTGCAATTTTCTCATTATCTTATAACACTTTGACACCTTTATTTAAGAAAAAGAAAATAATTAAAGCAATTTATTTAAACTTTTAAAAAAAACTTTAAAGCTATTTATTTAAGGTTAAAGTGAAGGTGTAACTGATTGACCTAATTGGCTGTTTTCTAAAAGAAATTTTGCATCTTTTTACTTTTTTCATGTTTCAGTGTCGTGGACAGATTTTAATTTTTCGGAAATAGTTCAAACTTTGCAAATCTCTTTGGAATATGTTTAATGAAACTACGTAAAAAAGTTCAAATTTGTATTTTAGAAAAAAATAAAAAACAATGTGATGAACAATGTGTATATATAATGTAAAACACAAAAATAAATAATAATAAAATGTTTTGAAATTAATCCTAAAAATATCTTAAAATTTGTTTTATATTGTTTTTTTTTAAAAATTTAATAGTTTTAATGATTATCAAAATAAATTAAGAATATTTTTTTCATCCCGTATTGTAGGGTTTCTGTTAGTTCGTTGCTACAAAAATTATGCATGTTTCTAGTTGTGTAAAAAATATTATGTATATAAGTATTATATATATTAATATACTTTAATTATTCACTTTTAATCTATCAATTATATTAAATACATTTTATAATATTTAAATTTTAACCGCTTTTGTTCTGTTAAGCCTAATTCGAATTCGTCGTAATATTCTCTCTCAGCTATACGCTTGTCTGATACACTAACCAATTTTATTTTAAGAAAGGTCTGTATCCATCATTAACTAGCTAGTTGTTTAAATCCTAAATTGTATCTTAGAAATAATTTTACTTCCTTTTATGAGTATTACGTTTTATCGTTTTATTTCTTTTTTTAACTTTTAGAGAATTTTAATACCGAAGATTATGGTCTTTCACCTAAAAGTAGGGAACAGAAAAATTTCTCGTGAATTACTACACTGTAAAACATTCCGGGTCAAATTACGATGAAAAATAAAGGCATTCAGGGTACAAGTACTTTTTACCATGAGATACAGTTTTACCGGAACATGATTCGGAACGAAAATATGATATACCGCAATTTTTACAGTAATAATTTATATTAACATTTCATTGCTATTATAAGTTTTAGTGAACCTTAATACCAAACAAAATGGCTTTTTCACCAAAAAAAAGTGTAAAAGAACATTACTCGTGATTCTACACCAAGAACTGTGTTTGATGTTTGATTACACCAAGAATTATCTCTAATTTATCACTACACCACCTTTGGTGTTAAGTAGTTAACAACCCATTTTCGGTGCTAAAATACACAAATATTTCTTACAGAGAATAATTCTTTAGTTTTTAGAATTTTGTTGGCATAAAATGTGAAGTTCTGTTTAAAATTTCAATTTTTGAATGACAAACTTCAAAGAAGAAAATCATGAAAGTACTTATATAAACTTCAATTATTTCTTCTAAATTTATAGCATAAAAATAATTTATTCAAAATTAGTTTTCTCTTTCTTTGAAGCTTACATCCATCATTAAAAACTTATTCTAGAAAAAATATTCTTTAACGTCTTTCATTATTCGATATAATTTTTAATGCAATAATTTTGAAACATAAAATTTATAAATAACATTAAAAATTTTAAAACATTAGAACCTATTTTACCCCTTACACAATAATAAACTATCGGCACAAACAAAACTATTTCTTTTTTTAATCAAGTAGAAAATTTCAACAATATTTTAGAAAGAACTTCATGATTAATAATATAAACGTTATATTAATTTTTCTTATTTCTTCTTATAGAGACACCTAAAATACATTCAGTACGGCGTAATGGCTCATCCAAAATCATGGTTTCATGGTAAGTAAAATGTTTTGTTAAATAAATCATCTGAATCATTAGCAAATGTACAAAGGAAAGACTTATCATTTGACCTTTCTTTTAAACAATATTCTAATTTTTATGAATTAAAAATGTTCCCTAAAAAAACGCCAACCTAGAAAGTAAGTAATACTACGATCATGCAATAAAAATATCGTATAAATTGCTTCACGATTATAATTGTCACCAAAAAAAACTAACATATTAAGTCATGCTAACCTTGGATTCAAGTTTTCGACCAACATAACTTTCGGAGTAATTACTTTCTACTGATCGTCGCTACGAAAAATATGATTTTATAGTTTGCGTTTTAAATCTAAGAACCTACTTCTGAAATTAAGCTAGAATATTCTAAGTCATGCATTCTAATCCGTTTTCTACTCGGATCTTAAACTGGCAAAAATTTTACGTCCATAGCGGACTAGAACTCGAGTCTCCATTTCAATTTCCAAAGTTTCCACATTCAACTTAAATTTTTTTTAACCTTGACAAGCCATTTTTTTTAATTAAATACCTGCATTTTTCTATATATTTTACTTAGTTTAATATTATTCCATGAAGATTAGTTTCGTCGATAGAAAATATAGGCATAAATCCTGTAACAAAGTCAAACAAATTAGGCATAGTTATATTTTCTTAAAAAAAAAAAGAATTTTATCAATATTTAAATTTAAAATTATTAATTTTTATTATTATTACTAATTTTAAAGCAATTAAGTCATGCATAAAGAAGTTTTAACAAACCTAAAAAAATTTATTTATTTAAAATTTATAATCTTCAAACATCTGGTGTAATATTTCTACCCGCAGCAGCAAACATAAAAAGCATAATTATGAGAATATCAACATATTTTTTTTTAATATAATGACCTAAAATACGAAAGAAGACAATATAAAAATATAACTTCATAACAGAATACCGATTGTTTAATACAATAATATAAAAATATAACATCATAACAGAAGAATATAATTGAAGTATAATAACTCATCATATCAAAATATACGTTTTGAAACATTATTAGATAAATATTAATTAAGAAATTTAAACACAACTACGAGAGAGATTAAAACGTATCACCCTTATTACTGTAAAAAAACTAAATATGATTTTTTTGTGTACAATTACACTTGAGTCTACTACATGGTTTATGTTAAACAAAAATCTACTACAATCACCTACAAAATACAAGTGTAAAACGCATAGAATAAAAAAATATTCATTTTTTTCTACTTTTTATTCATAATGCACGACTAACGCAAAGAATTTTCAAATGCGAACAATGAAACCGATCTTTCTGTTGTTCTGTTTTTCCCTTGACCCAATCATAATTGTTGCTTAAGACCGTTACAAATTAACGGTTTCGTTTTCATCAAACGATTCATTGTTTTCTGGAGTATCAAATGAGAAGTTCGTAGACGAAGGACCTTCTAATGGCAACACCTTATTCATTTTCAACTCAATTTTCTTTTGTTTGACAAAGGTTATTGTACAATTAAACAAAAAAATAATAATGGATATATTTAACGATGGGAATTTTATCTATGGCGTTTATTTATAAGAAAAGCAGAAAGTAAAAAAAAGAACAACTTATTCAATCTCTGCCTAAGTTTATTTTAGGTTTTAGCTAATTTTGATTAACGTATTTGTTAATTCGAACGAAACGAGAACAATATTTTAATTTATTGATGAACTGATTTAATTTTCGTTATTTTCTTAACGATGAGTACTCTATGTACAGTATTAACTGCTACATTACAGAATACTTTTGCATCTAATGACACCTTCTAAACAAAACATGTTTTAACAAACAAAAAACATATTTTAGGGTTTTTAAAGTAAGTGAAAAGCAAAAATAAGCTACTAGTTTTCCACATATTGTCTTAAATTATATGAAAAAAAAAGCATATTCTTCATCAGAGGTTCAAAGAACTTTCTTTTTTTAATAAAAGAGAAAAAGACAAAAAAAAAGGGAAAAAAAAGAAGAAGAAAACATTTCTATTTTGCTTGTAATTTTACACTTCGATATCGTTGAGTGAAGTCTCTTATTTCAATATATTCTATTTTATTATTGTATTATTATGCATTATTATTATTTATGTATTAAAAAATTGCCTTCTTTTAAATTCTGTAATTTTAGATCATAAAGAGAGATTAAAAATATGAAAGAATCAATATATACATATATATATATATATATTCCATTTCATAGCATGTTTAATCTCAGTGATATTATT
>NC_092209.1:33572937-33582641 GCF_043381705.1 Parasteatoda tepidariorum | reverse complement strand
TTTTATATATATATATTATAACATTATTTTTATATATATATATATATATATATTTCATTAAATCATTAAATTAACACTGTACACAAGGAAAATTATGACCAAAAGAATTTTTAAAAACTCTTATTTTCAGCAAGTTTTGAATTATATAACTTTTAATGCAAGAATATTTTCGCTATTTAATATTTATGTCACTATTATTTATGTTATTTTCTTATTATGGGCATTTTATTATTAAGTCTCCAAAATTTTTACTTTAAAAGTATCACTTCGTATATTAATCTAGATACTTTCAAATACAACTCTTTCTAAACACATTGAAAGCCAAATTACTATTTATCAGTTATATATTAAATTTTCGACTTGGGTATCAACTTAACAGCAATCAGCTGCTGTTGGGTATCAACTTAACAGCTTCATTTAAATTATCAACTTGTTGTTAACTATTAAACTATTTAGTTGTCAATTTAGCCACTCAATTGGCTGTAAAAGAATATATTTCATTAAAATAATCACACAAAAATTAGCTGTTATATTAAGTTTTCAACTTTGTGAAAAGCTTTAATTTGATACTTAAGTGTCGATATGGGGTATACATTGAGTGTCTGTTGTAAGAAAAAAGGGTACAAATTTAAAATTTTACAAAAATAAAAAATAGGTAGCTTTCGTGCAGTTTAATTTTTGCTTTAGTTTTAGTTTTAGAATTCACTTCTATTAATTGCATTTGAGAAGACGAATACAAGGCAAATTATAAAACAATTTTCAATTTCAAATTGCAGCTTAAGATACACGTTTTTTTCTAAAATATAAATTTAATACTTAAAAGAACTTATTCAAAAAGTTTGAATAAAAAATATAGAATTTTTTTTGTTGCTTTTTAGCACTCAAAATACATTTACCATACCTATTATCCTTTTTTTCTTCAGAATATTCCACAAATATGAATATTTTTAAGAAATTCCCAGCAGATGATTCAATAGAATCGACTTTATGGTTACAAATTCTATGGGATTTTTTCCATATAAAAAAAAACTTTTCCGGTTTCTTTTTGTTGCTGGAGGAAAAAGAAATACAAAACTTTTACTTTAAGTTGCAGGCATTGTTTGCAGGATCTGTCGTAATCCTTTGTCCAATGGAAAGACTTAAACTGAGAAAATGGTGTCTGGTAGCACAAAATTTTTTTTGATTCATTCCAATAGCTAGGGAAGCGAAAACATGGATTAGAACAATGTTTTTTGTTGTCTTTTGTTTTTTCCAATTGTATAACTTTAAATTGTATTTTTTTATTAAGTTACATTTTTATTTCAACCTGACTTTTGATTTTTTTTATAATCAGGTACATCTTTTCTAAGAATTAGTTCTTATGTTTTGTTACTCTGGAAAATGTGGTTCATCCATTTCGAACTGTAACTGTAATTCCTTTGAGTTTAAATAGCTTAACTATTACTGGAGCTTAAACTATTTTATAAATATAATAATTTTTATTTCATGCCACTTTTATACTTCTAAGGATTAAGGAATTATTCAATTTAGAAATTATTAAATATAATGTCCTTGTTGTTTGCAAAAATTTAATATTAATAATAAAGGTTCAATCATACACGTCTGGCATCAGTATATATCTATTGGTAAATGCTCGATCAAACCATAAACTTTATTGGAATTTTTTTCAATAGTATTTCGTAAATGAATATTAAATATCAAGAAATCAATAAGAAAATTAAGCAGAATCCTGCTTAAGAGACATTTGTAAAAACATGAAATTTGTTGATGTAATGATGATAATATGCAGGATTTAAGGCCATAATATCATAATTTATAAAACACTAAAATAAAGAAAAATTTTAAAGAATTGTTAATTGTACACGGAGAAAAAAATTTTAATAAAATTATCGTACTGTATGGTAATGACATTTTTGATGAAAAATATAATTATGGTTAGTAAAACCAAAACTTATAGAGTTTAAACCATTCATTTGATAATTTTTCAGTACATATGACAACAGTTTACCGAAAATTTGGTTTGCCAAATTATAGTTCTTATTTACTACAAATTTAGTAAAAGATACAAAACTGAAAAGTAAATTACCAAGCAAAGGGTTTTTATGCTAGGAAGGAATCATGGAAAAAGGAATCGCGATAAAGTTGCCAAATTTGACCACATTTACCAAAATTTAACGCATATTATAAAAGAATATTTTATTGCTAATTTTACCAAAATAATTGCGAAAGCACTTTGGTAAAAATTACCATGGTTTTTGCTGTTCCCATAGAGCCAGAAACACGACAAATTTTGCCACATTCTGGAGACCCTATCTTTTATCTCTGTGTATTTAATAAAACAATAAGTGCATCGAACGACAATAATTAATAGTTAATTAATTGCTGGTTATCAAAAAATTATATAGACATATTTATTCTAAATGAGATCCAATAAGTAAAATATTAAATGTATCAAACATTTTTATCGCAATGTATCAAAAATTCATTTTCGCTGATGTTTTGATTTGGTGAAAATAGTGGAAATATGAGTGGAAATGTAATGAGAACGTACTAGGTGTGTGGCTACGTAGCATTTCCAATATAATCTCAATTTTTTTCGTATAATATTTAAAAATATAGTGATATGTTTATACTATTAAATAGATCAAATTCATTTTTGAGCGTATAAAATTGTCTTTTAGGGATTAAAAATATTTCTGAAGCATTTTATGTTGTATCAGTACTTAATACATGTTGCACTCATATACGTAAAACATTTATAAAAATCATCTGTGAAATAGACGAAAACGAACAAAATCAGCTTCTGTATCATTGCTCTTTAAAACAAATATGTTCCATTTCCAAGAAAAGTAAATAGAGTTTGAAAATTCAATTTTAAATTCCGATTGAATTGCAATTCAAACAGCTTTTCGTCGTCTTTAGGAAAGACTTTAAATATTATTTTATAGACAGTTAAATTTAATATTTGCTTGTAATAACATAAAAATTCATTCTGTGAAAAATATTACGTAAAGAGTTTATGTTCTGTTTTAAATTATTTTTGACTGCAAAATTGGATAACTGCAAATGATGTCATTGTAGGTAAACCATGTTTTATTTGTCGTATCAAATCACAATCATGTTCAACGCACACGTGGCTTACAAGTATCCAACTAATACAATTTAATCTGAATTAAATCACGTGGTTAGACATGATCATTTCACTTCCTCTCGAGTTGCAAGTACCTAAAATTGCCGAAAAAAATTGCTCAAAACGAAAATGTTAAAATATTCTTTCTAAATTTAAAAAAAAACATATTGAAAGTTGTTTTACTTATTAATTTTCAAAAAAATAATGTTACAAAAATTAAAAAGTGTCAGCAATAGTTTTTGGTTTGTTTTATGAAAGAATTTAAAACTGATAAAATATGTACTTTAACTTGTCTTGCTTAAATTATCTGCGCTACATTAAAAGTTGAAATTCGGTAATGAACTTTTATTACTTGACTAACACTATCAGTAAGTTAGTTTATGACAAGTTAAAAATAATTATTCATGCCTAAATATTAGACAAATAGACAAAAATAATACACTTTGGACTTGTTGATTAAGCTGTTACTTTATAATTTAAAGCTGAAATAAGAATAATTAATTGCAAATTTTGAATTTTTTGACAAATAAGTTTTAATATTTACGGTAAAATATCTAAATAATAATGTTTTGCCTAATCTGTAATCTGTTCGCAGATTTTATGAGTATTAAGCAAGAAGAATAAAAAAATAATAACTTTTAACAAAGTTATATGATTTTAAAAAAAGGTCAATTTTTGTCCTTTTTTTTACCAGTTTCCCAACCCTATCATTTCTTTCTAAAAACAAATTAATATTTTTCTGTTTTCACTTATGTTTTAGTGTATAATACACACATGAATACAAATAAAAAATCTCAAAATTTTGTCTCCAAAACTGGGTAGTAATTTTACCTTTACTCGAGAGCTTTTGTACAACATTTTTCTAACGCTAGCCATAACGCTAATTTTATTTTCCGCTCCTATGGGACGCTGTGATTAGTGGCGAAATTTTCGCGCCTGCGCTGTGAAGCCTAAATAGCATTAACGTTAGAGTTAGTGGGAAGCATAGCCCAATGCAAAATCTCTTTATTTTAAATTTTATTTACCTAATTTCATAATTTAAAAAAGTAAATTTAAATTTAATTCAGCATCAATAAAATTTGTTTCATAGTTATGCAGAACTGTAATCAGACTTACTCTGCAGAGTTTAAGTCAGATCAATTCTGCTTAGAGTGCAGTAAACATATATTAAGCAATATCAGAATATATTACTTAAACTGGACTTTAGATGGTGACTTACATCAAAGGAAAGGAGAAAAATAGCAAGGAAAAATATAAATATACAACGAAACTCATTTCTAATGTATTTGCTCTTTTCATGTGCCTGTTGAAAAATTAATGATTTATTTCTTTTCGTCAGGAATAAAAGAGGAATTACAAAATAATTACTTTTTATAACAAACATCATCATCATTGTTTCTTTTTTGGTTTGTTTGTTTCTTATTTTTAATATTTTGAAATGTCAGTTAATGAATTTACAAAATATTTGCTTAAATGGTTTCATTTTTTTTACTTAATAAAAAAATATTGAGCCTACTATATTTGTTTTCTTTTTTTCTTTTTTTTTAATATCACAACTCCCAGTTATCATACAATGGATTGATGTTTTGTAAAAAACAACTTGTCCATGAAAAATAGATGTAGTTAATAATATACTGTGCGCCGAGTTATGCTTAGGAAACTGAGTGTTTTATTAACAAATTTCAAATCAAGTTACTAAGTTAGTCTGAAGATAACGCAGCTAACTGGAATACTTTGGAGTTCTCTATAACGACTGACATATTATCTCCAGACTGCATCCGATTAGTGCTACAATTTGTATGCCTGTTTCAAAAAATTGTTTTGCAGATTTTCTCAGTCAGTAACACCATCTGTATGAAAACTTTTTAACTAAATTGAAGTTTTTTGTATCACATTTCCTCAGCCAAATGTCTGAAATCGTTATCTATTACCCTTTTTGCTGGTTGATATAATTCTGCTCTCTACTTTCACTACCCATAGAGTTGACGTATCCTCAGCGATCATGGGTTAGAACCCCCTTGCGTCGAGCTTATCGAGAGAGGTTTTCGTTTTTTTCCTTTCCATGAAACACAAATGTGGATTGGTTCCATCAAAAGGTCTGTCAAGAAGGCAATTTATTTCAATACTTGATCAAGGAATTTCTCGTCTTCTGGGTTGAGTTCGAAATTACAAGGCAACGGAGTTGAACATTAATAGTCGTAAACTCAGATTGGGTCAGCTGTTCAACACCGGTAATAAAATATAAAATAAAAAAAATTTATTTTAGATCTTGTATGAAAAAAAGCAAGAAATGAAACACTTTCGCGTGGACTTACGTTATCTTAAACATTTACGTTATCTTAAACATTCTGTTCTACTTATAAAATTCTGAGGACAATTATAAACTAAAATATTCTTTCTTAAGTGTAAACGTGATATCATTCTATTCGTTCTCTTTGTTTCTGCAAAAATGATCAATTTTTCTTGTTATTAATGATCAGAATTAAATTAAATAATTCTATAATTTTGTCTTGATGTATCTAAATTTGTTTTATGCAAAAACATTTTCCAACTTTTTCCGAATTTTTATATTTCCGAGGAGTTTAAAATATGAGTAAATAAATACTTTAACTGCGTGCCAATATAAACATCCGGTAAAAGCTATATCTTTAAGTGATGAGGAAAAAAATCTTGAGAAAAAGGAAGCTTTTAACGAAACTTCCCCACTCTAACAGGAATTTTAAGATATATATTTTTTCACGCTTCCTAGTCGGTTACTTAACTATTTTAGCTATAAAGTCAACAACAAATATCATAAAAAAGTTAAAGTGATAAAAAAAAAACATTTTTAAGAAGTATCAACTTTTGGTTAAAAACATCGACTAGCAACAAAAATACTGCATTCAAGCATAACATTTTTGATGCTATTTAATAACATTTAAAAGTTCTTGAAATTTGAAATTAATAGTTTGATATATTTTATTATTATTATTTTGTTTTCGTTAATTTAATTTTTTGAAAATAATTTCTTTTTTGTCTTGATAAGTGACCGAAAAAAACATTTTAAACAAGATTTTTTAATATGGTTTTTGAGATTTAGAAAGCTTTTAAATTAGTTTCTTTAAAAAAATATATAATAAGTTGCTTTGCGAAGCTAACTACTTATCCTAAAAAAGAAAGCAAATGACACAACTATTTTTTATAACATTTTGTGTTGTTCTTAACTTTTTGAACTATTTAAATTTATAGTTTTATACCTCTTTGTTACAATATTTTTTTCATAAATTTACTTTTTTCGTATAAAAATTATTTTTATTTTCTAGTCAAACTAAAAATAATCAATTTTAATAGAGGCAAAGTCTTTCGAAATAATTTTCTTATTTATGGCAGGTCTTAAAAAAGTGATCAAAACAACCAGTACATGGTAGAATTTACGTGCTTCTGGCTCTTTGGGAACACCAAAAAGCACATGCATTTTTATCAAAGTGCCTAGATATTGGCTTTTGATAAAATTAACAATAAAAAATGGTTTTATTATAATGCCGTTTGGTAGTAAGTGTAGTAAAATTTGGTGTAGTTTATCATGATTTCTCAGAGCATGGCATAAAAATTATTTATTTGGTAAAATTTACTTTTCAGTTTTGTATTTTTTTCAAAATGTGTGGTAATAAGAGCTATAAGTTTAAAAAACAAAATTTTCAGTAAACCGTTTCCATACGAGAGGAAAAATTACCAAAGGAATAGATTATTTTGGTTTATTTACCAGTATGATGTTGTTGCTGTTTTTTTTTACCCAGTAATGCCTTAACTATAGAGTACGGTATTTTTTCGTGTAGAATTTTTAGCATTCTAAAATATTACTCCGAGAAGCAATTGAAAATAAAATTGAAAAATTTATACACAACATAGCGAAGATTAAAATCAAGAGTTATTTAGAAAGAAAATTGTCGCCTTTTTTCATAGTATTAATTCCAGAGAATGGCACCCTAAAATGTTACTCCGAGAAGCAATGGAAAATAAAATTGAAAAATTTATACACAACATAGCGAATATTAAAATCAAGAGTTATTTAGAAAGAAAATTGTCGCCTTTTTTCATAGTATTAATTCCAGAGAATGGCACCCTAAAATGTTACTCCGAGAAGCAATGGAAAATAAAATTGAAAAATTTATACACAACATAGCGAATATTAAAATCAAGAGTTATTTAGAAAGAAAATTGTCGCCTTTTTTCATAGTATTAATTCCAGAGAATGGCACCCTAAAATGTTACTCCGAGAAGCAATGGAAAATAAAATTGAAAAATTTATACACAACATAGCGAATATTAAAATCAAGAGTTATTTAGAAAGAAAATTGTCGCCTTTTTTCATAGTATTAATTCCAGAGAATGGCACCCTAAAATGTTACTCCGAGAAGCAATGGAAAATAAAATTGAAAAATTTATACACAACATAGCGAATATTAAAATCAAGAGTTATTTAGAAAGAAAATTGTCGCCTTTTTTCATAGTATTAATTCCAGAGAATGGCACCCTAAAATGTTACTCCGAGAAGCAATGGAAAATAAAATTGAAAAATTTATACACAACATAGCGAATATTAAAATCAAGAGTTATTTAGAAAGAAAATTGTCGCCTTTTTTCATAGTATTAATTCCAGAGAATGGCACCCTAAAATGTTACTCCGAGAAGCAATGGAAAATAAAATTGAAAAATTTATACACAACATAGCGAATATTAAAATCAAGAGTTATTTAGAAAGAAAATTGTCGCCTTTTTTCATAGTATTAATTCCAGAGAATGGCACCCTAAAATGTTACTCCGAGAAGCAATGGAAAATAAAATTGAAAAATTTATACACAACATAGCGAATATTAAAATCAAGAGTTATTTAGAAAGAAAATTGTCGCCTTTTTTCATAGTATTAATTCCAGAGAATGGCACCCTAAAATGTTACTCCGCGAAGCAATGGAAAATAAAATTGAAAAATTTATACATAGCGAATATTAAAATCAAGAGTTACTTGAGAGAAAAATCGAAGCCTTTTTTCATAGTATTACTGCCGGAAAATGGACAATGTTGTTTAAGTTTTACGATAAATTAGTTGTTTAACAACAGGTATCCTAGTTTATTTCAATTTAATTCTTTTAATTTAATGTTATGATTATAAGTATAACAAAACTTTTTTTTAGTTTTGTAAAGAATCGATATCTCAAAATATGTTTCTGACGTATAGAAATCATATATTACTTACGTGACTGTTTTGTAATAGAATTTTTGAATCCATTTATGAATGCAATTTACTGATGTGGAAAACAAACTAAAATAAGTCTATAACATGATTAAATAATTTTGAATATTAATTTAATTATTATATTTTTCAAATATTTAGTGGTAAATAACTTAATCCTATAAATACTAATTGCTATTTTATTTAAACACAGAGATATATAAACATGGCAATTTCTAATGTAACTAATTAATTTATTATAACTGTATATTTCACCATAACTAATTGTTTTATTATAGCAAAAGTATTGCATTTTTTAAACTACTTTTCTCATAAATTCGTATTATTTTGAATGTTATGTAATTATAATTTTTAAGTTTTTTTAATTTTGAATATAAAACTCTGATATGTAAAAATCGAGCAACATTCTATTACAATTTAAATTATATTCGACTATTTATACAGCAAATTTTTTAATGTTTGTGTCTATTGATTTAACCATTAATTTATCTATTAACTATTAAAGTATATTTATAATTAAAATGCATTCAAAGTCAAGTAAGTTATTATAATACAAGCAAATGTAATATTAGTTAAATAAAACTTAAGCAATTAGTTTTTTAGACTTAACAGTGAATAGAATATATTCTTAAAACAAATTAATGTGTCATAAAAATGTTCTCATATTGCGACATAAAAATTAATAAATACCAAATATTTAGGAAATATATTTTTGTTTTTCAGAATAAAATGTTTTAACTTCAAATACGTATCTACGTATTCAAATACGTTTCTACGTATTATCATTATTCATCATTCTCTAAAAGAAATTTGAAAATCATTGAAGTAAATCTATTTCAATGGAATATTTTAGAAAAACATTTTATTGCATATTTTTTTGTTTTATTAATTCATTGATTCGATTTGCTCGCAAGGAGCATAAAAAGAAGAAAATTCAAAATAATAATATTTTAAAATTCGCGTAAAATAATTTTTATTTTTGCTTTGTTTCCAATGCTTACTAAGAAAACTAACTTAAAGAACCATATTCTAATTCGAAGGGACTTAAACCATATTAAAAAAGCATTGGAAATAATATCAGCATTAGTTTATTTAATTGAATACAAAAAATGTGTTGAGTTAATGTTGTTTCAAAAATATATTATATGAAATATGAAATATATACCATTAATAAATTGGCAAAATTCTATCTACTACTATAAAACTTCTACTTCTTATTTGGGGATGTTTTGGAGTTAATTTTAAAATTATATATATTGTATATAAATAAATTGTAAGTAAGTAAAGTATTGTGTGCGCGTGTATATATATATATATATATATATATATATATATATATATATA
>NC_092209.1:33570107-33572851 GCF_043381705.1 Parasteatoda tepidariorum | reverse complement strand
ATACATACACACACACATATATATATATATACATACATATATATATATATATATATGTATATACATACATATATATATACATATATATTATATATAGCCACCTGAGAAATTTGCAAAAAATGAAATTAAAAAAAAAAAAATCCAAAGGGTGTTACGGGGCACTTTTTGTAAAGCTTTTTTTTATTTAAAACCAAAATGTCTCAAAAATGTTTAATATGTTTTAACGAAAATATTGTGCTTTTCAGAAAGAAAAAAAATTTTTTTTTGAAGAAACTTAACTGCTTGCTTAAAATAAA
Organism: Parasteatoda tepidariorum; assembly: GCF_043381705.1. Classification (NCBI taxonomy): domain Eukaryota; kingdom Metazoa; phylum Arthropoda; class Arachnida; order Araneae; family Theridiidae; genus Parasteatoda; species Parasteatoda tepidariorum. The sequence goes on along the minus strand of NC_092209.1, from coordinate 33,572,555 downwards.
ACTTGTTTGAAAATCATAATTACACTTTAAAATTTTGTGCCACTTATCAAAATTCGTCTTCTTTATTTTTGAGAATGGATATTTTTTTTAACAAAACTCTACTATTGCATTCGCAGTCATTTCACAGATAGCTGAAGTCCTGTTTTCGTAACCCAACTTCAATTTTCTAACCGGTAAACAGTATAAAAAAACTGTTGATACAGTGTACTGAAAAAATTTAATTTTTTCTACTTCTTTTCACGATAATTTTTACGTGACCTCTTAGACGTGACCTTTAGACCTCTATGTCGGAGAAATTACTGTTGTGTACCAATATTAAAATTTTAAAAAAGTTAAAATAATGTTATTTAAACTCTATAATTAATATGTTTTTAAAATTATTTATATTTAGTTCAATTTTTTTACCTCGAGTTCGTATTATCATTAAATTTTTTCATAATTAAGTTTGATGTGCAGAGCACAAAAAACGGAACATCGTGAATTACTTTTTATCTTAAGATCGGATCTTCACATACTAGGACTCAATCTTAATGGTTCCAACGGTTCTTGTTCCTTAAATATGCTTAACTAATCAGTGCAGGCAATATTTTAAGTTACGAAATCAGACACAAATACTCACTTCCTCTGAATAAACATACCTTTATTTCAAAGGATTTGGATTTTTTACACTCAAAATATCGGGGTAGTCGTGGTCTGGGAAATATGGTCTATAATTTTTTAGGGTCATGAATCCAAACAAGTAAAAAAAAAAAAGATATTTTAGCTTAAAGAAAGTATGATTTTGAGTCTGGTTTCGTAACTTAAAATGTCTGTTCTTATTATGCATATAATTTGAGGTTTGGTCCTCAAACAATTAAGATTTAGTTTTGGTATGCAAAAATTCGCTCATTAGATCAAAAGTTATTCAATATGTTCCATTTTTTTTCTTCATCAAATCCGTCTATTTTTAATTATTCATAGTATTTTCTTCTAACAGATACTACCAGTAAGATGTGCATTCTGTTCCTGATCGTGGTTCTCGCCAATGACGTCATTGCATACGATTCTACATCTCTAGAAGATTATTCTTCTGAGTCTGATGAGCCAAGAAGGATCAACGATCATGATAATGGCCTTCGATATTACCAACGCTACAGGAATATGGATGAAGCCACTGTCAAACGGGCACTGACACTCCTGGCTCGCTTGAAACCTCCATACGTAGGAATGTCCGGAATCAATACTCGATCTGATATAGTCACACGAGGGGGATTTGCAAGGCCTCTTGGGCAACCTCTGAGATGGGGTTAAACTGTTTTACTAATTTTCAAGCTCCTTGCCAAATGTTTCGCTTCATCAGATCTTATTCTACCGAATCGTTAAAAGGATTGTTGCAAAAAAAAAAAAAAAAATACTGGTGATAAAAGTGTAATGACTGAAAAAGCTGTCAATGACTTGTTCTATTATAAGAGTAATAATATGATGTCACTTTATGCAAAAATGTTTTTTTTTTCTCTTGTTCTATTATAAGAGTAATAATATGATGTCACTTTATGCAAAAATGTTTTTTTTTCTCTTGTTCTATTATAAGAGTACTAATATGATGTCACTTTATGTAAAAAAGATTTTTTTCTCTTATAAACATAGGGTCATAACAAAGCAAGTCAATGCAAAAGCTGTTATTAACGATATGAATGACTTATTCTATTTTAAATAGTAATAGTAGTTTCTAATAGTAGTTTTAAAGTAGCAATTATTCTAATAAATGGAAAATGTGCGTTTTAAAGTTCACCAATGACGTAGTTGATTCAAAACATGGAGTAGAAATAATACTATTTAACGCACAAGATTAAGAACTGTTATAAAATTAGATTTAAAATAAAATCTGAAAAACTGAGAAGCGTGCAGTTTTGAATTATTTACTTAAAACCATAAATCACATTATTTTATCGTTTTAAAGTTTTGTGGAAAAATTCAAAGTTCTACAAATTATCAAGTGCTGTTTCTCTTAATCTAATTGAGCGACCTTTTTGTTTTATACCATTTTTGAGATTGTGCTATCTTATAAGTACTATCGCATCATAAGTTTGATAAGTACCAAAAAATATCAAGAAAACACAAATTAATAATTTATCCCTAAATTCCAAGATGGCGATGGATTGAGGCCTCTTAAAGACGATAACAATGGCTAATGTCTCTAAATGCGAAGTAGTAAGAATACTACTTAAAGCAAACGTCATGTCCTCAGTTTATGTATCGAAATATAGAATTGATGCATAAAAATATGTTGTGAAATTTAATTACATAATTATTTGTTTCGTTTATAAATGGCTAAAGTTCATGTAATTAACATTACCTAAAATAATATTCCAATAAAATAATATTCTTATAAAAAAATTAAGTAAAGCATTAAATAAAAACGAAGGTTTGACGATTAATTTACTATTGCTTAAATATATATATATATAT
>NC_092209.1:33517763-33569910 GCF_043381705.1 Parasteatoda tepidariorum | reverse complement strand
CATCATACATATATATATATATATATATATATATATAACAGGGATACAGGTGTCCCATCTACGTCAAAGGGTTAAATTTGAAAGATCAATACTCTATGTTATATCAGATGTCTCTTATAACATAAATAATAGATTTTTTAATATAAAAATTGGCATTATTTAATCAATTTAATATATAAAAGTTCAAATAATTCAATTAATTTAAAAATATAGAATGAAAAAGCATACTGATATCATACTGTAATAAATTTAACACTAAGAAGAGTATCTCAGATATTAGAAAAATTAAGAAATGTTAATAAAAAAATTAAAAAATGTGTATTTCTCAGTTTAATTTAGTTGCAACTTAGTCATTAAAAAGCACTTGTAAGATGTAGCTACTTAAAAGAATTTCTTCTTCATTAGTTTTCTTTGTATTAAGGATCATGATATATCTTTTTTGAAAAAAAAAACTGTTTTTTTTCTTTTCACTAAAGTTGTCTGCCTCATAAAAAGAAAGTTTATAAGACACGCAATAAGAATTTATTCTATTCACTTTTAAGGACGTTAAATTAGGCATGCAAATTTATATATTCGTGAAACGAATAAACCGTTGTCGGAGAACTGTGATCAAAAGGCCACTTCAAACGAAATAGAAAATACAATCTCATTCTATTTTTTATTTAAAAGAAGACTTAAAATAACTGTTTGAACATTGAAATAATATTGGAACAAACTCTTTGATGATAAATCGATACATAAATATAATTTTTACATTTATTATTCATCAACCCCGCCATGTTTTTTTTAAAAAATGGCTTAAAATTCTTCATTTGCATGTAAATTCCTCCTTTGCAAGTTTCTTGCAAAATTTGCATTTTTGGAGGAAAATGTTACAGAAAATTCTAAAACGGTAATAAAACAGCAAAGATAAATTATTATTCAAATCTATAATTTTAGTATAAAAATATAAAAACTGAAACTTAACGATTTGAATCAGAAGCAGAAATGTTAATTAAAAGAACAAGTAGAATTTTTTTAATTAAGAGGACAAGTAGAAATCTTAATTAAGAGAATACATAGAAATTTTAATTAAGAGGATAAGTAGAAAATTATATTAAAGTATGAAGGAATGCACATATTATTGCTGTATACACTCTTAATTCATATACTTAGAAATTTTGTCAAAAATAAAGAAACAAAATATGCATATTAGGGACCCGAAGTTAAAATGACATCTAGGAAAAAAAGCTATCGAAAAATAACGAATCACTAGTAAGAAAGGCTGGATTGAAAATACCAAAACCTATTTGATTGCCGGCAGAAACGAAATTAAAATACTGACAGAATGTTTGATCAGTGAATTAAGGAAAATGCACGGATTAAAAGAATTTTAGTAAAATTACCGTACTGTCTTTTGATCATATTTCTGGTAAATAAAAGCATAATTCCGGTTAATAAAATTAATATATACCATATTTAAACCAATATTTTGGTGATTTTTTCCTTTCATATAGTAATGGAATACCAGAAATTCTAATTTTAAACATTATAGTTCTTATCACCAAGCATTTAGTGAAAAATAAAATTAACTGAGTAAATGATTTTTATAAGGTATCATGACTGAATTACCAAATTTTATCACATTTACAAATTTTTATTGCACAATATAAAACCATATTTCATTGCCAATTTTATTAAAAGCATTACCAAAGCGCTTCGGTAAAAATTGCCGAGTTTTTTCGTATTTCTATATAGCCAAAAACACGGTAAAGTTTACCATTTTCTGGTAAATATTGCTATATTTTTTACTCCGTGTAAAAAATTTTACATTTTCAGGAGAAACTTAAGATGTCGTGGAAAAATATGAAACGTTTTTGTACCTTAAATTTATTACGTTTGTAACATAACTGAAGCAGAATTTCAACGTTTTTGGCTTAATTCAGATACACTTAATTAAATAAATATTTACTGCACATCTTTACTTGATAAATAACGTTACTAATAGCTAATAAGTGCAATTAAGAAAAAAATTAACATAATGCCAAATAATAATTCTTAATAACATTTACTAATACGTATATATTAGAATAATTGTTGAATAAAGTGGAGAAATAAGTATCATAAATCTAAAGTTATTGCTTGAAGGCTTAATCGAGTTTTTCTTAAATAAATAAACTTTTGTTTTCTCTTTATTGACTTTAAAGAATAACTACTTATAAAATAATTAAAATAAAAGTAACTGAAAACACTAAAAAATTAACTAAATGCAAGTATCGTGTATTCTTGAAGTTTGAATGAAAATATAAACGAAATATCATAGAATTAAGTGTTGAACTATCCAAATTTACATTTTTTGAAAATGGTATTTTTTATAAAGTAACTAAAACAATATCTAGTTACTTTCATGATGGAACTTTACGGGGAAACAATATGCTAAAAAAAGGCTCATTGAAAAGATAATTTTCATAAAGTGTTAAATTACAATATTTTTGCAATAATCCTTTTTGCCGTTTTGATTGTTCTGAAACGAAATGTAATATTCAAATACAAATTATTAAGAAATGTGTTGTGTTTATATTTTATTCGCCTGCCAATTTCCTCATTTAGTTTCACTGTACATAATCATGATTATATACTAATCTAGTACTAATCTAGTACTAATATAGTACTAATCTAGTCAAACGTTACATTCTCTGCTTTTGTGTTTATATTGTCCAGTAGAAAATAAAGTATTTTCTGTTTGATTGCACTGTGAATTTAATTGGGTTCTTGTACTTCGAGGAGAAGAAGATCACGGATACTAACACATATGACCGATGACGTCAGCGCCAAGAAATTATTGTTTTACATTTAAATGGCTTATCTTGAAGACTTTTTTTAAAAATATGATTCATTCTTTAGTTAGAAATGCCATAAAATAAGGATAAAAATAAAGGATACATATAATTTCATCTCTTATGTTTCAGAGCCAAATGATCAGGTAAGTAAAGCTGAATGATAATGTCTGGCTAAAATGAACATAAAATATTAATTACAATTTTATCCAGCCTATAAGACTACAAAATGGTGAAATTTAAAAACAAAAAACGTTCTAATATGATTTTGAACAAATTGTTCTTTATCCCTCACTTCCAGTAATAAATAGGGGTACTCCTTCTCTAATTTATGTTCAGTAGATGATGGATTCTATTTTTAATTATCAAAGTCAATTTCACCAATTCCCATTACAAAACTAAGAAAATAAATAGAAATATATTTGAGGGAAAAAAATTCATCACTTTCTAATTCGTAAAACGTTACCAACTCTGACTGAGTACTTTTGAAAAACAAGTACCAAATTTTAAAGTTTTAAACAATTTTTATAATTGGGTACTTGCACTTCAAGAAGAAGAAGAAGATCACGGATGCCTACACATGTGACCTCTGACGTCAGCGCCAGTGGATCGTTTATAAGCAAAATGGGGTGTTTAAGGTGAGCTAAGTTTTACACACAAGTTAGAATGTAAATTAACGTGAATTTAATTAAATACAGCTCCATATCACAATTACAATTTGCTGAAATACAATTCGCTCTCTTCTACGTCCTTTACTTAACATATATATATTTGTTTATGCACTTTATTGTAACCGTTATACATTTTTGTGTTGTGTACTACCTAATTCGATGCATAATTAATTTGTTTAGGTTCTGCATGACTTTATGTCTGTCTTTGTGTTAAGTGAGAATTAAAATCTTTATGAAAGAATCTTTCTGTAAGAAAATAGAATGTGCCACTCAAGAGAATTGATACTTGGAGGCTTGGCTTACTCGAAATAGAATGGAAAGAGCAGTTGCAAACGTAAAAAAATGCCCCGCTTCAACAACCAATCAGGATCTAGATAGCCACACTACGTCACTTGCAGGCATCCTATTATAAAACTTAATCAATATTTTTTTCTTTTTACAAATTTGAATTAAATAAAAATAATTAGGAAGATAAAAAAAAATAATCCTGATAGAAATTAAAATATTAAATTTTACTTTTTACTTAAGGCTATGCCAACCTTACTTGTTTTTAAATTGGTGCAATATGATGATAATGGAATTCAGAATATTTACCCACGTTTAAAACAAAACAAAAGACATCAACGCATAATAACACTAATTTTACACAGTAAATTTTAATATTTTGTAAAAAAAAACTTATTCTGATTTATAACTTAGAACAGATAAATTTAAATATTACAATCGTGTTTCTGATTAGTTCTAAAAAAAAGCCTCGTACAGATTACTCGACAGCATTCTAACTCTTACAAGTCTATTGGGGTATTTACGTCAAGTAAGACTGACAAAATGTGAGTTACGAATTCATTAACCACGAATGTTCACCATGTTACGAAATCACCATGTTACGAATTCCTTTACCATATCTGATATATTTATATTACTACTGAGTGAGATTGAAAATTTGTCACTTCGCCATAACACAAAATATATCCGTGTAATACGCATGTCCGTGTAATACGTATGTAATGATATTTACTTAAAACCACTATTACAAATTTATAGAATCCGTGACAACTTTGAAAAAACTAGTGTTGACTTTCAAAGACTTTTCAAAAATGTACCAAGTGATTGAGGCAAATCACATCACATTACGAATTTATTTGAATCTACTAGTTTGTTATTTAATAACAGAACAGTTTTCATAAGAAAAGCTTAAAAAACCGAATAAAATGTGTTGTTCATTTTCTTAAATACAGATTTTGAGCTGTATCCATTTCTTTAAATACGCAATTCGAGAATCATCTATTTTATTAAACACGCTTTTTGAGCTGTGTCCATTTTGTTAAACACGCTTTTTGAGCTGTGTTAAGTTTATTAATCATGCTTCTTGAGCTTTGACCATTTCGTGAAACACATATTTTGAACTGCGTCCATTTTGTTAAACACACTTTTTTGAGCTGTGTCTATTTTGTTAAACACGCTTTTTGAGCCGTTTGAGCTGTTTGAAATGTGTCCATTTTCTTAGACACGTAATTTTGAGTCTTAGACACACAATGCATCCTGAAATGAAAACCGATTATTTCTAAGTTTCCCCCTTCTTTTTATTTTAAGGCATTGTTTTTTTAAACAAGATTTTTTATTATTTTTTGTGATGATAATAAAATATTGAGGAAGAAAAAAAACCGGAGTTGAGCTTGACAGATTTCTGTCTTTCATGTGAAGCGATATCTTTTTCAAGATGGAGATTAAATAGTTCAAGGAATAAAGAAAAAAGATATCAAATCATTATTTATGACAACGGTTTTGAGTTTTCTAAGAACTCCTGTAACAGAGAGGAAGCAAAAGAAAAATCTTTTATATCTGTAACGAAGAGACACAATACTTTTTCAATAAGAATAAAATTCAATAAAAATGAAAAAAAAAATAATTATGAGATCATTACGAGAATGATAATGGGAATTAAAATATAATAATTTTTTTGGTGTTGTAAAACTTTCTTTGTGTAAAATTTAGAAAGCAGGAAATTAAATAAATCCAGAAGATTAGTAATTACCAGGTAATAATAATGAAATAACAATGCATTATTATACGTATTATCAAAAAAAAAATTTATTAATGACGGTAATTTTTGTATAATGAAGAAGGTATCATAAAATCTTCGTCATAAAAATTTAGAAGGCAGAATATTTAATAAAAAGCTAAAAATAATTATAACCTAGTAATTAATAAATAAAATTTTTATATTGTGAAAAAAGTAATATAAATTCTCATTGTCATAAAATTTTAAAGGACAGATTATTAAATAAATCTAGAAAAAATAATTATTGCCTGGTGTTCAATAATACCGATTTCAGTAAAGTGTAGCAAGTAGAATATTTTTGTGAATAAGAATTTCGAACACAGGGCATTGAATCAATTCAGAAGAAATAATAATCAACTGGTTATTATTAACTGAAATTTTCAAGTGTTTAAGATCTGTTAAGACACATGCGTTTGATAATTTGTTCATAGACTGTAACATTCTAAGTTAGAAATGGCACCTGTAAGTGAATTCTTCAACTATAAAATTTAGAATAAATACTCTGGTTTTCTGGACAGAACGCAGCATACTATACATTTCTCTTCAACTCCTTCAAGACCGGCGCTTGGAGAAAAAAGCGTTTCCATTGGCCAGCACGTTCTGAATTAAGACGTACTAAGGAGTACGTATACGTACTAATAAGAGATGTATTATGAGAGCACCGAATTAAGAACACGTCTGTATGATCATGGGCGGCTAGAAGCAGAAGGGTTCGTTTTATATACCATAAAAGGAATCCCAGCGATGGCTGGTCGATACGAATTCCGCATCCGGCTTGCATCTACCTCAGGGCTGTAGTTAAATATCGTAGTAATAGGCGGATCATGGGTTAGAGTCCTCTTGACGGCAGGATAAACCTAAAAGAGTGTCGTGGTTTTCTTCTCCATGTAACGCAAATGCAGATTAGTTCCATCAAAAAGTTCTCCACGAAGTCCTCTATCAATACTTGATCCAGGAGTTCCCTGTCTTCTGGATTGAGTCTGGACGAGACTACGGAGTTGAACATTAGCAGTCATGAATCCAAAAAATTGTGCCAGATGTTCAGCGACAGTTTTAAAATAAAAATGAAATTTTTTCTGGTATAATCTTTTGTATAAAAAAAATTACTGCCTTACGCATAGAAAAGCATGCAAAGGAATAGATATTTTAGAATTTATTTTTTGATTCTATGCGCGTTATCTGACACAAAAATTTACAATTCCGAAAATTAATGTAGAAAAATCTGATCCAACTTCTTTTCTTTGGCTAATTAACAAAGACGCGTAGAAGTTCATTTCGTTGTTCTTCTTTAACTTTAGAAACAGTAAAGCGCAAATTCAGATAATCGTTCTAAAACAAACTTTTGCATTAAATAGAATTTACTGCTTTATGCATAAAAAACGCGCAAATGTACAGCTTTTTTTGAACTCATTTTTTAATTTTATATGCATTCACACAAATTTCTATATTTCCGAAAAAATTATGTAGAAAAACTTCTTTTTTTTTTGACTGATTAACGCAGGTCAATGAAAATTCATTTCGTTGTTTTTCCTTAATATTGAAAAAAATTTGACACAAATAATATCATTTCGAATAATTTTCTCCGTGAAAAACTTCTGCATGAAAGTGTGCCAATATATAACTCTTTTTACTACATCAGCATAATAAAAATTTACCACCTTGTACACTATAAGGCATACAAATTTGCAACTTTCTTTACAATTCATTTTTATATTCCTTATGCATTAATTGACATAAACCTACCTAAATTCGTAAATAAATGTAAAAAATTCTCTCCGAATTTTTTTCCCGTGCCTAATTAATAAAGATAGATCGAAGTTCATTTCTCTGTTCATACTTAAAACTGGAAATAATTTGACGCAAATAATGTCATTTCGGACGGATAACTTTCTCTGAAGCATAAAAGTATAGAAATGAATAACATTCTTTGTGCTTCTGCTTAAAATATAACTTACTGCCTTAATACATTGTAAAAATTTCTGGATAAAATTAAGGTAAAAAGTTCTGGTCCCTTCAGCGCAGCATCCGTAAAATCCATTTTACCATAAAATCCATCTTTACCGTAAAGTTTTATACCGCAATTTTCACATTAATATTTATTTAATTTTAGTGATTCAAAAATTTTATAGTTAACAATACTTACAGTATTTTTAATATCTTACTGTAAAAATGAATTTCTATATTTCGAAAAAATTATGTAGAGAAACTTCTTTTTTTTTTGACTGATTAACGCAGGTCAATAAAAATTCATTTCGTTGCTTTTCCTTAATACTGAAAACATTTTTACCGTAAAATTTTATACCGCAATTTTTACATTAATATTTATTTAATTTTCGTGATTCAAAAATTTTATAGTTAATAAGACTTACAGTATTTTTAATATCTTACTGCAAAAATGAATTTTACGGTAAAAAGTGTTGGCAACCTGAGTGCTGGTACTTTTTACTGTAATAAGAGAGGGAATTTTTTACTGTGCACGCTAAAAACCATATAAGTTTATAACTTACTTTACAATTCTTTTTTTCTTCTTTGCGCGTTAATTGACCAAACCCCATTTCAAAAATTAATGTAGAAAATTCTCTCCAACTTTCTTCCTTTTGCCTAATTAACAACGATGCATGGAAGTTCATTTGGTTGTTCTCCTTTAAACAAAAGAGCAATTTGACACGAATCGTGTCATTTTAGATAATTTTCTGGAAAACAAACTCAGCTTACAATTCAATTTTTCAAATCCTTTAAAATCCCCTGATATGTTGTTTCCTTCAAAATGCTTAGCAACCTATTTGAATGTAGAAAGCATATATAAAATCATCGTAATTGGATTATGTTGTCCTGGTTCCAGGTTATTTATTATGGTAAAAGTTACTGTAAATTATTTTCTTCTTTCGCATTTTCTTTTGTATTTATTCAAAGCGAATGGAATGAAATTTAAAATGAAGGAGTTCGATTCTAATTTAAATACTCAATAAAAAGTAGGTTCAATTTAATTTCTCAAACTTTTACTTTTCTCTAAATTGTCTTGCAAACAATGAATTTTATAAGTGCATAAAATTTCAATAAAAAGTAAGTAAGAAAACAAAACAATGAATAATGTTTAATCAGATATGATTTCCTTATCTGTCAAAACATATTTCCAGCATATTTTTTAAATTATGAGCATAATTATTGCTTTCAGTTTAATATTTTTTTGTAATAGCAGAATTAAGAGATTTCGTTTTACAATAAAAAAAATTGAATTAGTTAATAATTTTAACACTTCATTTCGTTTTAAATACTATATATTCTGATAAAATATTTCAAAATTCATTAACTTGATTTCACCCCACTGAAAAGCAAAATCTAGCAATGGCTTTTAGTCATGATTTATGCACATTAATTTTAATAAGAAGTTGCATAAGCAGAATTCTATTCTTTTTTTTTTCAAGTAGATTTATTTAAAATAATGCTTCAAATAAGTAAAATTAAGTCTTCAGAAATTCTGTTCGGAAATCGATAAAATTTATTTATCTAGAATGTTAAAAATTTCACGGAAAAAATAGTTAAATGACAATTAATTTAATTGCTATTTCATCACGTTGAGACAGAACAGTTCAATGAACATACATAATGCGGTATTCAAAATGTTAACTACGAGAAAAACCGTTTATTAACTGATTTGACCTGATACTGTCAAACAACCAGAATTTTATCGCAAACAAATCCACATTGATGAATTCACCAGCAAATGAATCCACTTAGTTTCTTGCAGATGGATACATATTATAGAAAAGATTGCTAATCTGTCAATTTCACGAAAGACAGAATTTGGATTCGCGTCTTAGCAATGACACCACTATATTTCCACCATTCCCTTCAACACGCGACGAGTTTCTAGTGTTCTGCACTTCCCAATTTGTGACCCTGGACAATTAGAATACGATACTCTCATTCCCGCGTAGATGGCAGCACTATAAAGCTGCTAAACTATATTCAACGTTTGATTAAATTTCTTTTTACGACTTTGAAACTATGTTATCTGTAAATGGTTAAAAAAAACGTATAGTATTGTATTCTTGTTTTTCTTAGCCTTACCAGTTGTAAATGGTTTCAAAACTGTAAAGGCAAAAAATTTTCTTTATCGTAAATATCACAGTTAATCAGATAAACAGATTGCAGCCGGTTTCTTTACCATAATCTTAAAATTAAAATTTTAACAGAGTAAAAAAAGAAATTTTTTAATACAAATTAGTTTAACTTATCAGAGAGTTCTTTCTTAAATTATAACAATCGGCATGACGTTATTGTAATTCGTCAAGCATCAACATTTTTTAAAAATGATTTGAATACTTATTAAAGAATTATATTCTTTTTTCCCCCACTGAAATTGTAAAAATAGGGATTTCTCAAAATGAAACAAAAATTTGTCAAAATAGCTCCGAAAAAACGTAATAATCTAATTTGAAACAGCATGTACTTATTTTTGAGAAAACTGAACAATCTCAAATGAGATGCGGAGAGAGAAATATGTATCAGAAATGTTCATCGGCTGCTTGCAGGGTTTGAACCAAGGTCCTCCCGGTTTGTAGTAGGATGTTCTAAACAAAATAATTGTACACTCTTGTCCAGGCGAAGTTAGGAGCTTTATATAGTGGGTGCCGCAATATCCCATCATCGCATTCCATTCGCTTAAAAGTTTTTAAGATCTAGCAAAATAAGGAAAGTGTGAAATTAAAAATTACCGATCTCCAGACTAAGCTATTGCGACCATATTTTCCAAATCGCAACCCATTGTGCCGTTGAAATTGGAAATTAGCATGTTATGCGGTTGCCGGTCTTTAAAGCTTTCTAACTCCCCCTGGACTGATTTGAACAATTATACAGTGGTTAGAGCTTTCTACGGCGAGTCCAGAGGACCTAGGTTCGAATATTTCAAACAGCCAGCGTGCATCTCTTCATTCTTTCCTCTACTGTGCATCACTGTTTAGACTATGCATTTTACTCAAAAATGAATATATGCTGAATCAATTTTGAACGCATGGGGTTTTTTAAATTCGGAATAATTTGTTTTGAAGCTATTTTTGACACATTATAATATTATAGAACATTTAATAACATTACATTATTTTTCTATATTAAATTTCAGTTATTTAATAATTTTTATGTAAATGAGAATTATTTTATCAAAATTTTATGAGAAAAATACTATAAAATTATTAACGAACGAAATTATAAATGTTTTCACCAATTGCGTATTTCTTTTTAAACATAATGCGAGGTAATTGTATCGTTATCTCATAAAAATATTTAACATTTTTGTATTAAAAATATGGTTTATCTTCAATCGATTTAGACATATTTTTTGACATTGAAACTAGAAAAGCACTAATAGTTACCACAAAATCTAAACTTGTGTTATCAAACCATAGCGGGTAAAGAAAGGGCATATTTTTATCGCGACATAAAATGGCGCAATCGATGAGTCATTAGGGTGCAATAGGAGAAATGCTAAATGATGACTTAAGAGCAGTAAAACTTTTTTAGGGAGTCTGAAAAAAAATATTTTTCTAGGTATTATGTAGTCTATTCGTATTTTTAAGTAGAAACAATATCTATAAATACTTCAATAAAAAAATAATAAAAGTCGAAGTGAATGAGTCGATATAATTTTTTCATATTGTTTTAAGATTTAGAAATAGTATTTAAATTTATTTTGTCCATTTCGGATTAATTATTCAGTACTAAATTATCAAAAACTACCATTTTTTTTCTCCTTTAATGCGTCCTTAAGTTCAACAGATAAAGATTAATAAAGATTTAAAAGGCTGAAACTAAAGATTAAATTTGAAAATTAGAATAAAAGTTCGATAAATTTTAATTATGATTTTCAAAGTTCTTGAGTAGTTTCGCATTCTTAAATACTGCTTCAAATAACAATGTATTTGCTAAATTAGAACTATAAGGAGAAATCTTTTGAAAGGAAATTTCTTCAATGGATATTTAAAGGGAAGTTTCCAACAATGTTGGTTATAACGCATTTGCCAAGACTTTTGCTGCTCTTTACGAATTTTTTTTTTTTTTTTTTTTTTTTTTTTCTTTTTTTTTTTTTTTTTTGCTGAAAACTATACTTTTTTAATTTATGAAATTTATCTCATCGTAACCAAAGCGAAATAGACAAAACTTTTTATAAGTAATATTTCTTAATCAAAAAATGAACTACATAAGAAATATCGACTTTATTAGCAAATGACAATTATAATATATCTTTCTTATTAGACTTCATTTAATTTTTTTAACAATATACAATAAACTTTCTCAAAAACAATAAGTGTACAATAAAATTACTATTTCATACAATTTCTCGGAATATGCAAATTTTCAAAATATAAATATTAAGATTCTAACACATTGTTGTCTTACGCCATTATGGTAAAGAATGCGATTGTTCTTATTTTCTACTGGTGCCATCTATGGCCGAAAATTCGTCTTTTGCCACATCCATACGTCACCCTCGTTTATAGGAAGGGCCCATTCATTTATCCAAAGTTTGCAACTTTGACCTGAACCAGAGAACGTTCTATCTCCAATTCAGTACCCCAGAGATGGGACAATGGAGGACTTTGTGACCTGACAGGTTTAACGGGCACCAGTCACCATTTGCTACCATTTTCGACCAGTTACCACATATTTTAGAACTCCCGTTCTCAAATATGTGCTGACATTCTATCACATTAAAATAACTAAATAATCTTACGAAAGAAACTTTTTTTAATATGAAATCAAATGTTAAATTTCAAGTTTTACAGCTACAGTTAAAATTTACGAATTTCAATTTCAAATTACAATCATAAATAACAGTTACAATTTTAATTTAAAAAAAGTTTATTGTAATTAAAAGTTTAGTTTCAAAAAAATCTGTTATTGGAATAAAAATTCCACTTTAAATTGTAATTTGCATTCGTAATTTACAAATCATGATTCCAGAAATTCTATAAATTGTAAAAAAAAAAAATGAAATACATTTCTTGTTGTTTCGTGAAATACATTTTATTTGCTTTGGTTTACTATGAATTCTGTTTAGGTTTAACACGAGAAGTCCTAGATCGATATTTACTTATTTGTTCTTTCCAACGCATTTTTGTTGCTAACACACTGTAAGCCCGCTATAATTAGCAAAATTTCTACACTTTCTTTTGAAATAAAAATTTAGTTTCACGTCACTTCATATCTTTTAAAGAGTCTCCGTAACTCTACATTTCTTCATTCGCATTTTCTTCTAAGTTTGAAAGATATAATTGTTACCAATGGCGCAGCCAAGGGGTGGTTATTGAAGGTAAAAAAAACCTCTAAAAGAAATCAATATCATTAAATCAGTAGCAAGTAGGTCACAAATAAGGTTAGATCCAAAAGAAGAAACACTGTTAGAATTTTCATTCTAAAACTACGGTAAAATAACCAGCAACAGTCAGTCCATCTAATCAACCGTAAAGTTTAAGGTAAAAATTTTTTTTTTATCTTTACGATTTTAAAACTGTTTACAACTAGCATGGTTGAAAAAAACCATGAATATAAAATAATACAATTTTTTTTAATAATTTACTATCAGAATGGTTTCAAAACAGAAAAAAAGGAATTATACTAAACATTGCAACTACGCTTTTCGTTAAGTAATGAACAATGGATTTAGGTTGTGGTTGAGTTGTGTTTTGTCAAATGATCCATGGAATGTAGTTCAATTATTTTACTTGGTTGTTTAGCCTATCGTAAGAGATGGGAAATACTAGACTTCTTTGTGTTAAGCAGCTTTATGGTGCTGTCTTTTATACGTGAATGAGAAGATAGTATTCTAATAGCTTAGGGTCATAAATTTTGAAGTGCAGAACACTGGAAACTCTTCATGTATTGAAGGGAATGGAGGAAATATTGTGGCGCCAAAAACGAGGGCAAGAACACCCATTTATGAGATTAACAGATTAGCTCTCTCGGCTTTAATGTGTACCCAACTGCAAGGAACTAAGTGGTTTCATTTGGTGGTCCTAGTCGATGGTCCTAGTTGGTGCAATAAAATCTGGCTGTTTGAGTGTATTAGGTGAAAGCAGTTAATAAACGGTTTTTCTCACTGTTAATAATTTTAATACCCTCTTATTTATGGTTATTTGACTTTTTTGTTTGAATAAAGTAAAATAATGATTTAAAATATTATTTAACTATTTTTTAACCATGTTATTTATCCATTTTTGCGGGAAATTTCTAACAGTGCTCTGCAATATAACAAGAAACGCAATGAAAAAATGGAAAATAAAACAATACAAAAATTGTCTTTATTAAATTTTCCAATAAGCTAATAAATTTTAAATGCTTCCAGGGCTCATGGCTAGGTGGATTGAAAACATGATTTAGTTAGAATATAAGCATATTTTCGGAAGCATTGATAGAAATCTCTAAGGAGAATGAATTAAACATGTCTTCAGTTATGTCAATCTTTCTTTCAAGTTTAAATTTTTCATCTGAAATAATTCTCATTCTAAACCCTTCCATTTTATTTTCGAACTATTGTTCTAAGTTGAATTAAAAAATTTACCGTGATGCTGTAAGGTGCCACTTGTGGGACATACGGCCTATTAATTTGAGACACCTTTTTCCCTTCCTTTCTTGTTTGGCAAAAATACTGCCTCAATACCTTAAAATCATGTTTTTAAAGATTTAAGATCAAACACACATATGAAGAAGAAAAAAAAACTCAAATTTGGAATTTTTGTGCGGTTTTCTCATAGCCGAATGCATGCGCCAGGAAAATTTCAAAAGCATTCCTTTTAAAGCTGCATTTTTTAAATCAACCGAAAAATCTTCAAATCTTCATCGACTGACTTCTAACTGCATACATATTAAAATTCTTTACAGAAATATAAGATTATTTCAGTGTATGTGATGAATTTTTAATCATAAACATTTTTCTGTTAATTTAAAAAAAAAAACATGTCATTTTTACAAAAATTGACAAGCTGAAAAGTTCTAAGTACCTAAAAAACTCAACCTATATATTCTCTTACAACCTATACAATTATATATAATAATGAAATTAATTTCTCACTGAATTCCTTATTCGAAAAATTCTGAGGTGGATTTTCCTGTTGTACACCCTTAAAAATTACTTTATCGAACATGCTTTATCGAAGAAAAGTTGGACAATCTACATTGTGTTTTGCTTCACTTTGGAAAAAATAATCTTTATAGCTCACAATTAGAATAACTAATGACTGTTTGCAAAATTCGGATTAACTTCATTGTCTCCAGGAAAAAATCCCAAAATATGCTTATTTTCTCACCCCTAGAGTTGTCTAATCCTTTAAAAATACAGTAAACTGGGTTCATCGATCGAATGGTGCACTTTTTTGTAAAAATACCAATGTCTTGTTAGTATTCCAAAATTCAAGGGAAAAAATGGTCAAAGTCAAGATCGACGGGGTCTTGTCCGGCAGGGCGTAAAATAAATTATAAATGCAAGGGTGCTCAACCGTAACAGATATAAAAACAGAGCAAACATACATCTAAGTATTTGAACAAATTTTACACCCAACTAACCTTGATGGGAAAAAATGGAAGAAAAAAAAGGAATAAAAGAATGCATTTGAAACAATCGGACATTTCTCCTTTACTTTTCTCTCGTCCCTTTGTTTATTTATTTATTTCCTTTTTTTTTAAACTAACAATAAAGTTTCAAAACATCAATTCAAACTTGTTTGAATTCTATCGTTTAGTTCCCCAAATATGCATTAAATATTTAACTCGTTGATCCTTTTTGTATACACTGTCAACGAGGATAATGGATTCGTTCTGACTACGATCACAAGAACATTCATGACATTGAAATTTGTTCTGCGTTCGGAGCTCTATAGTTAAGATGAATGGTTTTCTAATAACTGCTTTCAACCCTTTGAAGTTTACTTTATTATTATTTTTTTCAATTGAACAAAAAAAGTGCCGATGTGGCTGAAAGGATGGAGAGCTCGCCTTTCAAAGAGATCACCCTGGTTCGATCCCGGCGTTGGCTGGTCAATTCACATTCTGCTCCCGACTCGCAACGAACACATATCCTCAATGGTAGACGATGGATCATGGGTTAGAATCCCTTTGCCGTCCGGCAGACCTTGGCAGGTTTTTGTGGGTTTTTTTTTTTTCTTCATGAGACGCAAAAATGGGTTAATTCAATAAAAAAAAAAAAAAATAGTGCGTGGAGTCCCTCCTCGCGGAAGAAGTTAAACTTCGCAACCTGCTACGTTAATTGTAGAAGAATCAGCAGTCGTAGAAGGATCACTAGTTCTATTCAACGACTCTTTTTCCTGCCCCGCTCGCTTCCGTGCTCTGTAATCACGGTAATATTGTGCATTTTTAACTCGTGGACCTCTTGAACCAGTGGAAGTGCTTGTGGTTGCCTCATCGTCTCGCCCTGTAAAATGTATTTGTATTAATAATGTATGTGAATGCGTCATAATGTAATTTCAGAAGAGAAAACCTAACAATCAATTGATATTCACAAGAGACGTACCTCGACATAACCTTAAATCCGTAGCATTGTCCGTGGGATTATTTTCACTCATTTTTTCCAATTGTTATCCACTAAATTTGAAAATAAAAAATACTATCCTATTAAATTATGTGCGTATCAAATCAAACTTAAAAAATATTTATAGAAAAACAATACTTTTATTATTTTTATGCTAGTGAGAACCAAAACAATATGGAAATGAATGTGGGAAAACTGGATCCTACCACGTGATTTCCCGGCCAATAAAAATGTAGCGTTAAACGTTTAACGCAACCTTGTTGGAAGTCGCATAAGAAGTATAACTTTAAAAAGCTAGTTTGTCCCAATGCTTGAGCTAGGAGTTCCCTTGCCTCCCGGATAGGGTTTAAAATTATAAATCTACGGAATTGAACGTAGATAGTTACGAACTCAAAATTGGATCAGCTGTTTAATACCGATTATAAAATAAAATAAAACTAAATTAAAATAAAGTTGTTTATTTCTCTTGATATGAATGAAAATGATAATAATAATTAATAAAAATTTTATTTATTCTTAAATATCAATTTTAACCAATAAAAATAAGATCTTTACTAAGCATCGAGAGGACAACTTTTTGGGGAAGAATGGTAAATAAACAGTCAGTACTTAATTAATGTTGCTTTCTAATTCACAGTTGTTGTTTTTTTATCAAATAATAACTATAAGGTTTTTTTCTTAACATATTAACAATATAAGATACTTTAAGTACATACCTAATAATCTTTAACAATTTTACTTTTGTTTTCAATGTTTATAACAAAAAGCATCAGTTTACTGGAAATTCTGGCTTACAAAATTATAGTTCTTATTATCACACATTTATAGAAAAATGTACTAAACTAAAAATTAAAATTATCCAAATAAATTAATTTTATGCCCTGCTCTAAGGCATCAAGACAAAATTAACAAATTTTACTCCATTTGCAAAATTTTATCACATGTAATAAAACTAGATTTTATTGTCAACTTTACAAATTAAGTAAGTAATTTTTACCCTCGGCAAGAACTACCGTGATTTTGCTGTTCCTAGTAAATTCAAACTCACAATATCGGACATAATGATATTCTCTATAATGAGCTGTTCCTTCATGTGCTTATGTACAATGTCATTATAGAAAAGTATCCATATCTGCGTGTGACGATATTTTCGGGCATGGGTTCCTATGCAATTTTAATCCTGGTGATATGTCCTAACTCTGCACAACATTTATGCTACCCGCTAGGGTGTACCTTTCGACAAAAAAAGAAGAAGAAGAAAATAGACTAAAAATGTCATGTGAAAAAAATCTGAACCTTTAGTAATTCAGATTTAAAATCTCCACTCCTGAAGTAGGCACTATCAATGATTTGCATGAATGCAACAAAAAATTTGTTCCCCAATTTAATCCAATGAAATACGTGCTTTTTACAGTGCAATTTGTGTAAGTTGGCAACACGTGGTATAGTATTTTGACGTCCATTTACTTATAAATAGGGAACTTTATTGTTTTTTAATGTTCAGTACTTAATTAAGATTAACTAAGACAGGTGATCAACATACATAAGTGGTCAACTTCACGTGTTCCACTGCATTTTATTAAAAGAACGAACGAGCTCGTATGCAAATTTAAATTCCAATGGAGAAACTGATAAAGAACAGAAAAAATTATTTTAATGGTTTTTATCATATATCCTTGATAATACTAAGAGTCAATAATTTTAATGTTGTGATATTGATTGACAATATTTACTGCGCATGTGCAGAAATCAATAAATTTTTACGAGGGCTATTAAGTAATAGCCTTTTGAGAATAAAAACCAAACGAAGGAAAAATTTATGAAGCAAATTTATTTTTTGATTCTACATACGTTTCTCTTTTTTTCAAAATAGTTGCCAAGATTGCTTAAACACTTACCATACCTTACAACTCGTCGTGCTGGTTATTGCCAAAATGATGTTTGTAACATCGAAAAAGATGAAAGTTACTTAGCGCAAGGTCTGGGCTGTATAGAGGGGTGGTCCAAAACTTCCCAGCCAAAAGAGTTCAATAAAGATTGGGGCTGAGCTGAGGAGAGAGTCATTGTCATGGAGTAGCAAAATTTCCTGTCAGCTGTCCAGTAGGAAGCTTCGTAAACTTCACAAATCTACCGGCGAATGTATGCAGCAGACAGGTCTTGAGGGCCAACTAAAAACGCATCAGTAACCGTACCTCATACGCTGCGGGTGAATTGTTAAGCTTGAATATTTTAAAGACACAGAATACAGGTTACATACAGAGCTATAACTAAACACAATTGTTCCCAAGGTATGCCAGGACATGACGCAAGCACTTATTGCGACGCACGCGTCACCTATTAGTGTACACAACAAAACGGCCCTTACTTTAAAAACAGCCATCGTATATGCAATATGCAATTATAAGCAATAAATAAATGTAACACTTTAAAATTTCAATGATATGCTTTATTTATTATTTTAATTATTTAAGTTAAATATTGTATTAGGTGTAAATTGTCAGATTAGCATTAATGATGAATTTAGTTTTGTACTCAATATGCATAATAACATATTACTAATCACGATACGGAGTGGATTTATTAGCAGTTTCGCCCTACGGTGCATCTTGCCCAACTCGTTAAAATCACATTAATCTTTAAGTAAGCGGAGGAAAATCATTTCTCAAATTTCGAATAATTTTCGATACTTTTTATTTATACTATTATTATTCGTGAATTAGTTTTAATAACAAAAACTTCTATAAGAAAAAAGTACTTTTTTTAGGTTTTAATTATTTATTTTGTAATTAATTGATATTTTAAATAATAGTTTACTCAATTATTGTTCATGTTTCTTTCCTCAAATTTATAAATTCTGTCAAATATACTTGACATATTAATCGTTCTCAGCTTGTAGCATCATTTATGAATTAGAATTCATTATAGATATGATATTATGGAAAACGAAAAAAACTAATTAAACATAAAACAAAAAAATACGGAAGTGAAAGCGTTATATAAAGCTTTTTAATAGAATAAAAATAAATACTATAGTAACTCTTCAGTTGGAACATTCGTATTTTATTCGGTTTTTTACTTCTTTTTCAAATGTACAACAGCCCACTACAACTCAAGGCCGTCTTAATAAGACGTACGCTATAATTCGTCAAAGATTGAAGCTTAATTTGTCTTGCGTGTTTTATTCAGTGTGGTGTCCTCTTTTTAAACCCCCAAAAATATTTTATTGATTATTATTTATATATTTTTCTTATTTATTTAAAAAATATCAGGCATAAAAACTGTATGAGTTAATTCGAAATTTTTGTTTTTTATGTCTTAATGCATGTAAAATTTAATTGCTACGCATGTTTTAAATAAATGACAGAAATTGATTGTATTCAAAATAATTAAAATGGGAAAATAATTCTACTAATTTTTAATAACATTTACAAGTCAATTATTTTACTACTTTTAATCTTTATAATTTTTATCTATTAATTATTTTGTTATTTTTGATACAAATAGAGCACCATTATCTAGCGGTTATACATTAAGAAATACTGCAACAACAAAAAAAGAAGAAAAAAAAAATTTATAAATATAACTGTATTTGTAATAAAATATTCATTAGTCCGTTTAAAGTAATTCAATAGTATCTCAAATTAATCTGAAAGGAAAAATAATTCTATTAATTTATAATAACATTTACAAGTCAATTATCTTACTACATTAATTTTTATACCTTGGAGTTAATTATTTTCTTATTTTTGAAACAAATATAGCACCATTATCAAGCTGTTATACATTGAGAAATATTGCAAAACAATCATAATAAATTTAATAAATAAAACTGTATTTATAATAAAATAATCAATTGCTCGTTTAAATAATTCAAAAGTACCTAAAATTTATTTTCCAAAGTTCAAAATATTTTTCTAATAAGAAGTTTAAGAATTATTGTCTTTTTCATTAAAATAATCAAGAAATAAAATCATACTTTTATTAAAACCCATCTTTAAATTAACTTATTGCATTAAAAAAATAGAGATTTAAGGCTAAGTAGAATAAAAGAAATGATTATAAAAATAATCGTCAAAAATTCACTGCTTAATTATGTGCCGTTAAAGCATAAAATACGTAACTTATTCTTTCGTAATTTTTTTCAATAAAGCTTTACATTTTACATTAAAACTCTCATTATGAATATCGAAATTAAAATTATTATAATTTATTCCATTTTATCACGCAATCCAAAAATCTTGTTATTGATGATTGTAGCAATCAAATCATCTCAAACCTACATTAAAATATCCTCTGGAAGCTCATAACTCTGCAGGGGGCAGAAAATGGCATATTTTCTTAAGAACATTTACCCGCTAAAATGAAATAAAAAATTTAATTAATTCAAAAATACGTGAATTTGAACAATTTAAATAAAATAGTTTTATTATGCATGCCGAAATCAATTTTTCTGCAAACAATAAAATATTAATAAGATAATGATTCAATTATTAAAAATTAATAGAGAAAAAAGAAATCATTTGGTATCATTATTTTTCGTACCATTATTTATTATTTTTGGTACAATTCATTAATAAAATTTAGAAAATTCAGGGAATGTATGATTTTGAACTTGAAAAAAGGTTAACGGACTTTTTAATGTCAATTTTTAAAAAATAGTAATAATGATAACAATATAGTGTAAATGAAAAAAAAGCAATTAATTTTCTTGAGAACATTTAACCGCTAAAATGAAATAAAGAGTTTAATTAATTCAAAAATACGTAAATTTGAACAAGATAAATATATTTTATGTAAAATAGTTTTATTACGCATGCCGAAATCAATTTTTTTGTAAACCATGAAATATTAATAAAATAATAATTCAAATTTATTTTGATTATTAAAAATTAATAGAGAAAAAAGAAATTATTTGGTACCATTATTTTTCGTACAATTATTTATAATTTTTGGTACCATTCATTAATAAAATTTAGAAAATTCAGGGAATATATGCTTTTGAACTTGAAAAAAGGTTAATAAAAGAAAAAAGAAATTATTTGGTACCATTATTTTTCGCACCATTGTTTATTATTTTTGGTACCATCCATTAATAAAATTTAGAAAATTCGGGGAATATTTATTATTACCATTATTTATTATTTTTGGAGACATCCATTTAATAAATTTAGAAAATTCAGGGAATATATGCTTTTGAACTTGAAAAAAGGGGTTAACAGACTTCCTAATGTCAATTTTTAAAAAGTAGTAATAATGATAACAATATAGTGTAAGTAAAAAAAGGAATTATTCAAGGAATAAAAATACAACAAACGAAAACACTACGCAAACATTAAAATACGTTATTCGATAATGATAAAAAAAAAAAAGTACTTAAGGTCGAATGTTGGAATCCTTATCACAAAAAAAATACAAATAAATAAAATAATTAAAAAAGAAAAAGAAAAGTATCCCCAGGGAAAATAAGTAACTCTCGTTTTTAGCCGGGTGTTTCTACATCCGTCTGAACGACTGGGGGAGAAAGAGAGATTCAAAAAGACTAGTTTATTTATTTTTTATTTTTTTCGGAGCACCGTTGAGAAAACTTTCTTTTGACCAATCAGAGCGTAGGAGCTAGGTTATCTACCTGTTTGAAATGAAACGTCGACTTGAACAACATGAGAAACAGGTGCCGATGCTCTGTATTGTTGATTCACCCGCTCGACTAAAACAAAAATGACTTCTACTGACAGCTAAACGTCAGTTCTAAAACTGAGGACGTTTTCAAATATGAGTAGTGTCCATCACCAATCGACCCTGGACGCTCTCCCCAAAGCATTTGTGACCGCCATGAGGACCCTCTTCGATGTTATGGACGACAAGAGGACGGGTTACGTGAGACTGTCGGACATCGAAAAACGCTGGCAGGGGGAGATCGGCACTAGGAATGGATTGCCCAGCGGCGTCATAGAAAGTTTGCGAAAAGTGACGCCGGCCAACGGTCTGTTAACTTTCGAACGTTTCTGTGCGGGTTTGAGAATTTGCTTACTACGGCACGATTCGAAGCATTTTGAAAACCAGACAATTAAAAAAAATCTCGTTTCCCGACCTTCTTCAGTGCCTCTCCCGGAGAGGGGTCACGGCGGGATTTCCTTACGGAAACCGGGGACACCACTGGGAAAATTAACTCACTCTTCATCCTCATCGGAACGTCTGCCGATAAGCGGTATTTTGTCACCGCCGTTACGCTTGAGTCGTCACAACACCGCCACGGTGCGTCCAAACAATGTAGCATCGTTCGTGCAACAGCGAGCTATTAGTATGCCTCAATTACAGCAAACTACCATTAAATCACATCAGCTAGCGGCTAATCGGAATGCGGCACCATCTCCATCGAATTGGGTTAAAAAAGATGGTATTATGAGGAGAACTTTACAATCTTGTGAACCCATGGATAGAAATAAAGTATCATTGGCACTTGAAAAGTGGAGAATGATGAAATCTTATCCAAATAAACAGGAAAATCAGGAGAATATGCATCCTCTGAGAAAACTCCAGCTCAGGAACTCTTCGTCTTATCCTAATCTACCGAATGATCCCGTATCCAGCAGTGATGGTAAATCTTGAATATTTTATTAATTCTAAATATTTATGTATATTAAAAAATGTCATAAAATGGAATATAATTATTTAGTTGAAAAAATTTAAAGAAATAAGTTTACCTGAATATAAAGAAAATTGTGTTTTTTTTTGGGGGGGGGGATATTTTATTCATTAAATGTTTTTTTATTATACTGCATAATTACTTAGTTGAAAGAATTTATGAAAATAATTTTGCCTTTATATGAAGAAAATTATGGTAATTTTTCTGCACATTTCAATAATTAAAAAAATTCTTATTATAATACATAATTATTTTTTTAAAGGAATGTATGGAAAAATTAGGATGCCGTCATATAAAGAAAATTATGGTAATTTTTCCGATTTTTTAATTAACTAATAAGTTTTTTATTATAACACAGATTTATTTTGTTGAAAGGTTTATGGGAATAATTGCATCTTCAAATTAGGAACATTATGGACATTTTATTCATTATCTTATTCATTTCAAAATTTCTTATTATAATACAAAATTCTTTAGTTAAAAGAATTTGTGAAAAGTATTTTACCTTCATAAGAAAAAAAATTTTGTTATTTTATCTGAATATTTTAATTCATATTTCATTACTTTTGATGTTGGTAGAAAAATGTTTTATAATAGTATAAAATTATTTAGTTAAAAACATTTATGGAAATATTTTACTTTTATAGAAAGAAAACTATTGTGATTTATCTTGAATATTTTAATAATTTCAATTTTTGACGCTGGTAGAAAGATTTTTACTATAATAAATAATTATTCACTTAAAAGAATTTTTGGAAATATTTTACATTTAAATGAAGAAAAAATCTGCTTATAGTAAATAATTATTCGGTTTGACGAATTTCAGGAAATAGTTTTACTTTCATAAATCAGTAAATTTTTTCATTGACACCATTTTTCAGGCATGAATGAAAAAAAATATTATAATAAATAATTATTTATTTAATATAGAAATAAATTTACATTTATATAAAGAAAACTATTATTATTCGTTCTGAATATTTTATTTATTCCAAATTTTTACACATTCCAACTTACAATAGAACATTAAGTTATTGAAAGAATTTATGGAACTAATTTTAAATCTTGACGAAAACTATTTAGCACATTTCAATTAACTGTAGAGCATTATTACGTTGCTGAAAGAATTTATAGAAATAATTTTACTTTCATAAATAAAAATTATTGTATGAGCAATGAAATATAACTATAAACAAAATTTTATTATTTAAACTAAATTCTATTTTTTAAAAAAAATTTCAGAATCATATTTAATTTACAGTAGGTTACCATATGTAATCCCATAAGTAATGATAAATCCTAAATATTTTATTGATACCAACTTTTTGCGCAATCCAACTTATTGTAGTACGTAATTATTTGAAAAAAATTTAGGTTTAAATAATTTTAACTTATTATGAAGAAATAAATATATTTTATTTTTTTAATTTAAAATAAATTTACATTTTCGATAGATTTTTTTGGATAAATTGAAATAATGTTTCTCATATTTCACTCTTTTTTACTCATTATTTTTTATTACTTTTTTAATAGCATAATTCGAAGCTAGATATAAAAAAAATATATTAATTCCTGTTGTGTAAATGTAAACAAAAATACCGCTGTTTTAATCTTTAATCCCTACCCTTTTATTTTTAGAGATAACATTGTTTTCACAATAAATTAAATTCTCTTAAGTAAACAAACTTACTTTTATTTTTCATTTTCATCTTTTCTATATTAAATTATTTTTATTGGGAAAATATAATTTCTATAATACATTAAGGAAAGTTATTTTTCATATTTTTAAACTTAAATATTGCCTTCTATTTTTTAATTTTTTTAATTAAGAAATGTATTTGCGTTCTTAGATTAGAGTACTGTAGTAAAGTAAATTAAGATATGCGTTTACTTTACTTTTGAGCGTGATTTTTTCATGTTTTGTATTTATTTTTCAACATTAGAATATATAATCTCAATTTAATTTATAATAATCAGTTCATTAGCTGAATTAATTTAACCCTAATTTGTATTCTATTTGCAATTTATGTAGTTACAATTCAATTGCTTTAATTATTAAATTTGTATCAATACAGAAGACAAAATCAAAAGAAATTTGGTACTTAAAAATAACATATTAACCAATAAATCAGAATACTAAAAAAGATACTAAAATGTAACAATATCTTATGGTATTTTTCAGTCATTAAAATTTTTTTTCATAATTTAGTTAAAATTGGGATGATTTGACTTTTTAAGCCAAAGCCATATCGAAAAATTTATGATCTGTTCATTATTTGATGCAAATAAATTTATATAGATTATATTAATTGTGTACTAGTTGATTTTATTTAAGCGATTTAAATAATTTCGAATTTAAAACTGACTTTTATTACGTATAATATACGTATCTAAATTCTACCTAATAAGAATTATTTTCATTGAACAGTTTTGAGTTAAATAAAAGATTTTGCTTAATGAGATCAGTAATGATCAAAAGTTTGAAAAAGAAATTATTATACGTTACATGATTAATTTTATAATTATTTCATCCATGTTAGATTTCAGAATGCTAAATCAGAATACTTAAAAAGATACTAAACTGTAACAATATCTTATTGTATTTTTCAATCATTTAAAAAAAAATTTCATAATTTAGTTAAAATAGGGATGAATTTTTAAGCCAAAGCCATATTAAAAAAGCCGTTCATTATTTGATGCAAATAAATTTATACAGATAATATTAATTGAGTACTATTTAATTTTATATGAACAATTCAAATAATTTCAAATATAAAATTGACTTTTATTACGTATGAAATACGTATCTGAGTTCTACCTAATATGAATTATTTTCACTGAACAGTTTTGAGCCAAATGAAATATTTTGTTTAATGAGATCAGAAATGATCAAACGTTTGAGAAAGGGTATTATTTTACGTTACCTGCTTAATTTTATAAATATTTCCCTCCTTGTTAGAGCTCAGAAAACTGAATCCGAATACTTAAAAAGATACCAAATTGTAACCAGGGGTCTGTTTAGAAGAAATTTAGTACCGTTAACGGACCGTTCACAAAATAATTTATCTTTTAATCGGACCCTTCACAAATTTGTTTATCTTCAATATTGTTTTGTTAATCGAATAAACCCTCCTTCTGGGGGGGGGGGGCGGTTCGAGACAAACAAAATTTCCCTAGGTTTAAATTCCAAATGTAGTATTCTAAGAAAATATTTCTACTTTTACAAACATCGGTGCGCATTCTTATTAATATTAAATCATAATTTTTTTTGTAAATACTAATGAAGCAAGACTAACATTCATTCTTTTGTAAATACTAATGAAGCAAATAATAATTGATCAATTTATATTTATTCATAAAATTAATTAATAGAATATTACGTAAATAAAAATTAATTTCTGGCTATTTTTTAAATAAAATATTATAAATTTAAGAATTATTTAATTTTACTTAATGCGTAACACATTAAAAGTGATACATTACTAAGTTGTGTTATTTAAAATATGTCAATTGAATTTATTAAAAATGTGAGTGATTTTATTTATTGTTCGTCCGAAATGAATATTCTGTGTTGAGCATTATAGGCTAAATACGAAATATATGTATGTTGCATCTCTAATTTAGTAGCAGCAATTGTTGAGCAGAATCTTGTATCTATTTACAATTTAAAAACTTCTTCAAAAGGTTTTTAGAAATTTTTGCAATAACCCTATTTGCTCAAATTCACAATAGCAGGACCCTGGTTGAAAGAATGTGACTTAACGCTTATTTTATATTCACAAATTATGAATCATTTTTTCACAATTTTACAAAAACAGGATCTTTCACAAAATGTTTGGACAGACCCCTGGTAACAATATCTTATTGTATTGTTCAGTCATTAACAAATCTTTTTCATAATTCAGTTAAAATTGGGATGACTTTTTACGCCAATGCCGTATTAAAAAAATTTATGATCTGTTCATTATTTGATGCAAATAAATTTATACAGATATTAATTGAGAACTAGTCAATTTTATTTAAACAATTCAAATAATTTCGAATATTAAAATGACTTTTCTTACGTATGAAATACGTATTTGAGTTCTACCTAATATGAATTATTTTCACTGAACAGCTTTGTGTCAAATAAAATATTTTGTTTAATGAGATCAGTAATGATCAAAAGTTTGAAAGAAAAAGGAATTATTTTAAGTCACCTGCTATAAATATTTTCCCCATGCTCGAGTTATAGAACTTTTAACTTTGTGTGTGTCAGTTTTCTGATATTTTTCCTTTTTTAATCTAAGTAACATTCATTCTAATCATGTTCTAATCATTCATTAGAATAAATCCACTTAAAAGCAACTAATTTATAAAATACGTGTACTGGCTATAAATGCAAAAGTAAAGAATAAACATTTTTTTATGACAAATATTAGACGTCAAAATTTTATGTTTAGTATATGTATGTACCATCTCACTGCCTTAGTATAAGACTGATATTTTTCTTTATCATTAATTGTTATTTTTTAAGCTAAAACGTTTAGTTCAATAATTTTTAGTGTGCATTACTAATTTATAGTTCTCTGTGGGTTTTCTATAAGTGAGATAATCATTAAATTTATGATTACATAAATTTAAGTTTAAATATGTATAAATTATGATTCCTTGAGTATCATAAAGAAGATTTAATATTAATAACTCTGAAAACTTCTTCAATGCTTGTTATTTTTACTTGCAACAGTGTAGACAAAAATCTGATTCAAATAAAACAAATTAATTAAATGCAATAAAAATCGTATCTTTATTAATGAAATCTGATAAGATTTTTATTAAAATACTAATAAATAGAAAACAAACGAATTTTAATAAAATTTTTTATAAAACTGAAGAAAAATCCAATTTTAATGAGAAAAATTCCGATAAGAATTTAAAAAATTTATTTCATTTTTAAAAAAATCTAATTTAGCTAAATAAATTAAATTTAAGCAAAAAAATTTATTCATTTTAATAAAAAAATAAAAAAAATTTCCTTCTAAAAAAATTATATTTTCAGCGCTTGATTTTTAAAGACCACTAACAATTTTATACTCTCAATTGAGGTCAATATGCGTCGATTTAAATATGATTTTCTTTTAAAAACTGATTTAATTAAAAAATTTATTTTAAATAAAAAAAATTCGAATTTCAATAAAAGAACTGAATTTTTTCTTTTTCAAAGCAATTGTTATTTTTTTAACACTTAGACTTTAAGACTGAATAGGAAAAAATTTATACTTACAGTTAAACATAATGTGTGGCTAGCTAAATCAGATTTTATTTTTAAAAAAATCGGATTTAGTTTAAAAAAAAAAAAAAAACGATTTAATTAAAGAATCTAATTTTAATAAAAAAATTCGATTTTTCTTTTTCTTAAAAAAAAAGAGTTGTTATTTTTTAACACTTAAATTTATAGACTTCATAGAAAAAAAATTGATGTTCTCTACTTAAGTTAACATTTTCAGTTAAAATATTAT
Source organism: Parasteatoda tepidariorum (assembly GCF_043381705.1). Classification (NCBI taxonomy): domain Eukaryota; kingdom Metazoa; phylum Arthropoda; class Arachnida; order Araneae; family Theridiidae; genus Parasteatoda; species Parasteatoda tepidariorum. The sequence continues at coordinate 33,541,680 of NC_092209.1, read as the reverse complement.
AGTTAAGTTCCAGTATTTAACATTAACATATTTAACGTTTTCAGTTGATAGTGGTGTGGGGATGAGGCCTCCAGAAAGAGTACCTCCAGCTAAAAAAGCAATTAGAAGAAGAGAACCCAGAAGACACACTGTTTCAAATGGTATTGACTACAATATGGTATGCAATTATGACATTGAATTATAAGTTTACTTTGAATATCATTACTTTGTTTACTTAAACTAAATCAGTTTTGTAAATTCAGCATAAAGTTAAAAACATTATTTAATATCTTTAAGATAATTCGCAGATTGAAAGTCATTTTGCAGAAGCTTCACATTTTTCGTTTTAAGGGTGACTAAAATGCAATTATGCATGCATTTTAAGCCCACTTGAAAAACGCGGTTATCTTTTTATTTTATTAAACGCGGTTAGCGTTTTCTTCCTTTTAGAATTTTTTTTCTTTTCTAAGTTGGTCGAAGATATGATAAGTTAGTTGGTTTCGACTGCTCGTAACAATCAAAAAAAGTTATTGAAACCTGTGTTGTTATCCAGCACAGAGATCCAGTCGACATTTGAGCTCCCTAGTTCAGGGCGCGTAATTTTCACTCGCCACCTCGGCCATCAAATATTTAAGACTGACAAATTAGCTATCGTGCTTCAGGAAAGCAACGCGAAGAAATCTTTTGTAATCAAAGCAACGACATGTTTCTTCTATTTAAAGCAAAATTATTGGGAGTGCAAATTAGTTCTGTTCGTTTTCAAAAGATGGCTCTAGCCGTTATGAATATTTCATAGTGTCAGCTGGTTTCGGTGGTTTCAGAGAGGTTAGACATCTATCAAAATAATATTCAGTTTATATCGCTTTGAGTTTCATACAAAAATCCTGTTTTTTACTTTGTTGAATATGTCAAATTTTGTGGTAACTAAGCAGCATTTGTGGAAGGTTTTACGTTTCTGCTTTAATTGGAAGAAAAGTGCAACTGAAGCGCATCGAATGCTTGTAGAAGCTTATGGTGACGATGCTTCTACTGATAAATCATGTAGGGAACGGTTTCGAAGTTTCAAGAATGGTGAGTTATGTTGTATACTATGAGCTGCTACAACCTGACGATTGATTCCATCACGGGCGATTAGTATAGGCTACAATTGATTCGTTTGAGCCGTGCATTACGAGAAAAACGGCCGGAATACGAGCAAAGACTTGACAAAGTTATTCTTCTGCATGATAACGGTCGGCCTCAGTCGTAAAAAATTATTTGGAAACTCTCAAGGGGTATATTTTACCGAACCCACCGTATTCACCGGACATTGCTCCTTCTGATTGTTGGCTGTTCCGACGGATACAGCACGATTTGGCAGGTCACCGGTTCACTTCTTTCGCAGAAATCGAAAATTGGATCCTAACTTAGACGAGACATTTTTTGGAGATGGAATTCGAAAATTGCCTGAGAGGTGGGAAAAAGTAGTAGCCAGCGATTAGATTAATCTGTTCATTTATTTTATTCTGAAATAAATGCATTTTTGAACACAAAAAAATTGACCGAATTAATTTGTAATACCAATATAAGTCACCTTTTATTCTACAAAACAATTGCTTTTGGAAGCATTTAAACATCCGATAGCCTCATTTTGATAAAATATAATTTTTGCCGTAAATGTGTTTTGATTTTTAAATTTCTACTTTCTTTTGTTGTTTCGGTAACTAAAAAGTTTTTTTACGACATCTGTTAACTTTTTTATAAAAATTTTATATCAAAAATTTTAACTTATTTATGAAGTAATTGCGAGCTAAAATTTTAGTGGGACTAATATGTTTAGAACTGAAATTTCTTGCCTTGCACTAACTACTTGGACAGTGGTCAAAATTTCGATCGATGATAATTTATTTTTAGTGACAAATTCCACTTAACGTGGTCAGAAAATGATTAAAACTTGCGTTGCCATCAAGCACAGAGCTTCAGTTTAAATTTGACAACTCTAGCTCCTTAGAAAATGATCGAAATTTTGATTAGTGATAAATTTTATTTGACGATAAATTTTGCTTATAGCTGTCAAGAAACAATTAGCACTTGAAATGCCACCAGACAAAAATCTCTAGCTTGAATTTGAACATTCTGACTATTTAGAAATAAATTGAAATTTCGATCGACGATAATTAATTAATTTTTAGTGACAAATTCCTCTTAAATCTGCCACGAGACGAATAAAACTCGCGTTGTTATTAAGCTCAGAGCTTCAGTTTAAGTTAGATTATTCTAGCTCCTTAGGAAGTGATCGGAATTTTAATTAGTGATACAATTTATTTTACGATAAATTTTGCTTTTTTCACAGTCAGGAGACAAATGGCACTTGAAGTACCATCAGACAAAAATCACTAGTTTGAATTTGAACATTCTGACTATTTAGAAGTAAATCGAAATAATATCGAAAGACGATAATTTTTTAAGTGACAAATTCCACTAGTAGCGGCCAGAAAACGATTGAAACTTGCGTTGTCTTCACAGAGATCCAGTTTAAAAGTGATTGATTTGACAAATGTTATTTGACGATAGTTTTCGCTTATAGCGGTCGATTGAAAATAAGACGGTCCCGCAGTGGACTGATCGTTAAGACACGGTTCCCAGCAGATCACCGAAGTCAAGCATCAGTGGCTGCGGTCAGTGTGCGGATGGGTGACCACTTGGATCAGCCTGCGTAGACACCAAGGTGTGCGGTATTGGTCCTCGTTAAACTGTTCTACCGTAAAGTGGTCGACTTCGCGTGCAGGTCGTCGGGCTACCGAAGCGGGGGTGCCATCTCCTCCGCAGAGGATCGAAATTGTGATGGCATGTCTTCGGATCATCCTCAGGGATGTTTCCCAGACCGTCGCCAATAGCCCATTGTGCAGCTCTAGTGCGACGTAAATTAACTACAACTACAACAACAAAAATAAGACGATTGAAAATAAATATTTCAATTGACGATAAATTATAATAAAAAAATTAATTTCGCTTTTAGAAGCCAGGAAAGGATTGAAAGTTGGGTTGTCATCAGACACAGGTCTCCAATTTAAATTTGAGAACTCTGGCTGTATAGCTACTTAGAAGATGGTCGAAATTTCGATTAGTATTAAAATTTATTTCACGATAAATCTTGCTGTAGCGTTTAGAAAACGATTAAAACTTGTAAGTTCATAGGTCACAAGCCTCCAAGTTTAAGTAAACAGCTTTGGCTCTTTAAAAAATGATCGAAATTTAGATGTCAATTTTACGATATTTAACAATAAAAAGCCTATAAATTCTGATTAAATATACCTGAAAACAATGAAAACTTGCATTCTCTCTCAGGTACGCTCCGCTTTATACCGAGCAATCTTACTAGTCGGAAGGTGATCGAAATTTCGATAAGTGATGGAAATTTCGATTCAAGATTAAACAAACAATAACAACAAAAATTTGAAAACAATAAAAATGAACTTTGAAAAAAATAAAAATTTGTTTTCCCTGTCTGGCACAGACCTCCGCTTTATACTGAGCACTCTTACTAGTCGGAAGATGATCGAAATTTCGATTGCCTCAGAATCGAAATTTCGATTCAAGATTCTACAAACAATGACAACAAAAACTTTAAAACAATAAAAGCTTGCTTTCCCTGTCAGGCTGAGACCTCCGCTTTATACTAAGCACTCTTACTTGTCGGAAGGTGATCGAAATTTTGATTGCCTTCGAATCGAAATTTCGATTCAATATTCTATTTTGACACACACGAAAGGGAATTAGGCGAAGAGTGATAACAATAAAAAATAGCTCTTTTTACTTATCTCGTTAAAATTCTCAACATCGATACATTTTAGTTCTTCTTTTAAATTAACACGTTTCACTTTAAAATATTTTTATATTAATAATAGAATTTCATTTTCAGATTAAAAGGTTAAAACTATTGGAGCAAGAGAAAGACTTCCTTCTACAAGGTCTAGATGTTGTGGAAAGAGCCCGTAACTGGTATTCACAACAGATTTCAAATGTTAATGAAAAGTTGGAACGTGTTAGCAAATGGGATATACCCCACTCAGTAAATAAGCAATTTATTATTTATAATAAATGATATAGATTGATGAAAAATCTAAATCAGTTATAAGTGAATTAATGATATAGATTAATTTATTTATAAGTAAATTAATGATATACAAGTAGATTGATGAAAAAGTTTCGTACACATTGAATTCAGGCAAAAATTTGTGAGCCTATCTATAAATTTTTTTTTAAATTTTTTATTTTAATTTGATAAATTATTATTAAAATATTATATAATTATAATATATTATTATTATAGATTATTATAATATATATTATCATAAAATATATTATCATAAAATATATTTTAATTACAATTTGATAATATGATAAATTTGTTTCAGAAAGTTCTCCATTTATTCATTTTTTATTAATTGTTTTTTGAATTTATTTAGGCTACTCTAGATAAAGGTTTACATTATTAAGAAAAATCTCCTTTTATTATTAATTTTCGATAAAATATTTGAGTTTATCTAGGCTTCTCTAGATTAAGATCTATATTATTAAAAAAAATCTATTATTATTTTTTGGTGAAATAATTGAGTTTACTTTTCTTCTTCTAAATATAGCTCTATATTATTAAGAAAATCTCCTTTCATTTTTAATTTTTTATAAAATATTTGAGTTATCTTGGCTCCTCTAGATAAAGGTCTATGGTCTATATTAAAAAAAATTTATTTTATTAAATTTTGATAAAATATTCAAGTTTTTTTTTTTCTAGATGAAGGTCTATTATTAAGACAAATATTCTTTGTCATTAATTTTTCATAAAATATTTGAGTTTATTTTGGCATTTCTAGGTAAAGGTGTATATCATTAAAAAAGATCTTTTATTATTAATTTTTGATAAAATATTCTAATTTATTTAAGCTCCTCCAGATTAAAGTCTATATTGCTTAGAATGTTCTCCTTAGACCTTGTAGTGAACTACAGAAAAAACTTTTTCACTAATATAATATTTTAAATGCAAAGTAAAGTGTAGTTTTCGTCTTTTCCTAAAAACTTTTTATAGTATTTTAATAATTTTCTTTAATGTATATTTAAAAGAAAGCAAGTAAAAATCTTCTACATTTAAAATTCTATACACAATGATTTTCTCAGCATTTTAAAATAATTTATTTATTTTGTTTGTTTGTTTAGTATAAAATGCGATAATTAATACAATGCTTGTTAAATGTTATTTTGAATTATCAAACACACAAAATGGATAAAGGAAGAAAAAAAAAAAGACTATCAATCAACCAAAAGAATAATAATCATTTGCTCACCAATAATGTGAAAGTGATTCGAAAAAAATTCAAGATTCGCTAAAATAAAACGAAATTACTTACGAACATTTTCTCTGCTTTCTTTATCCTCTCTGCAGAGGATCAAAATTGCGATGGCATGTCTTCGGATCGTCCTCAGGGATGTTTCCCAGACCGTTGCCCATAGTCCATTGATCAGCTCGAGTGCGACCTACCTATCTTTATGAGAGAATTACCGTTTCAGGCATAAATAAATAATCAAATTGATTCTAGAAAAAGTTGATGTGAAATATTTTACTATATTTTAATTTGTTTATTTTTTCAGGAATATTCAATGGATGCTCAACAAGAGAGGTTGAACTTCCAAATGACTAGAATATCTGAAGTAAATCAACATTTAAATGCTCTTATGGAAACATCTGAAAAGGTAAAAATATCATTAGGTTTTTCATCATTATTTTTAGAGTCTCTTTAATACAATTTTTAGATTAACTTTCATTGTGATAACATTAAAATCAAATGTTATTAAGTTGACTTCTAAATAAAATTAAATATTTTGGGAGAACAACGAATGTTTAATTTTGCGTAATGTTAAATAGTTACATACAATGAACATAAAAAGTTAAAAACAAAATCAAACCTTAAGAAATAATTTTAAAAAAATGACACGGTTAGATATTACCCGATTAAAAACTTCATTCGATTCAAAAATATACAAAATAGGAAATAATAGTCATCATGTAAGCGCTCAAAAACAGACGCCAATTTTCAAGAATTGCCAGACGTGAATGACGTCTCGCATTCAAGCAACATCTCCTAGAAGAGAGAAGGCCTTATCACGAATTAATTAAGTAGTTCGCTGTGGTGGCGAAGGGCGTAGAGCGTTGGCCTTCTAATGAAGTGAACCAGATTCGAATCCCAGCGATGGCTTGTCGATACGAATTCCGCACCCGGTTCGCATCAACTACTGTGCTGACAGTACCTCAGTGTTAGACGGATCAGAGTCCCTTGCCATCAGGCAGAGTCCCCTTGCCGTCAGGCTAACCGTGGGAGATTTATCTCTCCGTGTAACGCAAATACGGGTTAGTTCCATTAAAAAGTCCCCAACCAAAGCAATTTTCTCCCAATCCAGGAGTTCCATTGTCGTCTATATTGTATTCGAAATTACAAGACTACGTAGTTGAACAATAGTAGTCGTAAACCCAAAATTGGGATGACTGCTCAACGGTGGTTATAAAAGAAAAGAAAATTAAGTAGTTCGACGTAACGAACATAAACTGTGCAATAGAGGAAAAATAAGAAAAATGTCACGACGTTCGGACTACTAAGCTACGCAGTGGGGGCAAATACAAAAGATGTCATTACGTTTGGACTTCTCTTTTCAAGGAAGAATTAATTCATGTCTGGTAAGTCTTGAAAATGGGCGCCTTTTTTGAGCGCTTAAAACATACTTACTGTTACTTCCTGTTTATTTATTTTTGAAGCGACTGCAGTTTTTAACCTGGTAGGTCAAACCTTAATTTTTGATATCTGTTTATAACTTATTACTCGAAAAATTAAAATAAAATATATCAATAATAACACTTCGCTTTTTTTTTCTTTAACTATTGAGGCAGCTGAAGAGAATTCTACTATCAAAAATATAATATTTTAGCTATACAGTACAGAACCCGTTATCCGGAAATCAGAAAACCAAAAAACCGGAACGAAATTCGATGAATTTTCCCACCATTTTTTAAAAAAAAAAATTTTTCCTCATAAGATTTTACGATTTTTGTTTCTTTTTTGAAAGATGTTTACCATACCATCATTTTAGAAATAATCATTACTGTATTACTTCATCGTTTTTTCTTCTTTTTAAGATTATTTCCTAATATTTTGTTTTTAGTTGGGTTTAACAATAAAAAAACGGCTCTTTGTAGCGATTCAGGAAACCGGAAAAATCAGTTATCCGGAATAGTGATGGTCCCGATCGTTCCGGATAATCGGTTCCCTACTGTATTTATAAAATATTAAGCAAAAATCTCTTTTTTGCAAGGGTTAAAGACACATAGATGTATGAATTTAATATTTAACAATAATTTTAACTTATTAGGTTCAAAAGCTCCCACTATGAGAACAATGACTCTTTTCATTTACAGACTTTCTCTTCATAGATTAATTTAAATGTAACTAATTATAAACTATGATAATTTTATATTTTTATCAGAAAGAAAAATGTTTAAAATGAAAATAAGCAGAATGAGAAAATTGTGGCTCCTTTTCCCCCTTTCACTTTTTTGAATGCAATCCTTAAAAATAATTTTTTTAGAAATAAGTCATCTTCAATACCTGACAAAAGTTTATTAAAAAAATTTATTACAAGTAGTTGATAACAACCTTCCTGTTTGTCGATGTGGAAGCTTTGGCGAGAGGTATAGAGAGCAAGCAATAAAAATAAAATGAATTAATTTTTTCGTAGAAAATCTTTCATTCTGCTTTACAAGTTAATTATTAAATGTGATAATTCTAAAAAAATAAAAATATTGTCATTTATCATAAGTGGTCAATGACATATTAACTTAATTATACTAATATTATCAATTATTTTATTAGATACTTTTGGAATTAATATTTTGTTTTTCTCTCATGCATAAGGCAAATAACTTTTTTATAAATTTAAAGTTATTCAAAGCATTGCTTTAAAAATGATTTCGCATAAACAAGTTGAAATTTATATTATGATATACTCATTTAAACAATTTTTTACAGGGATTTCCAATTCATATGAATTTAGCTGTACATCAGAGAAACATATATGGGCAGCAGAAAACAGCAACGCAAACCATACAAAGATTGAAAAGCCAAAATCATGCATTAACAGAAGTTAGTTGTTTTACTTATTACAGAATCTTGACTTATGTCACTACTGGAACTATTTTTCACGAAATAATAAAGTAAAATAAGTACATTAATTTATGTGCCTTAAAAAGTTAAAGGTTAACAAAAAATTCATCTAGAAAATTGCAGGTTAAAATATGTAGGGGGAACATAAAATGTAAAATCAACCACTCTTTTTTTTACCATTTTAATTGAACATTTTCAAAAAAATATTCGTTGCTTTAATTTTTAAAAAAATTTTATATTTTGGAACTATTTCTTTAAGTTCTTAAAAATAATATTTTAGAATAAAGTAAATACATATTATAAAAAAAATAAATAACAATTCACGAGAAAAAATATTTATTTTCTCACTCATTCTTCTCTTTTAAAAAGTATTTGTTTTTTTAAAAAATTTGCTACTTGTCTAAATAAACACAATACTAAACTTTATGATACTCATTTTTGAATAAAGTAAGAATGGAGATTTCATTTCCTTATACTAACACACACGTAGCTAATCTTTGCATTACTCATCCTTAAATAAAGTAGGAATGGAGATTTCTTTCCCTCTATTAACAAGTAACTCTGTAATATTCATCATTAAGGAAAGTAAGAATGATGATTTCTTTCCCTATACTGACCCGTAGCAAAACTTTGTAATACTCATCAGGGGTCTGTCCAGACATTTTGTGAAAGGTCCTGTTTTCGTAAAATTGTGAAAAAACTATTCATAATTTGTGAATATAAAATAAGCGTTAAGTTACATTTTTTCAACCAGGGTCCTGCTTTTGTGAATTTGTGCAAATAGGGTCCTGTTACTGCAAAAATTGCTGAAAACCTTTTCAAGAAGTTTTTAAATTGTAAATAGATACAAAATTCTGCTCAACAATTGCTGCTACTAAATTAGAGATGCGACACACAAATATTTGGTAACTAGCCAATGCTGCTCAACACAGAATATTCATTTCGGACGAATAATGGAAACAAAATCACTCACATTTTTAATAATTTCAATTGACATGTGTTAAATAACACAACTTAGTAATGTATTACGCATTAAGTAAACTGAAGCAATTCACAAATTTATAATATTTTATTTAAAAAATTGTCAGAAATCAATTTTTATTTGCTAAAAAAAAAACAACTAAACTCAGTGGCGTTCAATTAATTTTATAAATAAATATAAATGGATTAATTATTTATTTACAAAAAAAAATTATGATTTAATATTAATAGGAATGCTCGCACGATGTTTGTAATAGTAGAAATATTTTCTTAGAATACTACATTTGTAATTTTAACTTAGGGAAACTTAGTTTGTCTGGAACCATCTTTCTCCCCCCCCCCTCTCCCTTGGGAAGGGTTTATTCAATTAACAAAACACTAATGAAGATAAACAAATTTGTGAAGGGTCCGTTTTTATGAAAAGATATTTTGTGAAGAGTCTGTTAACGGATCCAAAATTCTTTTAAACAGACCCCTACTCATCCTCGAATAAAGTAAGAATGGAAATTTCTTTCCCTATAATAAAAAGTAACTAAACTTTGTAATAATTATCCTTGAATACAGTATGAATGGAAGCTACTTTACCTACACAAAAATTAATGTAAAACATGTTTTTTTAAAGTATTTTTAAAAGTAATAATGTTAAATTGCAACCTTAATATATTCTTTATTTCTAGGAAATAGGTAAAAAGAGTGAACTGATAACACAGCTAGAAACGGAAAAATCATCTTTGATTAGAGAATTATTTCACGCCAGAACATATCCTCAAAAAGAAACAAATGATACAACACTATGGTAGAAACAAGAATAGAATTTGTATATATGTAAATATTGATATAAAATATATTACAATAAAGTTCTTATTTTATAGTTGTTAAATGTATGTATTGCAATTATTAATAATACTCTAAATCAAAGTGAAAAGTAGTTTATTCAGTATATATATATATATATTGCTTAATATCAAAACTTAATATCACTTTATCAAAAATCACAACTTAAAAATATTTAACTTTGATATAACAATGACTTAGCATCATCACAATATTATAGCATAACAATATCCATAGTTACAAATTTAGGAATTTTACATGTATTTCTTCATTTGTAATGTAATTAGAATCATATCAGGAAATAATAAGAAAAGAATTATGAACTTAGTTTAACAATACAACTATGTATGTCACAAATGTTTTTTTTTTTTTTTTTTTTAAATAACTAATGTGAGAAAAGTAAATTGTGAATATGATATCATATATAGTTAACTTTTATTTTAAAATCAAGCAGGAAAAATGTAGGAAACTAGATTAATAGCAAAATTAAATCGATTTAAATTATTAGAAAAGTGATTAGTTCACTATTACAAATAGTAAATGTATTTCAATATTGATATCTTATTCTTACACAGTAAATTTCAAAATTAAAATTGTTAGCAATTTTAAGAAATTAGAGGTCAAAATATTTAGGTACAATTTATAAATACTAATTTTAAATAAGAGGACTATTATGTCGCTTATATTTAGTTTTTAGCCTTTAAATTAATAAAAACAATTGTTATTTTTAATATCTATAACAAAAAATTGGAAGTGCACATTTTTTATTGACTTTTCTAATTTAATAAAAATATATAATTATATGGTAATTCTTAGAAGATTATGGTCATAACTTACTAAAGGTAGTGCTTACTTTGATTCAACAATACTGTGATGGAAAATTTAATTTGTACTTGAATAACAACACATTTCAATTTTTGAAGTAAATAAAAAAATAAAATTTTGTATTTTGAAAGAGAAAATTTTGCATAAACTATTATGATTTTGAATTTAATAATTAACACTAAAATGAGAACTGTCTTTAACGCCAACGAACAAAAAACAAAAAGGGACAAACGGCATCAAATACTATTTTGTTATAAGATTCTAATTTCTATTAGTAATTTTACAAGGACTGTGAACAGTTTCATTTCTCAAAACATTAATCATGAACATCAAACACATTTCAACAATATTTTTGAAGTATAAAATTCTTCACGATTTCTGATGCGACATCGGCATAATTTTAAGAAGCTTGTGCGTTAAAAAAATTGCAAACATGACTCAATTAGAATTTTTAAAAAATACTAAAATAACATACTGATGAGTTTGCATACAAACTTTGTACCTCATAACATATTCACAAGTCGGTTGCAGCTTTTATGACTATTGCACCTTATTATTCACCTTTAATTCTTCATATATGATAACAATAAAAGATATGAAAGAAATAGGGTAGGCTGCACACTGAGAAAACAAGCAAGGGAAGTATGGGAGACGGATTTCCATATGTTTGCACACAGGTTATAGTTATGAGCATATAGTCCACTTCAAATAAACCAAAAATCAATTTCAACACAACAAAACAACCTCAAAAAAATCCTCAATTTTCGTAAGGGATGACATCTTGACAATGCAACCATCTTAAGAGAAAATACTTAATAGCATAAGAAAACACACACAAACATAGCATACATGTTTTACATTACACACAGCTAGATAAGATTCTTTCCTGTCACACAGGAAATTTCTTAAAGAATAGCTTATTTACAAACAAAAAAACTAATGTGTTAAAAACAGTTTAAGAACATCATTAGTATAGCTTCTTAAAAGCTTAAAATTTGATTTAAAGCAGCAATTTCCAACCCATGGGGCACAACCCACAAGAGAGCTGTGGACAATGTAGTACTGGGCCGTAAACGATCCCAGATCTATGGAGTATGTGAACCCTGTACTATGTTTTCTTAAATTATTAGAAAAATAAAAATTGAAATAAAATGAATGTTGAAAGTGATTTAAAGCTAACACTACTTCAGTTTCAATCCAGGCTGACTTTATCGATGAGGACAAACAGTGTTAAAAGTTCAATATTAAGGTTTTTTTTTTTTTTTTAACTTTTACCATTTTTAGGTTTTTTTATAGTTCAGACAGCTAAATGTACTCAATATATATATATATATACAGAAGAGCGCTGATTATCCGAACGCAGTTCGGATAATGGAAAGTTGTTTAAAATCTAGTTTAAATGATTATTATTTATGCACCAACTTCCCTTCACACTTTTTCCAGGGTTAGGACTGGCAGTACTATCTAAAATAGCTCTGGCGCGTTTTAAAGTTTTTTTTTTCTTTCAATTTTTAAGTAATTTTCAATTTTATTTTTTTCTTCCTTTTTTTTATTTTGATTTTTTTTAAATCAAATTTCAGCTTTTTATAATTTTTTGTCAATTACTGATTTTACCACATTTTTCGTTATTTTCCATTGCAAAAGAAATTCAGCAAAAACTTTTGGTTCAAAGATTCTCTTTTTTGAGCAGCCATATCCCTTATTCTTTTTAAATAAATCAACTGAACTCTATCAACATCATTTTGACGTTCTAGCCAATTCATTGCAGTATCTAATGAATTGCATGCTTCTATATCAGAAGGTCCACTATCTTAAACTTGAACACCTACTTCTTCCTCTTTGTCTGTGGAGTTCCGATTCCGATTGGAAGATAATTTTCAGTTGAAGAGGGCTAAAAGGGTATGTAGGTAGTTTCATACACGTAAACAATACATGTATGAATGACTACTATAAGAAAACTGCTAAAGAAGATTGTAAATTAAATATGGTCTTCAGATGTAGTGGATATTATTTATTCTTCTAAATTTAGAAAAATTGTCGATAAGTTAAAAAGTATTCTAAACTTAAAAATATAAAAAATTTTTTTAAAAAAACGAATTCGGACATAGTTCGGATAATTGGACATTCGGATAATCGGCGCTCTACTGTATATATATATCACACTATTGCTATATTTTGCTTTGGCTACATTAATACAATATTAGAATGCGATTATATTTTTTTGCTTTTTTAATTTTTCCATGTTTTTGATATTTTCTCTATATTTTTAACTAATATATAAATATTTGTGATACACATATAATAAATTTCTATTTGTAATAACATTTTTGTACTTTTATATTTAGTTAGGCCTCAAAGTTTTTTTTTACAAAAATGGTGGTCTGCACAACTGAAAAGATTGAGAACTGCTGATTTATAGCAAGTAATATAGTGGTTAATACTAATAAAAAAATATTACAGAAGCAAAAAATTAAATAATACAACAATAAATCAAAATAATTAAGTAAAAGTAGTAAATAATTAAGTAAAAGTAAACATAAATAAATCTAAGACATAATTTACCGACAAAAAATATATTATCATATAAAAAACATTCAAAATAAATAAATATTTCTAATTTAATATTATCAAAATCTTTCACAATATAATAGTAAACGATCTTAACAGTTTTATCCATTAAAAATTATCTTATCAAGAAAATAATAGAAGAATCATTAATCAAAAAGCATAAACCTGCTGAGATCAAGGTAAGTTTTTATATTTATTATTTTAAAAACTGAATAAAGGTCATAATTTTAAAATGGTGTAAAAATTATAAATTTTTTAATGTGCGTACAAGCTTATTTTTAATCTTTTTTAACATTTTCAGGTATGTTAATAATTTTAAAAAATTTCTACCAGTTTCTTTTACTAAAAATTTCTTAGAATCATCCCATGTGTACTAATAAAAATTCCTTTTTATACGGTTCTGGTTCTTAAAGTTAATCTTGGATCATCCTTACTTTTATTGATGTGAATTGAGAATCAAGGACTTTCTAGATTGTCCATAGGGCAATGTAAAAAGCATCTTTAAACATACAATCAGTTATTTAAAGACCTTATTGGAATGGACAACAATTTTGAAGTAAATTAATGTATTGATTTGGAATTGTGTGCACAACAAGCCTATTTCCCATGTGTTTCAACGTCTGAATAGTGAACTACACCTTTTACTTCAAGCGGCAGATTTATTTTATTAACCAAATTTTTATGGGCTTCATTATTTTTATGTACTTATTTGAAGTTTTAGAGTACATCAATAGAGATTTTAAAATATATATACCTCAAAACATTTTAGACAATAAATGAAAATTTTTTAAGATAAACTCCAATTTTATCACCAAAAATTAAATAAAAATATAGCTTCAACTAAGAGAAAAATTTTTTTAATGAATGATGATAATATGAATTAAGATTTTCATACTAAAGATTATTAAGATTATCATTAAATTATTTAAATAAATATTAAGGCAGTGCTAAAAAAAAAATTTTTTTTAATTAAGTAGAGGAATGGAGTGGTATCTTTTTTCAACAAAATAAAGAAGAGTAGTTTTGTAATAAAAGTACTTATCTCGCAATATTATAAATTATAACAGTTATAAAAGTATGTGATATAAATGTTGAAAAATTAATAAAAAAGTAAATATTATTTTACACTGAATTTATGAATATTTATTATACATGACAGACATAATTAAATGTATCAAAAAAAGAAAAATTTGTTCTGGTAGGAAGTTAAGCAATGTGAAAAGAAAAAATTGGGAGGTTATTTTTAAAAAAAACCATTTTAGGATGATTTTATAGTAATCAACATTACAAACCAATAAAATTTGATTAATTTTTTTAACTAGATAATTTTCTAGAAATCACTACCATTTTTTTGAAGAATATCGAGTTAATCTTTTCATTTAGAACTATAATCATTAAAGTACCTAAAAAGTTTGCAAACAAAAATTTCTACTCTAAAAAAGGCTAAAACAGGCTGTACAGAATTTGACACTTCGTTTTAAGGATCTGGACTCATTCTATTATCCTGAGGATTTTCAATTATAACTTTTTTATTTCTTTGTGGTTTACATTAAAAAATAATTCATAATAATTCTATTCCTTCTGAAAAAAAAGTTTAGAGGCAAATTTAAAAGATATTGACAGTTGAATTAAAATTTCGTTTTAAAATTTGAGCAATGTACCTTATTGAACAATATATGAGTACTATCAGAAGGAAATATATTTATTTTTGAATTTAAAAATTTCTTTCAAAGAAAACCTATTTTTTTCCTTGAATTGAATAAAATATTATTTTAAAGTTGATACAAATAAATTATAAAGCAGTTGATAAAAATAAATTGTATATCATAAAACATTATGTAATTAATTAGATAGTTTATTTTTAGTACAACTTATAAAGGTTTAAATTGCAGCAAGGCATTGAAAAAAAAAATAATAATTTTAGAAAAATAACCTTGATTTAAATTTTTAGCATATTTTTGAGGTATTACTGTCACTTTGAAACATAAAAAATGTGAAATCTGTTTGGTGATTGAATATGAAGTAATATTTATTTATTGAATAAAAAAGTATTTATTTATTCATATATTAAAAAAATAAAACCACTTTATTTCACCACTTGCATATTTCCTGCCTTACTCACAATATTTCTAAAAAAGTATAATGAAATTCCTTGCCCATTCGCGTAAAAGTTCATCATGTTCTAATCTACAATGTAAATATGAAGAATAAATTGTTTAACATATCAAATATTTTCTGAAAATTTTAAAATATTCAAAGTATTATGACTCAGATGTAATTAATAACCATTTATAAAAGAATTAAAAAATTTGGCGATTTTTACAATAGGCAAATATTTATCACAAATCTTTAAAATGAAACTTTTTATCACAAAAGCATTATAATAAAGCTATATAGAGACATACAATTTGCAAAACAACAAAAATAATAATAATAATAAAAACACCCATAATAACTTTAAATTCAATTATTTGATTTTTATATATTCTAAAATGCAATCTTAGAAGTTATAGGGGTTAGCCTAAAATAATGTTAATTAATTAACACAGGCAATATTTCAGGATATGAAATACAGCAAGACCTAATTTTTGTCAAATTTAGAGTTTTGATTTACAAAATCTAAAACAAATAAAAAAGTTTAGTAAGGATATATTTAGTTGCATATTTAATGTATGAAATTCTGATTATTCATTAATCTCATTTTGATAAATTGATCTTATTTTTATGCATTAGGTCAAAAGTTACAAAAGGTGATTTGAGTTTTTATTTCTTTGGTCATTATTTATTGGCTTTTTTTTACTTTGATTTATTTTATTTACTGCGATTTATTTCATTTACTTAAATTTATTTCATTTACTTAAATTTATTTTCTTCGATTTATTTTATTTACTGTGATTTATTTTATTCACTTTTTTATCCAGACTGCGCATAATAATAAAAACGAGGCCCTTAAACTGATAATTCAGAAATACAATTTTATTTCCATTGATAAGATAGTCCACTACAAATGACGTAGCCTTACATTTTTATTTGAATTTATCACTTCCGACACACCATTTGATTTTTCATTAGTTGGATAAGATATTCCGTCACTGGGCAGGTCTGACTTTAGTAGTGGAAACACCCATGTCAAATACCACTTTATACCTAAACTTTCAACAATATTTTTTCTCCAACCCAGATCATAGAGATTAATTCCCTGATTTTTCTCAAAAGAAGTTTGATTTTGCAACATTTGTCTAGTATGGATTAAAAGCAATCCAAATACAAAAAGGAACCCAACAACAGATAACACTGACAAAAGTGTGTAAATGAATACTCTGAAACTTAAATACCCAAACACAAAAAATATAAATGGTAAAATATGTGCAGCTAAAGAAAATACAGAAAAACCTCCCAAGAAATCCCATATAAAATGCATGTTGAAAGAGGCAGCATATAGAGCACCGATAGCTAAGTAAAACAGGAATAATAAATAAAATCTGAAGTTTTTCAAACCAATGCAACACTTTGAAAATGCACAGTGATGATCCCTCTTCAAGGTACATACATTGCACTTGCTGCAATGAAAGGAACGAACTGGTGAATTTGCTTCACAGCCAGCACAGAAGAGCCAACCTGGTTTCAAGACAGCGGGAGAAATAATCTTTCTTGTCGTAGAATCAGTCCACATTATGAAGGCTAAGTTGCTGAGGATGTTGATGAATATAAATGTCCCGAGAGTAACGTGAAAAAATGTGGGTAATATACCTTCCTCCAAACTAGGAAGAACTATGAATACTTCGAAAATGAACATGGAAATCACACTTGTCAAGAGAAAGCTGAAGGAAAAAGTGTCAGAAAAAAGAAATGTGTATCTGGCGAGAAGACTTCTACTTTTTCCAAACATTTTGAAATCTGAAATGAAAATACATCAATCAGAAATTTAATGATTATAATTTAATGATATTACCTATTAAATCCAAATAAAGAAATGAATAACCTAATGCTACATACAGGATGTTAAAAGAGTCCCTCAAATATCTCGAGAATAGATGCATTTAATCTTTTTTAAAAGCTATCCATTGATCTTCCACACCAACCCCTTTGGGACAAATTTGAAATCTTAAATATGAACCGTTATTTTTTATAGCAGATTTGGATTCACCAGAAAAAAGTAACCTTATTTGACTTATAGGTTTATAATGATACCTCATAGATGGCTGTAACTGAGAAAAATTAAAAATGGTGCAAACTGTTTTTAATGCTGAATCTCTAAAATTATCAGAATAAGTACATAAAAATATACATTTCAAAATTTTTATAAAATTTTTTTAAAGAAAAATTCTGATTTTCTTTTTTTAAATTATTATTTTTTAAATCTGATGAGTTTTGAAAAACCACCACTTATAAAGCTTGTACCCTAGTTAATTTTTCTCAGTTACAGGTTCATTAAGATGCAAAAAGCATACTTTTAAAAGTTCATGCTCTTCTGGAAAAACCTAATCTGCAATAATAAAAAAAAAAATTGGTCCATATTTAAGAATTACAAGTTCCCTCCAACCTAATTCTATGGGGTAGGGGTGAAACATCAAGTTTGGTATAATTGGACAGGTTTTGGGAAATATTTTATGTCTCTATTTACACTTTTTTGATTTGTTATATATTTCTTGAGATATTTGACGGTTTCCAAACTTTTTTACACCATGTACATATATGTATATCTAAGCAATGTAAAATAAGCACAAATAAAGCCACACAAACAGGCACATTACAGTTTCAGTTCTATAATGAAGAACCCTTTTGTAACTCATTAGTAATTTTCATCATATCCATGCTTCCTTTTACTGTGTTTTATGATTTAAGAAGATTTTTCATTATAGAACCAAAATTATATCACAACTATTTATGCAATATTATTTTTGCTCTTCCATTTTGTTTACAAAAACAAAAAATCCACCTGGTTGTTTAATTATCAGCTGATAATTAATTAAACAACCATCAAAAATATCAATAAAAATTTGACAACCAACAATAAAATTTCAAATTGACTTAAAGTCATCTAAAATTTTGAAAAGAAATTAAAATATTGGTAGGAAGAGTTATAATTAATTTGCGGGAAATGAAATGTTTCACTAGACTAAGATCAACACATTAATAAAGTTGACAAAATACTTTTTTTGAATGTCGATTTAAACATATTAATAACAGAATAATGAAAATAATAGTTTTCCGAACATTTAAACTATTTTTTTCTAAATATTCCATTTTTCATGCAATTATTTTCCTTTTTTAAATTTAAAAAAGAATATTTAACTGCTACATAATTTGTTTAAAAACTTAAATACAAAATTTTGCTAAAAAACCAAGCATGCAAATAAAAACATCTATCAGAAACAAAATGTGAATAATGAAACTTTTAAAAGATATGAAATATACAAAACAGATTCTGAAATATAAGTAACAGGAATAAAATTGAAAACATATATAAGCCCAGTAAGAAATTTGGATATATTACACATGTGATTTATTGTTAGACCCAATTAAATACAAAGTTGTGAAAATAACGTAGCTTAAAAGATTTAAAATGCGGAATAGGGAATGCGATCATAATGAAAACATTTTTTTCTTGCTTAAAACAAACGAATTTTAACAAACAATTGAAATTTATTTGAGATATTTAAAAAAAGTCTAAGGGCTGCATTATTACATGTGATTAAATATCCAATTTAAAATATTGGATGTAAAAACTTTACAGCCTGCAAATATGCATTGAGCTTACATTATCTGATTACGCTTCTAAGTAAAGATGATAAATTTCAGGGAGTTAAATGCTGGGAGTTTTCTAACTTGAAGCTTCGGCTGAAACAAATTGTTTAATTTTCTATTCATAAAAAGGGCGTAGTTTTAATTCATCACTCGAGCTCTTCTATTTCTTCTCCAGTTATCAACTTTTTGTTTGTAAACAATGGTTTGCCTCAGCGAGTAAGAAGGGGGGTAGAGGAACGACTCAGCCTTGGGATTCCTCAAATAGCACCACGCCATCTTGGATCCATTTAGTCTGTCATTATTCCCTATAGGTGGCGCTAGAGAGTTATTCGGTGATGCTGTGTTTCGGTTTCGGCGGTTATATTTGAATAGTTTTCAATACGAGTATTTGTTGTTCATTAGTCTGCAATTTGGATATTTTAAATAATAACGCTTATTATAATTTGATGATCATTGAATAATGCCAAGAATATGTTTTTGCCCTGGTTGTAAGACCGGATACACATCGGATACTAATAAATTAAAAAAGGATGGAAAGAAAGTTCCACCTTTATTTGGTACACCAAAGGTAAATTTTGTTTCCGATGTATACCATTTTATTTCAAATGATTTATTTTTTTACCCTTTTCAATTTATTAATTGAGTTTAATGTTAGACATTAAGTTATTTAGTCTGTATATTCTTACGTCAACATTTAGCAACTGTAAATATTAAAAAAACTTATATCTTCCGTTTTCAATAAGTGTGCATGTCTATCATAATGTTGTCCATCATAATAATGTTGGTATTTTGTGACTGTTAATTATTTGGTTTCCTAATTTTGTGCTACACGTAATCGATTTGTTAATCATAAAAAAATGCATTCTTATCAGAACAACCTAAAAATTATCCCTTTTAAGAAGTAATAGCATTGGGAACAAGGATTCAACTATGGTTTTGATTTGTTTAAAAAGGGTTTTGAAATTAGCAATAAGCCAGTTTTATTCTTTTATTATGAATAATATCTTATGTTTTACATTTCAATTTATGTATTAAATTCTTTAAGAATACCTTTCCAATGTACTTTTTAAACGCACTTCTCCTAAATTAGATTTATAGTTGTAAAAATTCTGACTGCATTGAAGTACATTTTATTTAGTCATAAATTATGTCTACAAATATTTAAAATAAAAATTTAATTTATCTAACAAAGGTTTTGTACAATTTTTTTCTTAAAAATTTTGTTATAGTACTCAGTATTGGTATAAGTATAATTTATTCAGTTAATAATATTACATTGAATTGAATATTTGATAAGTTGATATTTCTCTATTACATGCTGAATTATCCATAAAGCATTTTGACTTTAACTATAATTACTTCGATTTGAATATATTTAGTAAAACTTCATATTTCTGTATTAAATGCCAGCAAATGAATACTATGATAAAAAATTAAATAAAAAAATCATTGTTTAGGTAGGAATAGTTGCAATTAATAATGATAGAATGACTTACAACACGATCCTCGGGCCGGGCAAGGCTGACTCAGCATATCATCCCTTCAGTGGGTCCATAAATGAGTACCAAGCATGCTTGGGAACTAAACACTGGGGGTTCCGTGTTCGGCTGACCAGCTTACCGGAACATCTGCTCCTGCACCCCAGAGCCCAAGGTTAAGAAAACTGAGATGGGCACAGTAGGCATTGGCCCTCAAAGGCTGTCGCGCCGCTGAGTTTAGTTTAGTAGTTTTCATATGAGCACTCGGTCAGAATGAGCAAATATTATGGTGCCTTCGCGCTTATTATAAGAGAGTTTAACTGTATACAATAATTGCAAATTTGACTATGAGCGAAAGCTTAATTCTATCTAGATGTAGGCCCGTATTATTAAAGCATAGTATCATACGTCAGGTTAAGAAAACTGAGACGGGCACAGTAGGCATTAGCCCTCAAAGGATGTCTCGCCGCTGAGTTTAGTTTAGTAGTTTTCATATGAGCACTCGGTCAGAATGAGCAAATATTATGGTGCCTTCGCGCATATTATAAGAGAGTTTAACTGTATACAATAATTGCAAATTTGACTAAGAGCGAAAGCTTAATTCTATCTAGATGTAGGCCTGTATTATTAAAGCATAGTATCATACGTCATCTTAAGTTTATGAGATGTTAACTGAGCTCAAAATAAGAAATTAATATTTCAAGTTATTTAATCCTAAAAATTTCTATTTACTTCTTTTCTTCCAAAATATTTCATTTTCCACAGTTGAGAATTGTACAAAACATATTACAAAAGGCCAACCAGAAACAATTAAAAAAATTCTGACAACTGATTGTAAGTGAATTGAACAGAATGCCTCCTATTATTAGGAACTAGAAACTACGACTAGGTACAGAAAGTTTCTAAAATATTTTGTGGGGAAGGCTATTTCTTCTTTTATCTTAAAAAAGATTTAAAAACAGAGTTATAAAACCATTGATCACCCTCTTAATTTAAACTAATAAGTTTTAATAGAATAAACAAATTAACCGGAAAGAAAAAACGACAGCTGTAATGAATTATGAATAAAAATAAAATAAAATTGACAAACTTAAAGAGCATTGTCCCAAAAATTATATAGCTATACCTTTAAAGTCAGTTTCAATATTGAAGAATAAAAATCTTTTTAAAACATCATATAAAGTAAAGTAAAACTACATATTTTTAGAAGAATGAGATTTGCAGAGGTCCCCTCACCTGGTACTTAACAGGACTGCCAATTTAAACATTTTTTGCCAAAACATTTTTAGAGTGGTAAACAAAGGTACTTTTCAGTTAACCAAACACAAGCAAAGTCATAAAAAGATTCAGATCCTTTTTAAATACATTAAAATTAAATTACACAAAAAATACTTGAATTTCTTTGCCTGGCTAACTGAAAAGTATCCAATTAAAAATTAAAGCTTTCAGATTTTTAGGCAATTTTTGAAATATATAAAAAGCTTCAACACTAGAGAGCCAGAACAAAGTGGATTTCATATAACTTTTGAATCATTTACATGTAGTGGTGAGAAAAATAATGGTAAACGAAATTTACAAAACAAATAGTTGTACATAGACTTAGCTACCACTGGAAGAAATTTTCCCAAAAAGCGTAGAAAATTTGCAGCCCGCAGTAAGAAATACTTGAACAGCAAAAAGTTTAAATTGACCTGCACTAAAGAACAGTGCTGGATTACCCATTAGGCCAGACTAGGCCCCTTTAAAATGGATTTTTTGAAAATAAATTAAAAAAAATTAAGAAAAACAATGATTTTTTAAGAAAAAATCAATTTTAAATATAAGTTAATAAAATACGATAACTTTTTTACATAACATAAAGTGTTACATAATTTAGTGAAAGTGTTAATAAATTTCACACTTTTTCAAAATGTTATGACTATTTTTTAGTTCTAATTTAACAAAATAATGCAAAATTTAATTTATTATCACTTATTTTTATTTTAAATATGCTTTCTTAAATGAAAAGATTTATAAATACTTTTAAGTTTGAATAAATAAAAAATATACGACAAAAAAAATTTAATCTAAGTGCCTTAAAAATTTGAAAGGCCTAGAGCCCCGCGTACGCTTAATCCGACACTGACTAAGAAGTTTGAATAAATATTCACCTTTTCTTACAGTTAATAAATCTATCATGCATATAATGAAAAATTAAGTTTGAAAATTATACCTCGTAAATAACGACTGCTCCATATTACTATATTTTTGAAAAGCCATGTTTTTTATAACCGGTGGTAATTGATGATGATCACCAATCATAATCCAGCGTTTAAGTCTATTGAACCCATCCTTAGGATTCTGCAACAAAAGTGGAATGAAAGTTTCAATTTCTAAAATTTGAGCTGATTCTTCCATCAAGATGTTATCATAGGTAAATCCAAGTTCTACTAATTCTTTTCTTTTTAAAGCTGCATGTGTACATGTCATTGCTATGATTTTAGCCTCTTTAACAAGTAGATACTGAGAACGATCTAAACCACTGCGAAGTAACTCAAAAGCTCTAAATTCCTCTAACTGAGAAAATATCTTCTTTATGTAACGGAAACAGCCTTCTGCAATTTCGATATCTTCTTCATACGTTTTACCCTTAAATAGAGGCTGAGGAGCTTTCTCGAAAAATTTGGAAAAGGGGAAACAATCTGCAACTAAGTTTAGAGCAACTTTTTTACCTCTTCCTGGTTTCACTTTACTTAGAAATTCTTCCCATCTAGCTAACACATGATACATAAAAAAATGTCCAGCAGTTTCACATGTATAAGAAACATCACCTGACACACCGAGACTTTCTTGAAGTTTTCGTACATGATCCAAAAGTTCGAGGCGTTTGGCTAAGACGTAATTAACTCGACCGTATCGACTGAAGTCTTTCTCGGTTTCTAAAGCTTCTTCGCCATGACCTAAACGAAGCAAATGACGTTCATCAATGTCCAAAGCCATGATTTTCTCGAAAAGCTGATTCAATGCTTGATTAGAATGAGTGACAATAAGTGTTCTTTGATTTGGGAAGTTGTGATACAAATTAGAAATTATTTGAACAGCAACATCAGTTTTTCCGGTACCAGGAGGTCCAACTACCATAGTAAGGCCAAGCTGCATTCCAGATTTAATAGCTTCAACTTGCGTAGGAGTAAACTGCACCATATTCTTTTTAGGATGAGCATATAAATAGGGTCCGGAATTAGGAAGTACATGGGGAGTTACAATAACCTTTTGCTTTTGCACTTCATTTTCAGCAGAATTTTCTTCTATTGGGAAAAATTGAATTTTGAATGGTGG
>NC_092209.1:33512298-33517263 GCF_043381705.1 Parasteatoda tepidariorum | reverse complement strand
ATATTTGTTTTAATTCTCAAAATAAAATTCTAGATTATTATAAATAATTTTGTCTTAATGTAAGCTTTAACAAGAATAATTTGTTACAAAATCCATCTAACCTTAAAATTAAAGATTTTCAAAAATTGCTGCTAGTTTTCTAAATCATATTTTAAATAGAAATTTTTCTCTGTTTTTTTATCATTCATTTTTTTATGATGTAGTAGAATATCATCCTTAATTTTTTATTTAAATACTAATGATTTCGAAAATTGTAAGTCATTGACTAAAGCAATTTAAATTTTGCACCTAAATATTATAAACTATTGTTGATTGAATAGTGAATTTTAAAATATTTTGGTACTTATTAATGAAATTTAAGAGTATAACTTATATTCGAAATTAGTTTAGCTATATTGCAATAGATGGCGCCACTAAGACTATTCTTACTGAGCGAAACTTGGCGCTTGATAGGCGGGAGTGGAATCTCTTTCTTATTCCTCTGTGGTTTGCCTCTCTGATCGACAATTGCACAGTCACAGTTATTATTAAAAAAAAATAAACGAAAAACGTATAGGTTTCATTTTATTGATATATCAACTACAGGTCATTTTTCAAAGTCTGTTTTAAAATCTAGACAGGGAATAAATTTTATAATTTTTAATAATGATCACATTCCTAAATTTACGAGCATTCTAAATCTCGCAACTGATACACTTTTCTCTTCAACTTAATCCGAATAAACTGATTTTCAAGAAGAGTAGGGAGTTTGTTGAAATATATGATCGAAAACTGAAAAATCTGTTTAGTTCATAGACAGCGAATCAATATGAGCTTGAAGTTCAGAGGAAAACACACCTTCGTGGTCATGGCCACAAGTTACGTAGCTTGCTCGTATTTATTTGCCGAAATTCCTCTTCAATTTATGCAATAATTTGATGTATGTGTTATTGCGTTGCAAAGGTTATACAGCGACAAAAAACTAGTTCGTACCATTTTATCGAAAAAAAACTTCTCAATTAGCATATTAAAATATTATTACATGTACTTCTAACGATTGACTGAATGGGCAAAACAGATAGGATATGACAGTTGAAGATCCTTTTTTCGTTGTAAAAAAGTAAGATAATTAAAGTATAATTCATAATTATGTATGTTTTGTTTAAGGAAATATTTTTTAAATTAGCTTTCTAAAATTCTGTTATGAAGGAATATACCCATATTGAATTAAAGTGTACCTGTTCATTTTTCTCTAAAAATAATCACTTACTGAAATTACATAGTTTGTTTCTAAATATTCTTATATTTTTAATTCTCCTAAAGATGGAATCATTTAAATTTTAGGGGAAAATTTTAAACTCTGCAATTGGTTCTCGTCTTAAGATTTGTTTACATTAATTTTGATGATTGCTAGGGGCTAAAATTATACTTTGTCGCTTACATAAGTCGTGAAAAAGATTTTTTTTTTAAGCAAAATAACTTCATATTAACCTATATACTATCAATTTAGTCGTCCATAGCTTGTTGTTTTAGAGTTATAAAAAATTGCTTTTTTTATTCCTAAACTCTTTATACAACTCAAACTTTTGTGTGAAGCTTTGACAATTCCAATAATTTCTTTTGGTTCTTTTCCATTTCATTGGTATAAGTAAATTCAGCCATTTTATTTTTTGTTAATTTTTTAAAAAAATAACTGTCACATTAAAAATTTTACAAAAAACTTATAAATAATTTAAGAAACAGTTTAATTTACTTGCTCCCAGTAACTTTGCATTGGGTACTTTGTCGCCTGTGCTGGCGAAAAGGAAAAATACCTTTCTTTGTAATTGTATCATTTATAGAGTATTTCAATATAAGCAGTGCATTAAAGGTATTGCGAGAGTGGTAAGAAAATTTTAATCACTGGTGTAAAAGAATGACCAATTACTTGAAGATTTTATTTATTTATAGCTACACATTTTCACTGATCCATTTATTAGGCTGCATTAAATTTAAATAATAAAAAAAATTTACAAATTTAATAAAAACCAATTTCCCATGCACCCAATATCTATTTTTTTCTAAACTATTGGGTGTACAAATTAGTTTGGTCCGTTTTTAAAAAAAGTTAAACATCTGTCAATAATATTCATTTCATATCGTTTTGAATTTCATACAAAAACCCTGTTTTTTACTTTGTTGAATATGTCAAATTTTGCGGTAATGAAGCACCATTTGCTGGAGGTTTTATGTTTCTGCTTTAATTGGAAGAAAAGTGCATCGAATGCTTGTAGAAGTTTATGTTGACAATGCTCCAACTGATAAATCATGTAGGGAACGATTTCGACGTTTCAAGACTGGTGAATGATAGATGGTGAATAGTTTTGTATACTATGAGCTGCTACAACCTGGTGATTCTATTACGGGCGATCGGTATAGGCTACAATTGATTTATTTGATCAGTGCATTACGAGAAAAAAGGGCAGAATACGAGCAGAGACTTGACAAAGTTATTCTTCTGTCTAATAACGATCAGCCTGATGTCTCAAAAGTGGTAGGAAATTATTTGGAAACGCTCAAGTGGGATATTTTACCACACCCGCTGTATTCACTGGACATTGCTTCTTCTGATTACTGGTTGTTCCGATGGATGCAGCATGATTTTGCAGCTCACCAGTTCACTTCTTTTGCAGAAATAGAAAATTGGCTCCTAACTTGGATCGCCTCTAAAGACGAGACATTTTTTCGAGATGGAATTCGAAAATTGCCTGAGAGATGGGAAATAGTAGTAGCCAGCGATAGACAATACTTTGATTAATCTGTTCATTCATTTTGTTCTGAAATAAATGCATTTTTGACCACAAAAAAACGGACCGAATTAATTTGTACTCCCAATAATTAACAGTTCCAAATTATTTCATGGAAAATTTATGTGTTTTAATGAACAGGTTTAATGTTACAATACATGTCTATAAATAGAACAACATTATAATTTATTTTAAAAGCAAAACAAAAGAGAAAAAAATTAGAGGAAAAACCTAAAAGAATGTTGCGTTCAAAATTACGTTGAAGAAACACAGAATAAAGATCTTGTGACAAGAAACATAGACTGAAACATAAAAGCATAATCAGTATACCATTCCTTTGCACTTGTTTGAAGAAGTAGTACTTTTCATTATTTTGTGGTGGATTTGAGTGGTATAGGACAAACAGATCATCCTTATTTTAACGCCTTGTATTATATACCAAAAATGGAATAGCTGTTACTATTAATAAAATGCTCATACTGTTACTAAAAAGTAGGTAAATTAATACAAAAATTGAAAAAATATTTCTATGGCAATATTTGTTACAAAAATATTTATAATTCCAGTAGCTTCAGACATTGTTTATTAATGTTATTCCATTTCTTTATTCATTTTTTTTTTTTTTTTTTTTTTTTTTTTTTTTTTTTTTNTGACATTTTGTTAGAATGTTTTCTTACTCAATATAGCATAATCCTGTTTAAAAAATATTTTTTTTTTTTTTGTGCTTCTACACAATGCAGTGCATGCAAAGTTTATTTCATTTTAGAAAGCTTCCAGATTTTAAAAATCTGAAGTTTTTTTTAATATTATTTCTGATGTCTTAAATCAGTGTTTCCCAAACTTATGACTTTTGTGTATCCTTTCTTAATTTTTCGTAACGCTGTGTACCACCAATTAAAAAATGAATGCATTTTTTACAATAAGAAAATTGCACAAAAGATAAAAATTACAACTGACTGTTGATACCACTAATTATTAACTGTTAACTCTGCAAAAAATAGCCAATAGTAAAATATGTAATCGTTAATTTTCATGGCTAGCTTTATTTTTAAATAAAATTTTTTGAAATTTCTGTTTGCTGCTAGATATTTCGCATGAGAACGCGTACCCCCATTAAACTGTTCCCGTACCCCTGGTGGTACGCGTACCACACTTTGGGAAACACTGTGTTAAATGATTGTAATATTCAATACCATTCAATGTAGTTTGTGCCAGTTAGTAATTTTAGGCAACCTCAAATATTTTAAAAATATATTCATTTATGTTATGTTTTACTAGAAAATCTTTTTTTATTTTTATTTAAATAATAAGTTTGTATAGGCTGATATTCTATGCCAAATGTACTTGATATTAAATTAAACAGTCAAAGATTCTAGGAAAAATCCAGTAAGGTTTGACAAATGAAATACCTACTAAAGAAGAAAAAATCTAAATAGGGCATACTGAAATTGTGCAATTTGAAACCATCTTCAAGCTACATCGATTCATAATTTTTTTTTCCTAAAATTTATTGCAAATATTTAAATTTAAAAGTATCTAATTCCCCAAAATCACTTTGACTCTTTGGGGGACATTTTGATATTTGCAAATGTTCATCTCTACTGATATTAATGGGTGCAGCTGTGTTTTTGTACATGCTATAAATTTTTAAAAAATATTGTACAGGCTTTCCTAGAATTGCTATAAGTTTTACCCTTGGAATATTACCTATTCTTTTTTTTTAAATTTAATTTAATTATTTATTTTTTGGTTTCTCATTTGCCAATTGGGTGCGATTGGCTGATTGGAATGCAAGAAATTTCCTCTAGGTTATAATTCATAAATTAAGCAAATATATACAGTCGAACCCCGCTATAGTGAACCGCCTGCGGACTCAGTAATGTGTCCACTATAACCGATGGTTCACTATATCCAAATTTTTTGAAGAATATTTTTTGCATAAGACAGTTGAATGATTGAAAATTGGCTTTGCAATTTTGCATAAGTTATTTAAAAAATTATTAACTAATTAACAGATAATAAAGCAAAAATTGATGGAAAAAGTAATTACGTCGCTAAATATTAGTTTTATTTTCACTTTTTATGAAAAAAATTTGTGATTTTTGATTGAACACAATTTGATTTTAAATTGAGTTCATCAATTTTCTTATCTACAATGTGCAAAGAATGCAAGATTTTTACATTTTGAACAAGATTTCGA
>NC_092209.1:33489540-33510469 GCF_043381705.1 Parasteatoda tepidariorum | reverse complement strand
AAATATAAATATTTAAACAATTTTTGTGCAAAATTTTTCTGCACATGCATTTGAATATAAATTTCTGAGATTTTAAATCTGTTATTTTACCTTAATTTTAATTAAAAAATATTTTAAAACCTGCTGATTACCTATAGTATAATTAAATTTCAATCTAATGCATGGCAACTGTTGGTAGTTTTAAAGTTTATATATTTTCTTGGCAAACTTCAGTTTTTGACATTTTTGACGGGTTTTCGACGGTTTAAACCAGTATTATACCCTTGTCATGTCAAAAACCACTTTTTGACGTCAAAAACCCAACCCTGCTGAAAACTAAGTGTAATTTCAAATAGAAGTTTTTTTATTTTATATGTGTGTTTATAAATACTAATATGCTTTTGAGCATTTTGTAACTGTTTATATTTACTACTTATAAATTAAATTTCAGTGAGGTTGTGGAAGCTGTAAATAAAACGAAAGATTTATATCAACGTTGGAGTGAACTAAAGGATTTAAACTTAATCAGCAAGGAAGAAATAGAATGGACCACCACTGAGCTCAAAAACAGTTTTCGTAGCATTGAATGGGATTTAGAAGATCTCGAAGAAACTATTTGTATCCTTATAAAACAAAGTCATTAAGTATATAAGATTAATAATTTATTTTTCATTATTCTTAATAAAGAAACTGTTTCCTACTATGCATTTTAAATTTAACACTTAGTATTGTTTTGTGTAATTTTATCATATAATATAGTAAATACTAACTCTAAATACTTATAAACACTTTTTTTTCCTATAATATTTATTGTTGTGAGTAACTGTTTGAGTACCATAATACCTTTACTTAATAATTCCAAAAAAAAAAAAAAAAAAAACTTTACTTTTCTGAAATTATATTTAACCTCCTAAAAATTATGTTACACAAATAAGTCATAATACATGAGTTAAGCTAATGATGCAAATAAAATTTGTGTAATTATCTGTGTAAGCCAAATTGTTTAATAATATTTAGTATAAAAGAATTTGTACTTTAAACTGCATATTTAAATGTACAAAGTTAAAACTTATTTTTATTTTAACTAACTGAATTTATAATTAAAATTTAGGTCAAATTAGTGTATCTGAAAACTATATTATTCTAAAAATTCAAAGGCTACATAGAGTTTAATTCACTTTTTCATACTGCACAATTTATGAATTGGCATATTTTTAAGTTCATTTTAACACTATGGTTTACAGAATATTTTGAATAAGATGACTTCATAGATATGCATCATATGACTCAATCGATGTGATTCATACATCTTTAATAATTTTTTTTTACTTAATGATTCATGTTCAAAAATGTTTAAGCTTTTTACACCCTAATTTAATTTTTCAATTCTACTTTTCTAAATCGTAAAAAAGTATTACAACACACTAGTAACATTATTTTTATAAATACCTATCTCTTGAATTATTAATGATATTGTATAGTTTATTTTTTAATCATGATTTTGAATTCATTTTCTATATTCACTCATTGTAGCTACTTTTTATTCTATATTCATTTGACTTAATAATAAACACAGCTATTGTTGAGAAGAATCCTAAAAAGTTTAAAATTGACTGTACAGAAATCAATACTCGGAAGGCTTTTATTGACAAAACAAAGGAGGAAGTACAGGTATTATTTTATGTTACTTTAACATGCGATGCACATAAATATCCAAAATAAGTAAGCACTTTTATATTTGTAGTTAAATGATGTGGAAACAAGGAATAAAAAGCATAAGTAAATACTTGCTATATAATTAGTTTGACTCTCACACTTTTACTGATTTGTATGTGTTATCTGCAATATTTTATCTGTCTAAATAATTAGAGCAAGCTAAAATATGCATTAACCTGAACAAACTAAAAATGATGCTATCAAGAATATTTATGTGTGCATCTTTAATTATAATTTTTTATAGGTTATTGTCATAAATGTTATATTTTCACTGATAGTAAAAAAGATGTATTTAGAAGATGAGACATGTTTTCTAATTTATAGTGAAAGTATAATTTATTAACTATGTACTCTATGTTCAACCCTTTGCAGTCATGTCGTAGCTTTCTACATATTGATTCCAATTCACATTGATTATCCACATTTGATTAATTATTATTAAAATGTTTTAAAAAATATGTAGTGTAATAGTAATTTTTAAAATAAATAAATTGTTTTCGGGATGCAAAAACATGTCTGACAAAATCTTAATATCAGAGTTATCACAAAATAAAAAAAAAATTATTTTATGTCCTGATGTATCATGCAGATGTTCGGAATGCTTTTCTCCAAAAAGATACACACAAAACCTTGGAAATTAACATTACAGAACAGCAGCCCTATTTTTTTTCAATTAATCAAGCAACTTACTAATTGCATATGAAGCAGAATCAATTTTTATAAAAATATGAATTTAAAAAAATACACTTAAAATTTATTTTTCTACTATTCAAACTTAGTTGTTTTTACAGTACTTGAAAAGTATGTATTTGTAATTACTTTAAGTGCTATTTTGGACATAATCTTAAAAATGTTAATGAATATGGACTTTCATAGTCAGAATTTAAACTGAACACATGTGATAGAGCTTGTTCTGGTATATGAATGAAAAAGTAATATTTAGGAGCCTAATGTGTTCTTGAAATAGGTATCGCTCTTCCCCTTCTTAATCTTTTTTTTTTTTTCCTGTTGGCTTTGCTTTTTAAATATTTATTTCATTTTTGCTATCTCTCACTATTTTTACATTAGCAGATTTTTTTATTAAATTTGCTAACTCCCATAATGATAATTATATTGAAATTAATGTTGAATTAAAGCTCGAAATAGTTCTAAAAACATTGCACATTAACAACTATGACACCAACTTTGAAATGCAAATTCTAATGATACAACCCAGCATGTGGAACAACTTTGACTTTTCGCAGCAGAAAAGCAAGCAGCTTAATAACTTTAGCTATATAGATGGAATTTTCATGTACTAGAACTCAATAAAATACAAAATAAGACACTGAAGCCATTCGCCCCCCCCCCAGGGTGTAGCTGCGATCTGCAAAATTGCAGTCACTAATTTTTTAGGTAGAAGAGTGAGCTAATGTATGATGCTATTAATTTCACTTTTTGCATATTTTGCCATCTCAAGGAAATAGTATTTTCAAATTTTTATTTTTTAGAAATTACTTGGCCAATTTCTTTCAAGTTTTGGATTTAGTTATTTAAAATTATGTAATTTGAATTTGTGTAAAAACTTGTATGCCTCAGAGTAAAATTTTTTTCCGGCAATTGTTGAATCAGTACAGTAGTAAATGATTTATTAAGTTTGTTTTTTATTAAAATTTATTTTTTTATAAATAATTTTATAATTGTATTCTAAAAGTTTTTGATTCACTTCATTGGTTTTGGTGATATAGCGAATTATGCAAAAAGTGGAAACACCAATGTGTGTTGTGGGTACCAAAATCAATCTTGGAACTACTCTCTTGCCTAAACAATTTTTACTATATTTTCCAAATTACGGCTATCTTTTATACTTAATGGTCAATAATCCAAGTTCCTTGAGAGAAAAGAAACAAATTTATTCAGAGAAAATGTGTTTTCGTGTTTGATTTTTGTAACTTGAAATGTCACCAGCACTAATTAACTTTTAAGTTATTTAAGGTTAGGCTTTCAGAACATTAAGATTGAGTCCTACTACTTGAAAACCTGATCGCATGATCAAATGTTACAAAAGGTTTTTACTTTTTGCAGTAAATTTTTCCCTGTGACCCATGTAGCCGTTCACCCTTAGGTGTAGATTCTTCCTCCAGTGCATTGCCGCTTTTAAGGGCCCACCATAAACACACATCAAGGGGTACCCAATCTTACCCCAAGAGCAAAGGTTATCAAAACAAAACAGTACTATATCCTTACTGTTTGTTAGGATATGAAGCTTTAGTAAACGTATAATAAGATGGACTAAAAATAATTTTCATAGCTGCAATGACCAATAAATAAGGATAACTTTTAAAAAAGAAGAAGAATATTAGAAAATTTACATAGTAAAACAAACTCAATTTTGAATATTCTTTTTCTTGATTAGTAATATGTAATTCGGAGTTTGCCCACTAGAGAACATAATTTCTTCACAATAGAGATACATGTTCTTAGCCTACTCTCCCCTACACTTATTACTAAACTTTTAAATTTGCATTTTCTGTTTAAGTTGTTAGTTTTTATGCAAGTTATTTATTTTGTATTAATGCTATTTTTTTTCTTTTTATTTCCTTAGCATATTTAGTTCTTATTTCTTACAGTGCTATGGGTGTTTGGTCTTACTATTATTTTTTTATTGCATGCATGTCAACATATTCTTTTCTGGTAATAGTTTTCTTTCTTTTGTAGGGGTAGTTTTATTGCTAAACCAATTTACTTTTTCACCTTTTTTCAATTGCTCTCTGAATACTAAACTTAGAAGATTTTTCAGTTGGTGATAAAAAATAAGCAGCAGAATTGAAGACTAAACCAGGCATTGAAACTTTTGCAGGATATAGTGTTTTAAGGTATAAGTACTGAAAGTTATGAGTTAAATTGAAGATTATTTACGTCAGCTGTAACATTTAATAAAAAAAGTTTTTATTCCTGTTTCCTTCATGTTAATGAGGTTAGATAATCATTGCTGTTTTATTCAAAAATAAAGTTATTATTCTTTTTTTTTCTTACCGCTAGTGCCCTAAACCATCTTTTAGATTAAAATATCATTGTTTAAAATGTTAAGGCTCTATGTCTAAGCATAAACAATCATGTACAGATAATTTATGCGTGCTTGTTGATCTAGGAACACTTTTTGGTAAGTAAATAGTAGTTTCAGTTGTAAAGTTACGTGGACAATTAGTTCAATCCTTCCTGGTGAAAGTAAAAAAACTGGGCACTAGAGGGATTTTGTTTTATCAAAAAGATATTTGAAATACACAAAAGCCAATTAAATTTTTAGATTATTCCTCAAGCATTTTTATAAAGTTAAAAGCTGCTGTAAAAGAATAGTATTCTATCAAGATATGAATCTTTCTCTCCTTTTCTATAGAATTTTTAATTTAACACAACTGAATTATTTATTTTACAGTTAATGAGAGATAAAATGTTTGAAACTAAAGAAAAGAAAACACGCCAGGTAATTATAAAATTACCATAAATAGAATTTTAATAATTTAAAATTTTGCATTGCTGAAAAAAAAATTTATACATTTTTAGGGCCTTCTTGGAACTGGCTATGCTAAATACACTCGATTAGAAAATGAAGTTGAAAGCCCAACTCAGAGCAATTTTATTGATGATACCCAACAAGCTCAGCAGGTAAAAGCTTACATCAATTATCAAACATTTGCTTCTAAATTCAAAGAGTTTGATAGATTATCTGCTTCAATATAATACATTTATAGCTTCAATATAATATTCTTATTTATGTTACTACCAAAAATTATATTGCCTAACATTCTCTGATCATGTAAAAATTCCAATCAGACATATATTTTTTGCCTGTCTGTATCTAGACAGATATAAATATTTAACTAGATCTGAAGATAACATCTTGACATTAATCCCCAATAGAAGCAATAATTTAACGTGAATTGGTGAAGTTGATCCTTAATGCACTTGCTGCTGTTTCTAATAATAATGTGCAATATTTCTGATGATAATATTTCTTTGTTAATAAAAGTGCTCTGCCTTTACTTCATCAATGCATACTTATAGTTAATGCTTCTGTTTTATTAATATTTAAAACATATTTTGCAGACTGACATGTCTTGTGAAAATTTTGAAATTTTATTCAAACCATTTGTAGTTTACATATTTTTGTTCTATTGAAGGAAACTATGTATACTGAATAATTTAAAAATCTTTTTTTAATTTACTGTGAAGAACATAATTGTTAATTACAAATAAACAAGTCATTTTTTAGAGAATGTGTTGGTCAATGTTCATGCTTGTCTAGTAATAACTACATAACAATCTATTTGTAAAGGCATGTTCCTTTACTGGGCATAGATTTCCCAGTGAATGAACAGTATGTGTTAATATGTTGACACTTTAATTTTCAATTCATGATTGCAAAAAAAAGTTAACATTTTCCAAGTATTTATATGTTATAATTTCAAGAATAGGCTTGTTTTTAAATATTTGTATGGCTTATAAATTTATAAAGAGCATTAAAAAATAACCAAAATTAAGTGTTCCTTTACTGGGTGTTCATTCACTGGTAAGAGCTGTTCTTTCACTTGGTCTTCTTACTACTTGTTATTTGAACCTCCAAAACTTTAAAACAATATTATGTAAGTTCTCTACAATTTTTTTTACATAATTTGCAATTAGTAACAAATATATTGACACTGTCATTTAACTAAAATTACAAATTTTGAAATTAATATGATTTTTTAAAAGGCAAGCGAAGCTGAAGTTTTCTTTCACTGGTTAGTTTACCTTAGAATTCAAATCAATTTAAGTGTAATATGTTAGGCCTCAAAAGTCTATAATCATGAATGTAATTTTCCAGCTCTTTTCTCATCAAATACAAAATTTCTAATTATATATTAGTGACTTCAATAAAAAGAACAATTATTTATTTCTGCTATGTTTTTTTCTAACATGAATTCATATGAGATCATTTAATTAGTAATTAATAGATATTATTAGAGTTAATGATATTAATGAGTTTATTATTAATTGATATATATATATATAATTGATATATATATAATATATATAATATTAATTGAAATATATTATATTAATTGAAATATTTTTATTTCACACTCAGCTCATCATTGATTCCCAAGAAGAGCAAATTGAAAGAGTTGGTAACACAGTTGGTACATTAAAATCTATGAGCAAACAAATAGGGAATGAATTGGAGGAACAATCTGTGTAAGTTCCTTATGCTGTATTTCAATGTTTCTGATGCTTATCTTTAATTTTAAATTAATACCATTTTGTATGAGAGGAGAGTTTTCTTTATCTTTGTGTTTCATCTTCTGTTTTCATCTTAAAATTTAATTTATGTCAAACAGTGTCCTTTTTTTTTTTTACAAATATATTTTCTGTTTAAAACACTGGACTACTAGTAATCTTTTCAGTTTGCGACATAGTGAAATCAATTGAGTTATAACCAAAACGTAAATATTTGCCGTAACTTTGTTTTAAATCTGAGCTCATATTGGTTTTGAAACATATTTGTTCCTCTCACCCAAAGAAACAGGCAACAAAGTTACAAAATTGGTTGAGCCTCATTCCTAGTTTTGAATATCAACAAAACTTTAAGCAAATATTTACACGGAAGACAAAACAATTAAAGGCTCTTTTCATCATATGACGTCCTTTGTTAGGTACTTTATGTTTCAAACTAATAATGGTCTAGTGATAGTTAGACGGACTGATGTGAAATAAATTATCCATATTTTTTTTCTCATTGATAACTGAGCAAGTGGAAAAACTAGTATACATGAAAGAAGTGGGAATAATATTAGAGGATTAAATTTATTCTAATTACTGATTCAAAAAAGACATTTCCTGATTTAAGTTAAGGAGTAGTATTGTAGGCTTTGTGCTTATGTACCAATAATTCCTTCTATTTTTTGGTAAGTGTTATGGACCCATCTAGAGAATGGCAGGGTCTTGTAATCTAAACAATCATTATCAGAGATAAGAAGTTGATGACAAATGCAATTTTGGTTGTTTTTTGCTTTAGGTCATTTTGGTTATGAATTAATTTTTTTTTCCTGTACATTTTTTTAAGTCTTGTATTTTAAATATGCTTTAATAGCATGTGTTTATACTGATTTGAGTTTTCAAGATGTAAGAATTTTTTTCTAAGTACTTTAAGAATTTGTTTGAAATTTTTTAATTGTCAACCATTTTTAGTATGGTCAGTTAATGGAGATTTTAAAATAAATTTATTTTTTTCTATTTAGTTTTTATTATTATTATTATTTTGCCAATGAATGTTGTAATCAATTTTAAATATGTTTCTTTTAAATGTAGAATGCTAGATGAGTTGGGCTATGAAATGGAGGTTACTGAATCGAAAATGGATGCAACTGTTGGTAAAATTGCTAAAGCTCTACACATGACCAGTGGTAAGAAATCCTTTCATTTATTTATTTTATTATTTTAAAGTTGCTCAACATGGCTTGGAATTAAAGGTAGTTTGGAGCCACTAAAATTTGACCTAGGCCAACCCTAAACTAATTATCATTAGTCTTTTATGCCAGAGCAATAAATGTAAAGAGATGGTATGCTGTTTTCAGGCTTGGTGAAAATCTTGATCTTTTTTGAAAAATCAAAACAATCTGATCTTTATTTGTATCAGATTTATTTTTTATTATAATTATTAATTTTTTCACATTATTCAGTCATAGCTGCAGTAAAATGTATTATATATATTATTTAAAAACTGTATTATAGCTTAAATATTTAATGTTTCCAATTAAAATTATCATTTCATTACCATAAACTAACTACAGAATAAAATTATAATTTTTAATAAAGTTTAACACTCTCATCAATTGGTTATTTAATTTCATTATTTATTTACACTAATTACATAGTTAATATGTTTTATAATTAGCTATACTTAGATAATTTTAAAACCAAATGGATGTAATTGATACATGTTTAATAAAAAGAAATTATTTGACAGACAGATAATGGAATATTGTTATTTAAAAGTTTCATGTAACTTTTTACTGCTTTTCTTTATTATATTTTAACATATTATGTATTTTTAATGTATTTATTATATTATTAAAAATATATGTAATTGTTATATATAATAAATAATATATTATATTTATATATTTTTTATCATATAGTAATTTACAAACATCCCCCTTCTATTATTTCTTGGGGTAAAACTATCATTTTGAATAAAATCAGACTTTAAAAAATATTGCAATCTTTAAAATGTCATAGTAAATTATATTGTATAAAAAAACTTTTTTAGATTTAAATCAGGGATGCATAACTTTTTTTTATAGCAGATTATAGAAAACTGAAAAATGTAATTTTAGGGGCCTCCTCAATTACAGTAAAACTATAATCGTACAAATGTAATGCATATTTAGATCCTAGTTGAAGGTAACTTGTAAAATTTGTAAGGAAATTACATTTCCATGCAAGCATTGAACTCTTTCTATGATTAAAACTTGAAAAATGAAATGTTTGCAATCAAATTCAGGCTTGCATTGAAATAGTAGGTAAATTAAAAAGCAAGATGACCAGTAACTTTTTCTAATACAGCAATATTTTTGTTTCAAAGCTGGAAAAAAAAAACTTTTCTCTTAATTTTTATGTATTTTTTATTAATAATTAAATCTATTCAGGGGGCCAAGTCACGAATTTCAAGGGACAGTTTTGGCACACAGGCCATAGCTTGTGCATCCTTAACTTAAATTAATGAATTTAAAATCGATCCAAATCAATACATTTTTTTCTTAAATAAATGCTTTAAATTCAGTCAATCCTAGCTTTTATAGTTTTTTTTATTTTTAGTTTAATGTTTTGATCTATATTGTTGTTACAAAATCGGTTACTTCATCATAATTATGAATATTACACATTCTTTGTACTGTGATTTT
Source organism: Parasteatoda tepidariorum (assembly GCF_043381705.1). NCBI lineage: Eukaryota > Metazoa > Arthropoda > Arachnida > Araneae > Theridiidae > Parasteatoda > Parasteatoda tepidariorum. The sequence goes on along the minus strand of NC_092209.1, from coordinate 33,500,852 downwards.
TTATATCAATTCACTTGATAACTTTTTTTTTTTTTTAAACAAAAATTCTTATAGAGCAATGTAAACAAATCTCAAATGCCTATTTGTTAATAATAACTTTTAGACACTGTTGCATGTTTTCTTAATTTCTACCCCTGTTTCAACTATATATTATACAGGTCAACGGTGTTCTTTTTACTTTAAGTCGTCAGAGGTGAAAATTTATGGATTCACGATTTTTCGCTTTTTATGTATATTTGTATATTTTGCAATTGAGAAAAAAACTGTTTTAACTAAAATGGCTACTAGAAAGGCATTTATGACTCAAACACTTAAATTTGCACACTCATGATAAAGCTCTTAAAAAATCTGCTTCAAATATAGCTGAAAGTGAATCAGCTATTGTGATATCACTCTTTGACATTTCTTTGATATCACTTTCTTTTCTTTGACACTTCGAAAAGTAGTTCAAAGAATAGTAAAAAGGAAGTTTTGAAATAATGATCTGCAACCAAAATTAAAAATAAGGAAAATCACTAAAACAAGGCAAAGTATAATTCACTGTTAACTACTAAATCTATTCTTGGAAACTTGACAAAAAAATATTTAATAATCTGGAAAAGAATTATTTGAATCTTTTTAAGTGATTAATGCCGCTGGAAGTTATTGACTTTCATGAAATTGTTATTTATGTCGCACTCTTTTTCCTTATTTTCTTTCTTTTCTTGTAAGGTTTATTATTTGATTTATTTCATAATATATAATGAATAAAGTTTTTATTAATGGTTACGTATCTCTCTCTTAATGTATTGGGTTCTTCGGAAAGTAATTACACTTTTTCACTGCCAATTTCTCTCCTAAGCCAGCAGGTATAACAAGGCTTGTTCTGAAAAATTTCGATTGATTCGATGCTATAGATTTTGGTTAGTACCCTTTCAAGTATGGAAAGTAAAATACGACATATTTTATTTTATTTACTGTTGAAAAGATAAAAAATACTGTTCCAGCTGGAAAAAAACTATTCTACATGTGTGGAGAGGCTGTATTGACAGTATGCTAGTGCCAAAACTGGTTTGCAAAGTTTTGATACATCATTTAAAATCCACTACGTCAGTTGAAGCTAAATAAGCGGATAGCAACTCTTGAAGTTGCTATGAGATCAAATTTATTTAATTCAACAATTAATATCAATTTGAAATGCCTAAGATTTATTTTAATTTCAAATCTCGACATATGGGTTCTTCCTGTTCTGCCCAAAAGAAATTTGTACGGTCCCATTTATGCCTTTGATTTGCTTCTAAAACAAATTTGGACGTACAAAAATTATCCAATTTTAATATGCATCATCATTGGGAATGAGAAATAGGTTGTCTACAACAATGTTTTGATCTCTGCATAATTTTTTCGATGGTAAAACCTTCGATTCTAATGAGGAAGTCAAAAGTCACCTGGATCTGTATTTCGCCAGCAAGGAACAAAACTTTTATGAATTTGGAATCATGTTACTGCAAGAAATATGACCAAAGGCATTAAACCAGAATGAACAATAAAATATTTATTCATTTATTTGGAATTCAATAAAATATTTATTCACTATAACAAAACCATCTTTCATTTTCATAAAAAAAAAAAAAAAAGAAATACGTTCTGAACAACCCAATATATTACTACCTTTATAAAAAAATCTTGCTACTCTGCTGAATTTTCATCTTTTTTGTAACTTAGCTGTTTTCATTTTGGTATTTATAACTTCTTTTTCTTCTAGATAAAAGGCAGTGGACTGCTATTGGAGTTTTGCTGCTAATCATTTTTATAATTATACTTCTATTTTTCATTCTGTGAAAAAGAAATTTCCATCCTTATTTAAGCAGTGAGTTGTAAATAAGGAGTTTGCCATCCAATATATAGAGATTATATATCACTAACACTTTTATGGATTTTTAACTAGTTATGTATGTTTTGTTTAGAGAAAATGTGAAACTGTTGTTAAAATGTTTCTAATGTGTTCATGCATTCCAAACAGTTTAGTCTTTGGTTGTGAGCTTAATTTTCATTGAAACTTGTTTTTTGTTGACATTGGAATATTTTTATTTATAAGGAGTTGTTGATTTATATAAAAAGTAGTTTCTAAAATCTCATTTTTGTTTGGGGGAAAATGTAATTGCAAGTTTTTAATTTTTCCCTTTTTGGATTTCGACCCTGTTTTTATTCATTTATTATTATTATAAGACAAGTTTATTCGTTGAAATTATTTTATCTATCTTACTACAAAATGTGTTAATATAGTTATGTATGTTATTTGTGATTAAATAAAATAAAATCCTTTTACTGATAATTTTGACATAATTATGTTGATTATAAGTTTAGTTGTTTTAAGCAGCTTTGTATGATTGTGTTTCTGCATTCAATACATAAATAAAAATCCATGTATTTTGCACTCTTTTTTTTCTCATTTAACCTCCTACCATTAAACCCATCAAGTTTTTTTTCTTTTTTAATAATAATAATATTAGGTTGGTGAAGAAATTTTTTAACAGTCCATGTGTAGCTCTCTGCTAGGTTTTAGAAAAACTTTCTTACGCATTGCAGAACTTTATCTGCTTACTAAATAAGTTTGAAACATTTTCAAGTTCCTTGCTCAGCTAGAATAAATATTTATTAAAGTTTATTGAAAGAATAGGCAATTATGTGCTGCTATCGTAAAGTTGTTTAGGAACTTTACTGTCATGTGAAACAGGGATTCTAACCTCAAAGATGACTTGAAGTTTATCTGACTAACAGCCTGGGTGGGAAGTAAGGGTGGTTGATACACAATACTAATCACATAGCCACTATTATGTCATTTCTCTCAAAACTGAGAAGGTTTTACCTCCATGACCCTGTAGACCAACAACTGGCCGCTGCAGGTGAGCTTTACTTCATAAGCAGGTATACAATATTATTTTGTATTATGACTCCTTATAAAATTTCTACTTCACCTTGTAAGTCAAACCAGGTATATTTTTGAAAAAGTGAGGCCACCTTACATTTTTAGCTAGAATCAATACAACATAAATGCATTTTCTTATGCCCTTTTTTTTCCTTCCACATTTATATTTCTGAGAAATTTTGACACCAACTTAATGTTTTATTCACTTTGTTGGCAACAAAATGCAATTATCAAAATTAAAGATTAATTCTTAAATCAATATATGATTGAAGTAATTGAAAAAAACTAGCATATCAAATCTATACTTCATGATTATTCTAATATATATGTAGTTATTACTGGCCTGAATTTATATATATATATAATTTTATTAGTTCAAAATAGCTTCATATAATTTATAATATTGGCTATTTAAAATGCTTTAATGAACTATTTAGTGTATTAATTGCAGTTTTATTTATTTTTCAAAGTATTTTTTTAATGCTTCATTATTTAAACTAAAAATTATAAAGGATAGTTTTAAATTATAGAATTACTCCTCTAAATATTCCTGGTTTTATTGAGTTATCTGAAGCAAAGCATTTATATTTTCTGTGTATATTTAGGTATTTTGTTTGATTTTAACTTCTTGTGTTATTTATATCAGATAATTGCATATCTGATATAAATAACAAAATGCTATCTTACACTTAATTTACTATTTCTCACATTTGATAGGGCCGACAAACCTTGACCTTTTAAAAACGTCATCTACCATTTGCTTTGATTTTCAAATGTTAGCAATTGTCTTTTTGACAGTGTGTTTATGAATATATATCATTTAAGGATCTTTATCTTAAATTATTTAGAAAAATTCTCTACTTTTACGTTATCGTTATATATATATGCTATATCTTCTGTTACTTTTTAACTTTTCTTTAGGCATATTTGAAGATAATCTTTTTTTCCTTGCAAACTAACAATAAATGATAAACACAAAACTCATCAAAAACATGGTGAATTAAAAATGGAGATAAATTATAAATGCTTAGAGCTTCATTGATTCTTATCTTTTCCTGATTCCAATGCAATTAAGTGTACAATTATTGTTGACAATGCAAACAATATGAGCAAAGAATAACAAATTTACTTACTGCCCATAAGTTTACTTGTCTTAGGGTGTTATTCCCAATTTTTTGCAGCTATAAAAAATCATATCTTTTTTTTAAAAAACAATTAACATGTTAACATATTTGAGTTATAGTGAATTGATTGTATACTTGTAAAAGGTTTATATTATTATTCTACAAAATGTTTAGTTTCTTAGCTGATTTAAGAACTTTCATATGTTATATGTATGATCCAATTTTTCACCATATCTGTTTTACCTTTTTTCCTTACTCATTTTTTCTTCTACAGGGTAATATTTTCATTTTAAAAACTTTTTTTTTTCCAACTTAAACATTAGAACAAAGTTTTTAATAGAAAATGCATACCTTTAAATCTGTGTAAAAGATTCTGATATTGAGTTTTTTAATGTATTATTGGGTTTAAAATGCGTTGCATAATTAATCTGTGTCTCAAATATGTCGATAATATTATTTTATAAAAGTATTCAAAAAGTAATAATTACTGCATAACTTATTAACTTTTTGTTAATGAGTGAAATATTGTGATGTATTTCTTATTAGTCTCTATTAGATTTTTTATTTATTAACTATTTTTCGATAATTCAGCAAGTTTAGTAATGCCAAAATACCTGTTGTATGTGTAAGACATACATTATTTTGTAATTAGTATAAAGTTGTCAATATTTTGAAGCATGTAATTGTTAATAAATTTATGTAACTCATCAACTTTGGCAATATTCTTTATTTTTCTACTTTAAACACTCAAATACATTTTTCTTTCTTGGCTCTTTCTTTTTTCTATTACCTAAATAAAATAAAATTTTATGATTTATGAATTATTTGTATAATATTAAGTTTAAATTTAGCTCATTATCACAATTTCATTTTTTCTTTCTCTACTTTGTTAAAAGTAAGCTGACATTTTGGTTTTCGTAGTTTTTGAAAAAGATAGTTTCATAACTTCTAGCATTTAAAACAAATATTTAAAAATGAAAGATTTTTTTAATCATACTCATGTAAAGTATTTTGATCAACTTAACTAAATTGCAACCATTCAATATAACAAAAAATTGAAGAGAAAATATTTGATTCCAATTCTTAACATTTGTTATTTTCATTGCAATATTAGAAATGTTTAAAGTACTATGCATCACCCTATCAGAAAGCTGAATTTAAAAAGATAATGATACATTTCATGTTAAATTGCTATTTTGATTGTTTTTATAAGTTTACAGTTAATATATTGGTACTAAGATCTACAAACATCATTTTTTTTTTTTTTGTGAATATTTGATCTTGTACTTTTATAAATTTCTATTGTAGTCCAAAATTATATTAATTTTCTAGCACTAGTATTTTGCTATGAAAATAATTTCTTAGAAAACAAATGGAATTCCATGACTATTGATAGAGAAGAACATTTTTACCTTAGTTCTATTGAAACTATAGCACTAGTATGGCAGTACCTGAAATATAAGTTAATCATAAATTGAGATTATTTAAAAATTTCATTTTTTTTAAAAAGAAAAAGCATTTATGTATAGTTTTTCACTTGTTAATGTGAATATTTGAAACATTTATTGGTATTCTGAATACTCTGAACCATCAATGTACCTAGTTGATTTTAAATTTACTTCAAATTAACAGTATATTACTCTTTTTAGCGTAAAATATTTGATTGGGAAAGAAATTAAGTCTAATGTTTCCCTACAGAAGTATAATCTACATAAAGAGTGATATTCACTAACCTATTTGAAATTCAAGTCTAAATGATCTCTAATTTACTTATAAATTATTTGTGATGCAAGGTATACAATACTTACTGTCAAGCTTACTCTACTGATTTTTCTTTCTTTTTTTTATGCAGAAACACAAAATTTGAACTGTTTCCAAAACTAAGACCAAGCAGATTATTGTTTTCAACTAGGTAGATTTTGTACAGTCCGCAAAAAAAAAAACGAATCACCCTGAATAACTTTCGTTCTAATGATCGGATTTTCACGAACTAAGAGTCAATCTGAATGGTTCCTGGGGGTGACCTCAAATATGCTAATTAATTAGTGCTAACTATTAATTAAGTTACGAAATCAGACACAAAAACGTACTTTCTCTGAATAAACATGCATTTTTTTTTACATATTTGGAATCTAGACACTTGAATTAGGGGGGGTAGACAAAATTTTAAAACAATTGGGTCGTAAATTGGGTTGCAATAAAGGTTTATATATTTGGCGATAGTCCAGAAAACCGCCAAAAAAAGTCGCCTGCGCAAATAAATATTTTAAGATAACCCATTGACTGATTCAAAAGAGAAACGCTTAATTTTACTAGGTTGCTAGGCAACCAATTTCTGACTGTAAAAAAATTGAAATAATGTTTTGTGATTGCTCTGAGAGGTTTAATTAATAGTTAATAGAAAACATCTCGAAGTTTCTAGGCAATAGACAATTTTTAAGTTCATTTATGTCCAAAAAGCAAAAAAAATAAATAAATAAATAAAATAAAAAATTATTTTAATCTCTTTTGAAAAGAAAATTTGAATCGATTTATAAGTTTTCAGAATTTAAATACATGAACTTTTTATCTGATATTATTTAGATTATGCTATTTTTGCTATGTTTATTCGAGGATTTCATACTAAAATCAAATTAACATAACTTATAATAGCTATATACAAAATTTTAGGGATAATGATTTTTACAGCTTTAATCGAGTCTTCTAGGCATGAAAGTTTGAAGGAAAAAAAAGTGCATGAAAAATAAAATGTAGATTGTATAGTAATTCTAATGCACATTCACAAGGTTTTCTGTAATTTACGATTTCTTTTTTCTATAACTCAATGAATTGCTGAATGTTTAGTGGCATTTTAAAAACATTGAAATATGTTATGTTTAAGAATAAGATATAGAAATAATATGTTGCATATTGTATGATTCATTGTTTAAAAAATTGCTTCATTTTGCTAGATATTTACGTTACATGGTTTTCTTTGGATAAAGATGATTAGCAAATAGCATCCACATGTTTCGATACATTCTGAAACTTACGTTCGCAAATTCACCATAAAATGTCGCACAGCATATTCTTCAATTACGATAAGCTACATTTACCACCAAATACTGCTACTATGATTATTTTTGTTTTCTTATATATATATATATATCTGATATGATACTCTCTTTTTAAACAGAGCTCGTAAGGCCCTTAAGATACTGAAATGGGGGCACGAAAACTTAAAAGATTTTTTTTTCCTAATGCCCGCCTGTGTTAACATCCGTCAATTCAGGCATCTACAGGGCGACAGATATCTGTGTGGCCTAAGGATTCCTAACGAGCATCAAACATTCTCAAAATTAAGTGTTCATTCACTGGAAAATTTAGTGTTTATTCAATTTAAGAACTGTTCCTTCACTTGGTTATCTTACTACTTATTATTTAAACCACCAAAAGCTTAAAACAATATTATGTAAGTTATCTAAATTTTTTTTACATAATTTGCATTTAATAACAAATATGTCGACATGCATTTAATAACAAATACGTCATTTAGCTAAAATTACAAATTTTGAAATTTTTATGATTTTTTTTTAAAGACAAGCTAAGCTTAAGTATTCCTTCACTGGTTAGTTTACCCTATAAGATTTTGAGAAATTTGCGATGTTGTGAGAGATGCTTAAAAATGTTGACTGCGTATTTTTATTAATATTTATAAAATATATATTCAAGAAATTGATGAATATTTTATTCCAAATTTATTCATTCGTATGTATATTATTGAAATTTTATCAGTTATTGAGAAAAAAAAAATAAAAAAAAATCACATTAAAGAAGCACAATCTGTTGTATAATCATATTCTATCAGAAGCATGCTTTTATAAAACTCCACATTCTCTGAATAAAATGTATTTTATTCAATAAAATGTTTTATTCAAATTTCTTTACTAAATTGCAAATAGAATTTTAGACGACTAAAGAAGAAACATCGTATTTTATAGCTTAAAAAAATAAAAATGAAAAGATAAGCAAACGATTATTAGCGAAAAAAATATGAATGAAATTTTATGCTAAGCGCGCGAAGTCAAGTTCCTCGCAAGTTTATCACATTTTAATATTAATCGCTCCATTTAATCATTTCTTCATTGTCGCCAAATTATTTTTTTAAAAATAATTAATTTTAATTTTTCTCAGCTTCTAATAAATAAAAACAGTTGAAACTTTAGATTTTTCAATTGAAAAATATGTAGATTAATATGGTATAAAAAAATTCATACCTTATAATTCAAAAATTTTTCATCCTTAATTTAATTAAATAATAAAAAATAATTAACAATTATTAAAAATTATTTTTTTCGTGAAATTATCTTTGGGTAAATGAGTTTTATGACTGGGTGAAATTTTCTTCGAATTGCTTTATTAGTTTTTAAAATATGACTAAAAACGTAAAAAGTGAAATTAACATTAAGGGGTACGAACTTTGGATCGCTCTCCTGACCAAACTATGGGGACCATATTTCCCAGATTGCGGCTACCCCCTATATTTTGAAGGTTAAGAATCCAAATATGTAAGAAAAAATATATGTTTATTCAGAGAAAGTACGTTTTTGTGTCTGATTTCGTAACTTAATTAATAGTTAGCACTAATTAATTAGCATATTTGAGGTCACCCCCAGGAACCATTAAGATTGACACTTAGTTCGTGAAAATCCGATCATTAGAACGAAAGTTATTCAGGGTGATTCGTTTTTTTTTTTTTGCGGACTGTACAAGTATTGAAAAAAAATTATAGGTCACTTAAGTGATACTTGCAAGAACATTCTTTGGCAAATTAGTCAAAATCAATAAACTATTAAAGGTTATAAGGGTCTTTATAATAATCTTTAATAATAATAATTTGATCTTTATTATTATATCTATATAATAATAAAGATCGAATTTTAGTTTTAGAATTTGCTGATAAGACATTTCTTTTGCATAATGAAAAAAAATTGCTCTAATGATTTCAAAGAAAAGGTACCTATAATCTGTAAAATGGTTATACCTGTAATCTTAATTCTTTTTCTTGTGATGAAACTCGGTATATGTTTCTTCTGTTTTTATCCATATTTCACTTCCTCTTTCATTAACATACTGTCGAAATTAAAACAAGTGTTTTATTTAGGAACACAAAGAACAAAATCACTTTAAACTAAGAGTAGAGTTAAATACTTTTATTTACTAAATGCAATTATCATAAAGAATACCAAGTTAGAATTTTTTATTCCTCCATTATGAATATGAGAAAAATGCCAAATTTATCTTAGTTTTTGAGCATTTATGTTTTGAAAATAGCACCAGAAATCGTTGATTCCATATTGATAAGCCATTACTTTTTAACAACACTACCCCTTGACTCTAGAGTGAGAAGTAAAGGCTTCAATGGGGAAAAGTTGCCTGTTATAAGAATGAAAACGGTATAAAAAATTTTTAAAACCTGTTATTATCTTCCGTTTGTACATCGTCCTTAAAATTAATAAACACTTGAAAAAAAACAAGTATTTTTTTAAAAAAATTGGTTGGCTAAAACTTTTGAAATAAGCACGTTTTAGTTTTGTATGCTTGTTTGATGGTTTCAATAATTTAATTTTCTACATTCTTGGAATGTTTAGATAAAAATGTATGTGTTGCACGTCGAGTTCCACCTACACCTTACCCAATCAATCAAATTTTTTGATGTGATATTTTACATTATATTATATTTGCAATTATTTGCGACGATTTTCAATGGAATAGAATTCTTTGGTTTTGTTAAAATTCCTTTTTTTTACCTACTGTGCATTTAAAGCCCCATTTTTTTTTCGATGAAATGAGGTTAAACTAGATCTTGGTGTTGCTCGGATTCATATATAGCTTCAAGTTCATATATTTTATTCCATATTTAACACAACTTGTATGTGGCAGGAAAATTGGTATTTCTCTAATGTGCCTAGTGCCAGAATTGATGAGTGATTTAATATCTTCACTCGAGTTTCGCAACATTGGCCACACAAGAATTCCAATAAATCCGAAGCTTGGTCTTTGCTCGATAAATTCTTATCAACAAACATCTTCTGTACATTTTAAGTACAATCACCGTGAACCACCGTCCAGTTGACTTGGCGACTCGCGATCCTGTTCCTTTATCCCATTTTAGACGGCTAACTGTATTCAATCAAGTCTTTAGGTTGCATATTAAAAGGATATTAAAAGCAAGGCAATTTGAAGCTTTGTACTACCGAAAATAGCCTTTCTACCTTCAGATTACTTTGAAATTATGTAGTGAAATTCTTGTATTTTACACCCTTCAACAATGCTACACGACTTAAGTGAAGATATTAAAACACACATTAATTCTGACACTACGCCATTTGAGAGACACCCAAATTTCTCTATCACTCCTAGACTATCGAAAGGTATGTCAAACGTATGATAGTTGGCTTCGAATAAAATACTGAAGCTAGAGATGATTATATCCGAGCAACACTAAAGTCTAGATATATTATGCCTCATTTCTCTGAAAAATCAAACTTCAGATGTGGGATATAAGAAAGGAACCTGTACATTGCAGTAAACCAAAGAATTCTATGCCATTGAAGATCTTTGTAACTAGCTGTAAATATAATGCAAAAAAACAGCAAAAATTGGATGGCTGGTAGGATAGTGTATAGGTGGATCTCGACGTTTGCGTGGGTTGTTCTAATCGAACATAATAAGCGAAATGAAATTTATGAAAAACTGGTAAATTTAAGGAGTTTTTTTTGTTGAAACATTGCGCAAACGTTAAAAATTAAATTATTTAGGATATTCCAGCTATGAAACAAGGTAGGAAAAATTAAAGCGTGTTTGTTTCAAGGTCTTAGCTAACTTAAAAAAAGTTTAAAAATACATTTTTTAAGAACAATGTAATCCTAAATAATTTAATTTTTTAAGAAAATTAAATTATTTAGGATATTCCAACTATGAAACAAGGTAGGAAAAATTAAAGCGTGTTTGTTTCAAGGTCTTAGCTAACTTAAAAAAAAGTTTAAAAATAAATTTTTTAAGAACAATGTGTGAATGGAAAATATCAACCAATTTTAAAAAAATTTATGTCGTTATTTCTCTTTGCACAAAAAGCAACTTTTCGGAACAAAAACGTTCCTAAATTCAATTTATTTTTTTCAAAAATTTATTATAGACTTTTAACAATTACTTCTACTTGTATTATCGAACGAAAGATTATTTTTCTAAAACATATCCAAGTTGTTTAGTTTCTCAGGAACGTAGGGGGGGGGGGGGGA
>NC_092209.1:33444269-33489521 GCF_043381705.1 Parasteatoda tepidariorum | reverse complement strand
GGGGGGGGGGGAGATCTTTATAATACTATACCTATGTTCCATCTTAACTAATATTTAAAAAACAAATTTTAAGATAACTTTTCAGCTATTAATATCATTTCTTTACTTTAATATTTAAAATGTTATAAGTGTTTTGTTTATGAAAACTAAAAGGTATTCTGTCTTTTAATTTCATTAAATAGTCAAACCATTTGCGCTCTATAACTTTTAGTTTTCATTTTTTTATTTTTAGCATACCTTTTCATATCCTTCTGTTACTGATTTCCCTGTATCAAAAGGATGATGTTCGTGTTTTTTCCAACCCTAAAAAGAAAGATACATAGATATTCTAATTACAGACATACAGTGTGAAACAAAAAAAATAGCAGAAGATCAAAAGTCTTGAAAAATGAATATATATGTATATTAAATAGAAATTATTTAATTATACTAAAATTAACCCATGGCGGCTTGCTAATTCAAAAGGAAAGCTACAATATGAAAAATATGAACATTTAACTACACGTCATATTCGTGAAAAGCTTCAAGGAAAATAATAGGAACAGAGTAAGACTTCTTAGTGGTCATATCTCTATCATATTGGGTGTATTAAATTTAACATACAAATGTTATTTAAAGTTAAAAAGGAAATACTATTTTCTTAATCGAATTTTTTTCGAACTTGCTGATACTCTTAACTGCATTTTCTGTGAGGAATATGTTGACATGAATGGCGAACATTTCTGGAATTGTAACTGCCCATCAAGGGGCCCGCACTTCTTCGTATTTCAAGACGCACTCCACTCCTGGAGATAGTTCTTTTTTGTATAGAAATACAGGACTTGTTATGCTTAAGAAAGCAAATATGTTGTTGTTACTCATCCTCCTGGTGCAAGAAAGCCTACTCCAGGTCCAAAAGACCCCATCTCCTGAGAAAATCTTCTCCTGCACAACAACAGCTTCCTCCAGGAGGCTCCTAAACAATTAAGAAGGTGAGCAGGACTAGCGGGAAGGGAACAGGAATAAAGCAAATATAATTACGTTAGTTAAAAAAAAGTATAATTAGTCCCTTGACATACGATGACGTCTGGGAGACGTCATTTGTTTGTGTCAAAACAATAATTGACGTGTCTCAGACGTCTTCAACACAGAGATGACAACTTGCTCCGGACAGCAAATAAATATTTTAAAGTGGTAATTTAAGAATTGTGATTCTTGGTTTAATAAATTCTATTTAGTAGATTTTTATCCACCACTATTTCTAAACAATTCGTAGGCTTATATAATTCACCACTTTATAGTAGTTATGTCATGCTATACCTTTTAAAAAGCAAGCAAAAATAGTCAAATATTTGTAAAATTTAGTTTGTAGTTATTAACCGTTTTTTTTAATTACTTTGGCGTGTCCGGAGCAGTTGGCATCTCTGTCAGCATTCCATTGCGAGTTGTTGTTTACAACAAAGATCATTTATATATCAAGAAATTAATAGTTCCGCACAGTTTAGAATTTTAAAATGATATGCCATGGGGTTAAAGCTATATTTAAGTTTCTTTTGTTACATAAAAGAAACAAATCCGAAGCATCTGGCAAATTCAAAATTATTGCAAATTTCTTTTGGAAATTGCTGTATGAAACTGCCCTGACTTTGAACGGTAAACAAAGCGCCCGCTGATGTTACCAATCTCTACCGTTTCGTTCTTTTACAATTTTCATTTTGATTCATTTTTAGATTCTTTCATCCGGGACATTTTGATTCATTCTTCGAATTTTTCCTCGGGTACTATAACTATTTCATCAGATACAAATTAATTTCTTTTTATTTCTTATATAATTTCTTATTCCATACTGGTATCTCTTATTTTAATTCTAATCACTCGTGCTCTATTTATATATATATATATATTAAATTATCTGTATTTAAAACAATGTTATTCTTGAAACTTGAAATGCAAAATTGCTGTTGTATTATAAATATATACGATGCATTGTCTTTAATAATATTGCGTTCATTGATCTAAGGATGAGCGTGACAATAACAAATAATGTTCTTAATTCGCAAGAAAATATTTTCTTCGGTTCAAAAACGTAACCTTGAAACCTTCGTTAAAAAAAATTTTTTTATCGCGAAATAATAATAATAATAAAATAAAAAAATACTTTCTGAGAAAAAAAAAGTAAATTTTAAAGGTCAATGCGGGTGCATTATCTACTCATATCCATGCTGGTTTGAATAAACACACCAATTTCAGTTGTCAAAAAAAAAGAACATATCCTGTGTCATTACTTAATTACTTTTCTAATGGACCATTGTGACTCAAATTCCTGCATACATTTTCCCTGCTTCCCCCCCCCCCAATGCTAAAGCAGTTTTTGTTTCTTCTTTCGAAGTCAAGTTTAATGTTAATATAAATACTAATTTCTCACAATCAAAATCCAGAAGAAAAAAAAGTTTACACTCATCGCGATAACGAGAAATATTCTTGTAAGTAGTTGAGGGAAAAAAAAAAGGCTGAGGAAGTTTCGGAATGTCTGAAACTACAATACTTCACGACATCAAATGGTTGGTTAGATAAATCTAAGCAAAAGCATCACAGTACTTATAAGACAATTGTGGCTAAGAAAAATAAGTAAATACGCAACGTATACTTTTTTTTTAGTTTTATACCCTCTGAATTAGAGTAATAAAGACTTTAATTAAGAGATAAGGCGTCTGTTCAGGAAAGTCGAAGTAATACCTCCCTTGGAAAAGGTACTACTGTATTTGTTTTTCTTAAAAACTAGCCATTCAATATCTTGTTTTCTTGAATAAACGTCCAGAAGTTGATTGATTGTAAATACACGGTTCCCAGTAGAACACTGAAGTCAAGCGTTACTGGCTACGGTCAGAATGCGTGTGGGTGATCACTTTGATCAGCCTGCATAGGGACCGAGGGTGCGTTGTATCAGTTTTTATTAAAATGTATTACCGTAAAATGCTCGACTTCGTGCACAGGCTAGCAAAGCAGGAGTGCCATCCCCTCTGCAGAGGATCAAAATTGTGATGGTATGTCTTCGGATCATCCTCAGGGTTGTTCCCCAGACCGCCGCCAATAGCCCATTGTGTAGCTCTATTCGAGTTAATAAAGTAACAACCTACCTACTTACCTCTTGAATAAACAAGGAAAGTTTGTAAATTAAAAATTTGAAAATTGACCAACAGAAATTATTCAAAACTCGAGCTTTTTGAAAACAAGTCATGTTTGAAACTTTTCCTGCCTATTTTAGTTGTTCGAAATACGATTAACATAATTTTTCCAAATTATCTTTCAAAATAGAAAATAACTTCCCGTACAGTAGCAGTGGAGTTAAATGCTATAAATTTAGATGCATTATAGTGATTTATCTTTTAAATGATAGAGAACTAAGTTAAACAGAAAATCTGCATGCATTGAAACTTGCTACACTATAAATTAATTCTAAATTATAATTAATTCTAATTTTGTTAGTTTTCTTAAAATATATAAAATATTTATGCATTCCTTAAGCCTCATATTTATTTTCCGATAATCAACTTTAGACAACGTTGATTAAATGTTAAAGCCCTTAAACGTCTGTTCTTTTATCAAAAAAATAAGTCATTTTTTAAAAACTTATTGCCTCAGCACCGATTTTCGAGCATTAGGGTCCAATTACCAACATTAATTAAGCACCACTGTCGTCAATAATAGTATTACGTTTTTTTTTACGCATCCGTTAAACGGATAAGTACCGGAGAAAAAAATATTATTTAATAATATTTTTTAAATAAACATAATTCCTTAAATTTAAGCTTATAATAATCAAGGAAATTGCTTCGTTTTGTCAGAATCAGTAAAAAGTTTACACTATTTATTTTTTGATAATCTTCTTTAAATATTTTTTTTATTATAAAGCTAACACTCAATAGAATTTCAGTTAAAAATATTTTATAATTATAAAGGATTAAACAATAATGGACATTTTTATTTTGCCTTGACTTTTTTCGTCCTTTTTAAATTCCTTTAAAGCTTAAGTATATAAAATCTTTTTAATGTATTTAAAAAGAAAGATAATATTAATATTTCGATTGTTATTATTTTTTTTAAAAATAATTTATTCATTAACCTTCTTAATGGCATATTCCAATTCGATAGAGTAAAGGATGTCTTTTAATTAAAAACTTAATATTTTTTATTAATATCTCAGATAAAGAAAAGAACTGAAAATTAAAAACACGCTTAAAATTTTATGCAATGACTTTTTATGTTTAGGATTTACGATAAGTAAAAAGCATAATAAACCTTAAATTACAATAAAACTCTTTTTATCCATTTCAGATTTCCCGGAACTTCGTTTACTGATAAAGCGACCATCAATATTATAATAAGTTTAATGCAAAACAAGATAATAATAAAACTAGTTTTAAATTATTTTACAAGTATACCGATTGTCACAAAAATGATTGATCATTTGAAAATTTATTTAAAGAATGTGAAGAAACTTTTTACTTTTGTGCCTTTTTCCGATGATGCATCTCGTGTTATATTTCTTATTTCGTTAATCCGGTTTTGAACCTCTGGAGGAAATCTATGTCGCTCTCTTCTCTCCTGAAATATTTTTTTATTTTTATTATTAAGCAAATTTCAACTCCCAGACTAAATTGGAGTACACTTAAAAACTGTTTTAAGCAAAACAGGAACTTAATTATCTTCCTAAAAATGAAAAACCGTGTTGATAGCCGTCTTCAGATTCATTATCCTTATTATTCTACCAGACAGAGCTTTTCAAACAATCAAAGAATTTTTCCTTTTTGCATTTTTTGAAATAAGTATTCTAATAATTTTCGAACTTTCGAAGAAGTTGCAGTAACCGGTTACAGTTGAGGCATAACAACAAAATTGTTTAATGTGTCTCTGTATTCTAATTTTCAGATTTTAATGACATCTTTCAAGAAACTATATTTTTCAACTTTGCCTCATCAAGAGCTCAAAAATTATTCATTTGATTTTCCGTTCGATTTTATGATATTATGGACTTTAAATTCCAATGTATTTTTTTCTTCTCTAACGGCAGGTACTGAACTTCCGTCCTTCACCTTGCCGGAAGTGTTGCTCATTTAACGTTACCCAGTGGGCTCCTGTGAACCTAAGTCACGGAGGCGAGCAACATTATCTACGCCACACTGCCACAAATACCCGTTCATAGGGTGGGCCACCTTCACACATCACACACAACAGAGGACAACACATAGAAAGAAACATCCATGCCCAGAGCGGGATTCGAATCCGCAGCCATTGTCTTCGCAGTCAAGCACGCTAACCGCTCGGCCACCTGGCCGGCAATTCCCATGTATGAAAATTGTAGCTTTTTGTGGCATGAGTATTCCGTAATTTTAAAAAAGTATATATTTCAGTAATTCCTTTTTTTTTCTTTTTTTTTTACTTTAAATATACTGACAACAATACCATTTTATTAAAAAATGTTCCACTAGTATCGGTAAGCAATATTTATGACTGTTAACTACGCTCTATGATCGATAAAGTATAAAACTTTAATGGCTTATTCTCCAACCAGATAATCAAAATTTTTAGTGATGCATAGCCTCAAAATGACGTCACGCAGACGATTGGTTAAGAATGGGGACTTAACTCTGACTCAACTTATCAATGAATCTGGTCAAATCATAGATTTGTTAGAACAATCGGAGCACTAATTATCTTCTAAATATATCAAAATTATTGATTTCTATATTTTCCCCCAGAAGTTTGTTAAAAAAATGAATAAATTGCTAGAGTAAATAACGCCAATCTATTGTTTATTCCTTTCAAATATTTCTTTAATATTGTCATGTTTATTTCTTCGTACGAAAATAGGGGGAAACCTCTTCAAGCGAAAACAATGTGATTCTTAATGGTTGTCAGAGAAGGGTTAAGCATTATTACACTAGTACGTGTCCGGAATGGGGTACGTGCCTCTCCGTGTCTTTCTCGAGAACTATCTGTAGATACGCTTCCTCTGTAATCATCTTGAGTGTGTCGTTTCCTTTGCTGATGCTTAAGTTCTTGACCTCGTAGTAATTCATCCGCGGAATGATCTCTCATCGGACTACCATCTTTTTTAGATACCTTCAATGAAGTTGCCACAGTTAGTGATAGAAAATGATTTCAATCAATTTGAATAAAATTGCTGAAGGGAGAACTATTTATGCAGATATATTTTGTTAGAAATTTATAATTAAAAAAAAAACTGTTTTTAAATTTTGCTCAATTTGCAATCCATTGCCGTTAAATGTTTTTATTTTATTTATTTTTGTATTGTTAGAACACAAAAATAAATAAAATAAAAATATTAAATTAAAAATAATCATTTAATTAAAAATTCTATTTCAAAGGCAGGAAAAGAACACTATGTTTTGAGAAAACGATACTTTAAATGTCAGGTTTTCAAAAAAGAATTATAATTTTCAATTTCAAAACTTTCCTTCGTCAATAAAATATTTCCTTTTTTTATTGATTATGTTATTTTTATTTTATCTAGTTCACGCAGAAAATAACATAGATACCTTCAAATAATATTCTCCCAGTTAAATAAGGAAACGATTTCTATCAATCTCATTTTTTTATTGACTATATATTATTTTTATTTTATCTAGTTCGTGCAGAAAATAAGATAGGTACCTTCAATAATATTCTCCCAGTTAAATAATAGGAAACGATTTCCATCAATTTGTTTATTCAAATTGATTTTAATCGTCTCAGAAAATGTCTCCCAAGAAAATTTTGCTTAAAATTTCATGTAAAAAATATAATAAAAGAAAACTCTTAGATTTCGCTGAAATTTACAATCTAAGTTTTTAAAATAATTTTTTGCTTCTAAATATCATAATTTGAATAATATTTTGAAGTGAGAAAAAAATTAACATTTTTTGATATAATGATTGAGTAAATCTCAGCTTTTCAGAATCGTTTTCATTTTTTAATTAGATGTATCAAAACACCTATTAAAGCTTATTTGGTTTGCAAATTATTTTTAACAGCAATGGACTAAAAGTTGCTTAAATTTTAAAAGCTCTTTTCAGCATATTCTTTTTAGGAAATATGAATCGAGAGTTTTGACATTATGAGACAACCACGCATAAAATTTGATATGTTTAATATTTATAAAATTACGTGTAAACGTTAATAGATTGTTGTTTTTTTAATTTAGTATTATTATTATTTTTTTTTTGTATTATAAATGAAGCAAATGAGATTTTAGATAAAAGAAATTGTTGCATAAATTTGAGAACTACCTTACTTCTCTACTTAAAGTATTATCATATCTTTATTGTTCTATTATATCCTTATTGTTCTATTATATCTAATTATAGTAATAACTTTAGTTCTTTATAGTAAAAATACTTTTGATTCAAGAAAAAGAATATTTTTATTTCAAAAGGAACTTTTTAAAATCCATACTTATTAACTAGCATAAATATATTTAAAATTATATCAAGTTTTGAATTATTCTTTCATATTTCCTAAGTCGAAAGAATGCTTTTATGTCAGATGAATTGGAAAAAAAAAAGAATGTACAAGATTTAAGGTGAGGCTACATATTGAAAAACACTATTGACCTAGAACTTTTTTATTCAAAGATGACGCAATTGTAACATTCTTTCCTCCTAGGTGCCCCCTTGCCTTTGTCCTACCCCACAATGAGAATCTTTTATTGTGGAATAAGAGAAGTGCTGTAAGTCTTTTTTTCGAACTTAACCACTTTTGCTCATCTTTTACAAAAACCAAATAGCTTTATAAAATAGCATGCTTATTTGAAATAAATGATAACTTTAATAGCTGCCCTTGGGTCCCATCTCTTGTTATTTGGATCCTGTTCTTGCTGGTTTAAGCTCCTCACTGTTTAAGCTCCGGAATTACTAATTTGTTGCCTTGTGCACTTTATTTTCAGATATTGGAATTATGAAGTTATAAGTAATGACTAATATTGTTAAAAACGCTCGTCGTTTTTTGTGCTCATTTAAATAAACAATGAAAATGCTGCCAAATTTTTGCGAGTTTTAGTTATTTTTAATTGCATTGTTATTAGTAGTTTTAAGAAAATTCATTGAAGCTTATTATATTGGAAGGAAAAAAAAATTACTCTGGCTTCGTATCGTCTTTCGCTAAGATCACTTCCACTTTTTCTTAATATATGCTTTTCAAAACTTGCAGTCTTCTTTATCTGAAAACGATGCATCATTTTTCGATTCATCATTACACAAACTTTTAAATAGAATATTTATAACCTCAATTTTTTCTTTAAACTTACTTCACTATATTTATAATGCTATCTTATGAATGCAAGAAAAAATAAAAGTGCTAAATATATTAAAATATTTTTGTTACAAATATTTTTGTTTTGCAAAAATATATTAAAATATTTTTGTTGTGAAATGAGGAAAAATACGAGAAAAATTGGTAAAAACAATCACGTTTACGAGTAATTGAAATTTTTTTTAAAAAAATCTCAGTATCAGTCGTATGTAATTCTTAGAGAAGCACAATAACACAAATTTATTATTTTTCTACAAAATAGTATTTTTTTTTTTTTTTTTTTTTTTTTTTTTTTTTTTTTTTTTTTTTTTTTTTTTNTTTTTTTTTTTGTAAAATAAATAGTGTTTTTTTTCTGATTTACGTCAAATTCTAACAATGTATTGTTTTATTATTAATATTTTA
Source organism: Parasteatoda tepidariorum (assembly GCF_043381705.1). NCBI lineage: Eukaryota > Metazoa > Arthropoda > Arachnida > Araneae > Theridiidae > Parasteatoda > Parasteatoda tepidariorum. Next base: position 33,480,830 of record NC_092209.1, on the reverse strand, counting down.
CGCCAAATATACGTCAATAATTAATCATTTTCAACATGACTGGATGTAATGTTATTAAGTTTTATTATTTATTAACATTCTTAACATTGTTTTAATTAATTAGAGGTGTTAAAAAAAATTTCTTGAACGCTTTCTATAAATTCGCGGTGTCAATATCGTTGGAGATTGTTTGAAAATCACTGCCCTTTGTAAGGTGAAATGTAATTAATTTGTAAATTTCTATTAAGTCAATTCTAACATTTCAATTTGCAAATAAACAAAAATATTTATTAATATCTGAACAATAATTTAAAAGCTTTATGCCAGATATCATTAAAATGACCGAAAGTTTGAAAAATCAATTAAAGAAAAACGGGAGGCGGAGGTGGAATTGTAAGCTTTGTTAAAGTTCATCAACCGAAAAACCTTTTAAGTGAGAAAAAAAACTATAATATCGTTTTCAAAATCATCATTCTTTGTAGCAACAATGTGACTCAATCTAAGAACCGAATTAACAGGCGACAGTGCAAATATTTCAATTGGAATTATTTGAAATACATAAGTAAACATTGTTTTATAATTTCTCTATCAGTAGCACCATCTTTTAAAAGCATAGTAACTAGTTTTGAAACTTGATAATAATTAATTTCTAGTTTTTTAAACAGAACGCAGCAGCAAACCCTACATTACCGGGTTCCCGTTTTTTAAATGGAATTTTCCGATTGTATGTCATTTTTGGGACAACAAACGTGTAAGTGTTTTTTTGATAAAATTAAAAATCAAATTTTTAATTTCGGCTCTAATGCATTTCGCATATTTTAAAGTCAATTACTATTTATTTTTAATAATTTTATAGATAATGACAAAGAAAACATATCGCTTTCTGAAATGTTTTTTATACCTACTCTAGACGGTCTAGTTGATCTTCCCTCGTAGATCTTACTGCTGCTACCAGCTTCAGGCTGAAAGAGAAAAAAAGAAGAAAAAAAATTCTAGTAAAAAAATATTTCACTGACTATTTTTATGCAAATGAAGACTAAATTGTTATTGTTTTTTTAATTGAAAATTGCTTTCACAATTTCTTTTTCAAAAAAATGGTTTAGTAAAATGTTTTTATAATGTTGTTTAATTTTTTTATGAAATGCAATTAATCATTATATAATAAATTATGTCAAATCAAGGGATCAAAAATAGTGGATTTTAAACATTAATTATTTTTCTTTCAGTTTTTTTATATTTGAAATTAAATATATTCAACACATAAAAATTTTTAAATCTTGTAACACAATTAAACATTTCCAACTAAATGCAGTTAAAAATATTTTAGGCCACAAAGATGGGAACAATTACGTTAACAACAGTTAATTCTGAACTCTATTGATATATTTAAGTTATTTACACTAAATATTTAATATATTTATATTTTCCAAAGCATTTAATCATATATTTATAAAAAAAATTTGCTGTAATTTTTGTTAATCACTGTTAGACAGGATTATCTAAATTTTTGTTATAAAACACTATTAGACACTCTAAATTTTTTAGTGAGAATGAAATTTTAACTTAATGGTTGTCAAATCAAAAAGTTTAGAAATATGTTAAGCTCCAAACTTTTGAATACTGCCCTTAAACATTGTCCGTATATTTTTAACTTGAAAAACAATAAATAAAAACTTTGTGAATAAGTTATTTTGTATATCATAGCTCGCATGATGCCTATAAAACGATGAAACAATTTTCTGATGGTTGAAAATATTTCAGATAAAACATTCAACTGCCAAATAGATTATATAACGGGGCCTATACCTTAAATTAGGTGAAATATTAAGCTACCTAGGTAGATTATAAACGAAACCTTTGTCAAGATGTATCTGAAGCATTTTGTTACATGATAAATTTATAATATGCAACCTTGTCAAGGTATAGAATATACATTTAGCTGTCTAATAGATTATGAAACAAAGCCTTTCCCAAGATTTAAATGAAACATTTAGCTATCTGGTAGATTATAAAAACATTTTTTTAATAATAAGCTGAATCTAGTCAACAACTCTGAAAGCATTTCCCAAAAACTATATACTCAATTTTTTTAATTAATTTTCTACATCGTTTAAAATTGTTTTACATGCATGACTTTTAAAGTTTTAAAATTAGAAGAAGAAAAAAGAAACCAATTAGATTTTTTATTCGATTCGAGGATCTTCTTTTTGGTTCTTATATGTGTTTGTGTTAATGTAATGCCTTTCCAAAAATATATATTTGGTCAGTTACATTCAGTGCGCAAAATTAAAAAACGAACCACCCTGAATAACTTTCGATCTAAATCGAATCTTCCCGTTCTAGGACTCAATCTCAACGGTTCGTGGAGGTAACTTCAAATATTCTATTTAATTTATGCAGACGATACATTATCGAAATTAGACGACATATTACAGATATGTTAGAGGATATATTACGAAATCAGATACAAGAATTTTTTCGTCTCTAAATAAACATGCCTTTTTTTCGATGAATTCGGATTTTTAACCCTCAAAATATAGGGGGCAACCGCAATCTGAAAAATATGGTCTCAATAGTTGGTCAGAAGAACGGAATATTTATTAAATTTTTTATTATACTTTTTTTTACATTTTTTATTATGTATAATAATAGTCGAAAGCATTTTTAATTGTAAGGTGCACAATTTTTTAAAATTTTTTTTTAAAAGAAAGTGATTTTATATGGCCAAATACATAACTTTAGTGAAATCGGTGGAATTGTTCCTGAGAAATCGGATTTTGAAAATATGACGTTTTCAAAATATCGTCTGCATTAATTAATTAGCATGATTGAGTCCCCGAAAGTATATTAGATAACGTATAAGATCCTATCATAAGATAAAAAGTTAATCAGGATGGATCCTTTTTTATTTTGCGCACTATACAACAATAATCAATATGCATACATCACTTTCTAAATACACAAATCAGATTATTTACACTGTACTCAAAGAGTGATGCATAGTGACTAAATAGAGACTAAAAAGAGTGACTAAAATAGAGACTTACTACAAATGATAAGACTGTTCCATGAGTAAAATCTTCTATTGAAGGTGGTTTTATAAGTCTGAACGTCTTCTTAAAAACTGTCTGCTTGAATGGCTTTCCCTGACGCTAGGATAATAAATAAATGAAACACAAAGCTTGCTAAACAATTACGAAATTTAATACTTTAAATTCACAAGTATTCTGTTTATAAATTAAGCTGCATTTACAATATTATACCTATATTTTTACTAATTTTAATTAATATTTTGTTTTATCAATTTATTTATCAATTTTTAAATTTCGATGTATGTTTTTCTTAAGCTTTTTAATGATTTTAACCATTAAAAATTAATGACTTTAAAATGAAATACAGTGGCACTAGGCAGAGATGAAAAAAAGATATTTCAGCTCTAGTGAACTCACACGGACGGACAACGGAATGGAAGAAAAGATGAAACACAATCGTGAAGACTTAGCTCTCTCTCTTTCTTTATTCCTGCTCAACGTTGTAACCATTCTTCAAACTAAAACTACTCCCATTAATTTGTTTTCTTCTGACTATCGGGGTCAGTTTATAATCACTGCCTTTTTATAGTCATTTTTATTCCAATGTTTTTATAAACATAGTGATGATAAAAAAAATATTTTTAAAAATCAGGCTTCAATCTTTGTGCGTGTCCCATATTTAATCAGTTTAAGAGAAGATAATAATTAAAATTTTAGAAATTCATTAAATATAAATGTTTTTTTAAGTAAACCAAATAGATTATACATACAAAATTTTTTAGGCTTTGGAAAATGTTTAAAGGAGGAGGTATTATAGAAAGGCGAATGCAAAGCTTTGTCAGATAAAAAACATCGTCAAAAATCCCTAGTGCGTACTAAGGTAAAATTCAATATTAGAACATTTATTTCCTATGAGCTGCACAATCAGTCTTCCCGATGAGCTGACCTAGTGCGTTCTCCAGAAGTGGTATCCCCTCTTTCAGGACCACCACAATAGGTGAGATACCGTTGGCCATGTTAATTTGGACGTCTAGTTTCTGCCACACTAGATGGCAGCACCGAGACTCTATTTGGTTGCTAAAGTGCACTAGGAATTTAATTTTGCCGGAAATGCCAAGAGCCAATAAGGCACTTCAGGGATCTTTTACATGCCGCATAATCATGCGACATGGCCGCTGAGGATTTTCTGTATCCGGTGCAAGCAATCAAACCAACTGCGCCACCCAGCCACTAGCCAATATTAGAACATAATTAAAGAGATTAGTGGAAGTATCTTCTAAATGATATTTTAATGAGTTTAGGAATATCAGCTTTAAAAAAATAATAGCAGCACCTGAAAGAAAACACTATTCTCTTAAAATTATTTAATGATCAGACCCGACAAAAATTTATGGAACCGTTAAGTTCTACCGCTTCATGCGACTGACCACACAACTTGTTTTCAATACAAACACTTTACGTTATTTAAAATGGTTCAGGTTCCCACTTGATAAAACAGTACAGATGCGGCAAATTACACAGTCTGAAGATGGATGATGGTGCCTAACACCGTCAAATCACAGCCCAATTGCAGAGTGAAGAATTAAAACAAATGATGCCATAAATATACTCTATATAAACAAAGCTGGAAATTTACTTTTCTTGGAAATTCTTCCTCCTCTTCGATGTCTTCAATCTCTGGATGAATGCTTGCACGACTTGTTCTCTACATTAATAAAAATAAAAAATGTGCATGTAATCATAGATCAATATTTTTTTGATTTCACACTTAAATGTTAAATGAAGAAGAAGAAAATAAGCGTGATTTCTGGCGAGTGAGGCTTAAGAGTTTTATGTTGCTGTTATTAACCCAACGGGGTATGAATAAAAAACCTATTAAAGAAAATGGATGACGATAAAAATACACGGTTTGCTGCGTTCTGCATCGAAAACAAATCAATTTGTTCCCAACAAAACCTCAGAATTAGTACTAAACCTCTTAATAGATCAATCAGAATGTTGAATAGACAATGCTTTATGCAGTTTATCAAACCATTTTAACTGGAATATTTGCATAAGCATCAATCACTTTTTTCCTCAAAACCCACTTCGGTTTTGCTGATTTAGAAACATTAATTGCTTCCTCAATCTGCAGCAACATCTGTTGACGAGTTTTGCAACTAATTTTAAAACTTCGTGGGTAAAAAAGTCCTCTGGTTTCTAGCAAATAACGCATGTTATTGCCTTCCGCCTTTTTTTATAATTTAATTTTCTAATCTTCTGTCTCTTTTTTAAAACCCTGTGAGAAAAGGATGTGCTTTATTACTAGAATTTACTTTTGTTTACTATTACTGTTTACTAGAACAGAATTATGATCAACATTTCAGAAATAACTGGAAATTTTGTCTAAATCGTGCATTGCAAAAATTGTGTCTTATAAAATTCTTTTTGGTTGGCAAACATTTTGGTCCTTATTTTTGTTACGCAAACATTTGTACAGTACACAAAAAAAAAATCTTACTAACTTTTTATCTAATTGTCGGATTTCTCATAGTAGGACACAATGTAAGATCTAACCATAAATTTGTTAATTAATAAGTGCATGCCTAGTCTTTAATTTTAAAGTTTCTTTTTTTTAAATCAAAACTACTTGTTTAACTGCAATAAGTGAGCTTTTAGTGCCGTAAAAATTTATTATATCATAACATTACAGTTTATAGAAGGTAAACAGGAAGTTTTGGCAAATAAAATAATTATTTTTAGTCAAGTTAATCTTATTTAATTAAATGGCGTCTTAAATAAACATGATTAAAGGAGAATTCATTTTAAAATGAAATTTTTCTGTATTACATAAGTGCTGAGCAAGCATGCTGTTTATTTTATATTAGAATGCGTCGGTTTTTGAATAAGACGACCTTCAAAATAAAACTCAAGCAAACATGTTTTTAAAGTAAATTTTTTCAATTACGGATGGAATGGAAATTAACACTACGCAATAAACAACTTTTCTAAATCGGAAAAAAAAAATTCTACTCTCAGTCGGAAACATTTTTCATTACTAAATGAACACGACATCTTTTATTTTTTAATATTCTTGAACTGTGGGGAGTCAAAACAATACTTAATTCGAAAATAAGATTCTGAATCACGATTTAAAAAAAGGAGTAATTTTTTAAAATTCAGTTATAAAGGCGTCAGACCAGGCATATGACAGTTCATTCTAACAATAAGTTGTTAAGTTCTAAAGATCAGGCTCAATGATATCATTATTATAAAGAATAACATAAAAATGCATCAAAATAAGAAATTATTATATATATATATATATATACATATAGCATAATAAATAAATACAAAAAACACGAAGAAAATTAAAAAAATAACAATAAATTTCATTTTTTGCTCATAAGCTGTAAGTAAATAGAACTCATAAAATAAGTTCAAAATGTAGAGAAAACAAGGGAAAAATTACAGAACAATAAAATATGGGGAAAAAAATAAAAATAGTAATAAAAATTAAAATAACAAGAAACCGGAAGTAAAAAACAATCCGAAAAAAAGGAAAAACGTTTTTAAAAAATCCGTAAAATAAAAGATATAATCTTTTCATCAACTCACACGATTATATCCACATTTATATATCCTCATGTATATCCACATGTATATATCATACAACATACAATATTATTATATGATACAATATTAGAAAGCACTCTTTTCTATGGATATAATCGTGTGAGCTGATGAAAAGATTATATCTTTTATTTTCCGGATTTTTTAAAAAAAAAATTTTCTTTTTTTCGGATTGTTTTTTTCCGGTTTCCTGTTATTTTTATTATTATTATTTTTTTCCCCTTCTTTCTTTGTTCTGTAATTTTTCCCTTGTTTTCTCTACATTTTGAATTTATTTTATGAATTCTATTTACTTGCAGCTTATGCGCAAAAAATAAAACTTATTGTTTTTCTTAATTTTCTTCGTGTTTTTTGTATTTTACACACACATATATATATATATATATATGNTGTGTGTGTGTGTGTGTGTGTGTGTGTGTGTGTGTGTGTGTGTGTGTGTGTGTGTGTGTATTCATTCAAGAAGGAACAATTTTGTTCATTATATTTTTTTGCGTCTGATTTGGACGTTAGTTTATTAGCATATCATGCTTTTAAGATAATAAAGAGCCGTGCCCAACTTTTGTGCTATTGGGCTCTACATTCAAACAATATATGAAGATTTTATTACAATAATTTTTTTTTAAAATATATTGTTGGTGTTAAATTATATCAATTATCTAAGAACTTACTATAAAGGCGTGAAGAAAAAACGACTATGTAATGCACAAACGCAATCTATTATAAAGGTTCATTTCTATTGGAATTTCTACTATGTCATTCCTAAGTTTTATTATTCCAATAAAAAGTTTATCAAACATTTTACTGTTGCGGAACAATAGAAATTACGCCCATTTTTAAGAGAAATAATCTTTATTAGATTATTATCTTTACAGTGGAGATCATAAGGAAAACAATAAAATAAAATAAAACAATTCAATGACCTACTCACTTCCACAAATTACATAAATCAATACATTACAATAACATAAAAGTTAACACGCTTTACGAATGTTATTTTTAGACAAATGTCATTATTAAGATTTTTTTTTCTTAGAAAAGATATTAATATTTCCTGTGTACTTTCATGCTCGACTTTCAATTATTTTAGGCAAATAATCAAGAAAATAATCAAGGAATCTTAAACACAAAATTAATATTTCTGCGTTTTTTTTATTTGTTAAACAATCATTTAATGGAAATAAACAGCAGATGGAAATGAATCCTCTGTTTTTCAATACTTTCTCGTAATTCCTCACGAAAACTATCTGGTAGTTATTCTTTGATAAAAATATATACGAGTATATTAAAACTTATTCAAATAACGAGTACTTACCTTGATTTCATTTTAAAGTCGTTCAACAGCTGACACAATTTTGTGTTTACGATTATCAATGTTCAACCTTGTAGCCTTGTAATTTTGAACCCAATCCAGAAAACGAGGAAACTCCTGGATCAAATATAGGGAGAAATTTACCTTCGTGAAAGACTTTTGGATAGAACTAACCCACATTTACGTTCCATGGAAAAAAACTTCCCATGGTTAGCCTGACCTGTCACATGATCTGTCTACCACTGAGGCTATTTTACGTGAGCAGTGACGTCGATGCGTAGGAATTCGTGTCGACCAGCCATCTCTGGTATTCGAACCCACGTCACCTCATTTAGAGGCGAGTGCTTTATCCCTTGAACCACCATAGCTCTAACTTATCATTGCAATTTTTTTTACTATTTTCATCCTTTTTACTGTAACAAAATATCGTTTTCTTCATACGTGTTATAAGCTTGCGTGCTACGAAAAATATATAAAGCAATTAACTCTAAATCTGAGCAAATTAGTTCTCCTACCTTTTACAATTCATTAATTCAGAAAGGCATTCTTTGTTATATTTCTAACAAACAGAATAATATGCCTTTAGGCAAAGGTCTCCAACCTTCAAAGCGCTGTAAGCGGGCCACTAGTTGCCCCCCGATGATATCTCATTCGGTTTAAAATACAGGAAAAAAAGTTTTTTAAAAAAATTGAGTAAAAATGCAACTCTTTCAGACGATAACTAAGAATATAGAATTTGTGGGCTTAAGCTTATATATACATATATAACTACGCATTAGACTACTTGGAGAAAATAATTACCGTACTGTATGGTAATGGGATTTCTGGTAATAAATAACCATTTTTCTCGTAATAAAAATCAAAATGTATGGAATTTAAACTATTCATTTGGTAATTTTTCCGTTCATATGGTAACGGTTTACCAGAAATTCGGTTTTCCAAAATTATAGTTCTTTTTACCACACATTTAGTAAAAAATACAAAACAGAAAAGTATGCCATGCAAAAAGGTATCATGATAAAATTATCCAATTTTACCACAGTTACCAAATTTTATCGCATGTTATAATACAATTTTTTATAATTAATTTCAACAATCATTACCAAGTGGTAAAAATTACAGATATTTTTGGTGTTCCCACTAAGTTAGAAATATGGTAAAGTTTACCATATTCTGGTTGTTTAGACCACACTTTTTTTCTCAATGCAAGAAAGAAACGGAAACCAGTGTAGGAAACGCGCATGTCTTGAAATTATTAATTGATTTATATTTTAAACCTGTGGCGGCAGAAAGGAATTCGAATCTGTTATAACCTTCCTTGTTCTCTCACTTTAGTAGTATTTATTTATTTGAACATTTAATTAATTGTCTCCTGCCTTAGTTGTGATTCATAAGAATTTAAGAGCGTTTTCGATGTTTTTTTTCTTCATATTTTAAAAATAAATTAAAAAATTCTTAATATGTATATATATTTTTTTATTTCATATTTGACTAGAATTCCGAAAAAAATACATATAAGGATACTCATATTTTTTTTAAATTTTATTCAATAAGAAAAGGAAAGCACGATTTTATTTTATATTTCTAAAAGCATACATTTATGGATTATAACATTATGGATTATAACATATATTATAAGTTATAACAACATACATTCATGGATTAAGGGATACGTGATGGTTCAGGGCATAAAGCGCTTACTATCCACAAAGGTTCCCGGGGTTCAAATCTCAGCGATGGCTGTTTGAATTTTGAACCTGACTTCACCGACCGTAGTGCTGATGTAATATATCCTCAGTGGTAGACTGATCAAAGTTTGGAGTCCCCTTGCTGCGAGGCGAACCGAGGGAGGTTTCCTTGGATTTCCTCTCCATGTCAAGCAAACGTGGGCTAGTTTCATCTAAAGCAAATCTCCACGAAAGCAAATTTCTCTCAATACTTGATCCAGGAGTTATCTGGATTGGGTTCAAAATTATAAGGCTATGGAGTTGAACATTGGTAGTCGTAAACTCAAAATTGGGTTTAAAGCTGTTTTGGGGTTTAAAATTGTAAAACTGCTTAACGACTGTTATAAAATAAAACATACAAATATATTAGAACTATAAATTTCAGTTATCTGCTCAAAAATTGTTATAGTCCAACTTCTAATGGATTTTTTTGACTGCATTGTCTAATGAATGTGTGGCCTTTGGAATTTCCCGAATTTATTAATGTTGATTTCAGGGGAAAATAATTAAAGACCTATGCTCTAAAATAGCCCCTAATGTTGAAATGCAAGTCATCTTTACATCTGCATTACTTCTACAATCGTTTAGGAAACAATTATTATATATTAGTATTATATATTGTATATTATATATTGTATATTATATATTGTATATTATATATTGTATATTATATATTAGTCAAAATCAAAATTTTTTATTATTTACAGTATCGATAACTTAAACAGTTGTGCTCTTTGTTCTTTAGAAGAAAAAGCCTTTTTTTTAACTCGAAGAACAAAAAATAAATTAAAAGAACACTTGTCGGCTGACAAATTATTTGAAAGCAATATTTTTTTTAAGTATTGAATGAGAAATTTCAAATTTTTGTTCTCCTTTTTTCAAAAAATAATGAAGATTTTCTTAACTTAAAAAAAATTACAGTTTTTACGATTTCCGGTAATAAAATTAATGTCATAATAAGTGCAATACGGATATTAGCTTCGTTTCGATTATTATCAGCTATTCATAAATGCAACTAATCCTATTATGTAAATTAAACTGTGGATAATCCTAACGCGACAAGCGATTTCGTGAATGTGACTCATTCCAAAACCTTATAATTATCTACCAAAACACTTCTAAGTAAGTGTTTTTAGTGTCAATATTCTACGCGACCTCAATCAATTTCCTATTATAAATAAATGAGCCTGATAAAAACTTTGGTATGGAAACAGCAGAAAAGTCCTGCCCTGTTTGTTCACTTTACTGATAAAAAATATATTTTATCAGTGAAGATATCCTTTATCAAAAAAGGTGACGGTCATTTTTAAGTTATCATAAGTCTTTTAGCAGTGTAGTGTACATAAAAGAATGTGAATTATGTATGGTACAAAATTCGTCACTATAAATTAATTTGAAGCAGTTATTTGCGGTTTTATTTATCAGCTAAATTGATAATTAATTAGAGAAATAAGACAATAAAACTATAAAAACACATATCGTATCATTTTTGGTGAATTACATTTTATGTAAGTTTAGGTAACTGTAAACAATTTGAACTGTGTTTTTAATACGTGAAGATAACTGGTTTCATACTAATATAATTAACTATAGATTTAAAACAAGAAAAAATATTAATGAAATTTAAACTATTATGATTAAAAAGATATTGTAATTTTCTCATTCCTAATATTTTTCAACGATTAAATAATATTTGCAACTATAACTTAAATATATATTTTATTTAACATTTTAGAACACTTTATATTTTAGAGTAAAACGTTTTTCATGAATTTCATAAAACACACTTCAGTTTGCCTTAATAAAGGTCAATTTGTAAGGTTTAATAATACATGTGTAAGGAGATATTAAATTCGATACATTTTAAAATCCATAGCTAATAATAGCAATTACAACCACATTTAAAAACACTTCCTTCATGATGAGTTTAATAACAACTTTGTTGATACCGTAAGCTATTTTCGTAATTAATCATAAAAGAACACTTAACAAGACAATACTTCAAAAGAGATAACGCATGCATGATTGCTTAAAATTTTCTAGAATAGTTCGGAGTCTTATAAAAGATAGAAATACATGTAATACGTTGCTTTTTTAAATAGCGGTCTAAATTATGTTAATATGGTAGCATATCTGGCCATTCTTTTATAGTAATATGGTTTAAAAGTTGTCACATTCTGGGTTGTATTGTTTGTTACTTACATAATCAAGCCCTATGACATCTTTAGGTCTTAAATCTCCCTCGTTCCTTTCGACATCGATAAAGCGAAATCCCCCTCTTCCTATTCTCATATCTTTAAACTAAAATATAAAATTCACAGAGTTATTCATTCTAAAAAAAAAGTTGTGGAATAATTTTTTTTATTTGGAAACGTCAATTAAATTATAATACTTACTTCACAGAGAAGAGAAATCCGAAAAAAATTATCGTAATGTATTTTAATAATACTTCTAGATAAAAAAAAACAACATATTTTTGGATATAAAACTAAATTAAACCATTCCTTAGATAAATTTTCCGTTTATATAGTAAAGGTTTATCTAAAATTCTGGTTTTTAAAATTAAAGTTCTTGTGATCACACAATCAATAAAAATAAAAAACTGAGGAGTAAATTGAACCAAATAAATGGTTTTTTTATCCCATGCTCTAAGATATCATGATAAAATTACTAAATTTTAACCCATTTACCAAATTTTAACAAATATTATAAAATGATATTTTACAGCTAATTTTTAAAATCAGGTTTATTACAAATATGCAACGCAAATCCGTATTTAATCATAAACAATTTCTAAACCACAATGAGTTTAAAACGTGCAGTTTTCAAAATCGTTTTAATAAGCGGTAAGCCATACTACACTGCAAATTTAATAATTAGTTAGAAATTAGTCTACCGTTTATTTGCATTCATATTGTCGTCTAACTTTTCAGGTGAGAATTAAATTTGAAAGAAACAGCCATTTTAATAAATAGAAGATTTAAAATTCTCGACAACGATTAATTTTTTAGCCATTTTTGAATTAAATGTAATTAATAAGTTTCATGGTGTGCAACTAATTAAAATCATTTTGTAATTTTTTAGTTTTAAAACCTTAAGGCTCCAAAAAAGAACAATTTCCTTAAGTTTTGGAATTTGCGAGAGTAAGTTCAAAATGTAGAGAAAACATGCAAATAAAACTTTTTAATTTACTTAATTTCCTTCCTTTCTCTCTTTTTTTTATTTATATATATATAATTATAGCATAATTATACAATGTCTTTTTTAAATTTATCTTAAATTTCAATGGAATTTAATAGTTTTTGCTGATTTGTATTATTGCAATTGCCATTTTTTCCCCTTATCTAGTGCAGAAGAATTATATCAACTACACCTAATAATAATAAAAAAATTAATTTCTTCTTCTTTCTCTGCATAGCTGACCTAAAATGAAAAGTGATTTATAAATGCATTCCCCCCTTACATCACCATATTCCATATGGTGTATGCAGTCGCCAGGTGAGCAATGATAAGAAATTTACTGCTTTGGTGGTCTGCAAGTCACATTATCAGTAGTTACTGATGATCCATCCCTAGGGCTAATGATAACCTCACTCAACAAATAATGTGAATTTGGGAATTTTGACTCAATATCCCTGATAACGATACCTGATAAGGATAACCAATAATGTCGGCTCTTATCATCTCTAAGATAACAGCATTAATAATAATAATAATATCAGGATTGAGAAAAAAGCCGATTAGTGAATGCGGATAATGATTTAAACAATTTAATACCTTTTGAAATAAAAGTTTCAAATCGGTGAAATTTCAGGATGTTTTAAAATCAGTTTGTCACGTGACTGATTTTCGCTGAATGAATATCGCTTGATCTGATTTTGTAGAAATGTTATTGTATTTGATATAACTAAGGCCTTGTAACGCATGATTTAATTATTATCAATTAATATACGAATTAAATGCAATCATGCGCTTTATTATTGTTATTAATATTATTAATTAATATATTTTAATTATTATTATGGAAATTTAAAGTATTTTGCGGGAAAACGTGATTAAAAACATTAATGAAAACAAAACCACACATTATAAAATTCTAGTCAGCTGTATCAAATGAAACATGTTACATGGGAGTTGTTTGAATTACTGAAATTGAAATTGTTAACATTTGCATAGAATAGGCATTAGCAGCGAGAAACCAATTGATTAATTACATTGAGGAATTTTTTTTAATTTCAGTTGCAAGAGATTTTTTAATAGATCGTTGATCTTTTCACGTCGTTGATTTCAACTCTGTTTCTCTCTTCAAGCTACAGTTTTTCTCTAGATGACATTGTTAGTCTATTATTTGTCGAAATTTGCAAGTGGCGACAAATTTGGCGACTTGTGACGAAATTTACGAGTGGCGACAAATTTTTGTGGGAGTTAGGGCACATCATCATAATTATAATTGCTCGATAATCCATGTCCGAAAACGTCATCGTACGCTGGTAAAGGTTCTTTCCTATTATAACCTGTTCAGGAGCACAAGGAGAAACATTTCATAATAGTGAAGCACCCCCTAGCGGCGTATGACCTAGCAAGGGTTTCTACAAAATTTTAAGCCTGATGATGTGTCCTTACTCCCCTAAAAGTTTGTCACAGCATTTATGCAACCCCTGTTATACATAACGTTTTTAAATGTTATACATTTCGACAAATACTTCAGTCGATGGCTTTTTGAATTGAGTTCGCTACCTTTATGCAATTAAATGCGTTTGTTTTATACAAGGTGTCCCAGGATTATTATTGGGGTGAGCTTTTAGGAGAAGTAGGGGTCATCACAATGTTTAAGATTTGCATAGTCGGTAACGTCTTCAGTAGGAACATTTTAAGATACCAATACAGGAGAACATCCATCCATTTCTTATAAAATCATTTTTATGGTCCTTCTTCCTTCGCCGCCAGGTGGTGTTTAAAAGGACTGGGCGTGATGGACCTGTTCCTTGGGGGCCACCAAGCTCTCCTGATTTAAGCAGTATGCATTTCTTTCTTTTGAGTGCTGTGTACGCAACACCTGTGGATTCCGAAATGGATCTGGTGGCAAGAATCGCCTGTGCTGTTGCGGATATCCATGTGTATTTGAAATAGCCCACAAATCCATGGCCCACCAGTATAACGCCGGTATCACTAGCAATGATGGAAACTTTGAACATTTTTGCACACATAATATCTTTTACCAATAAATATTTCAGATGATCTCAGTCTTGCGTCTCTTTGTTTATTGTACTTGTCTTACTACTTTCCCGTGATGTTTCCGATCATGGGTTGCTAGGCAATTCTGAATCCTTGGTGATTCCTCCTGTTCTTGGTGTTTCCCCTTAAAGTTTGTCTTTATATAATCCTGGGACATCTTGCTTGTTTTGATATATCCTAAACATTTCTAGAAAAAAATATATAATTTTTCCATAATTCAAAATATTTGTTACCTTTATAATGTGTGGAACATCGTCTTGTAGAAACTCGTGTCCATATTTAAAGTCTTCTTCAAAAATATTCTCTATCTCCTAGAATTATATATTTAGTACTTCAATTTTGTTAATTTTCTTATAAAATCATTTTTATCTAAAATTTGATTTCACATAATACCAAACTCGATTACCAAAGAAACATTAAATGAAAGTTAGTTTTATGTTTATTTAGTTTATGATATTTGTATAAAATCAAACAATATTAAACACTTACACATTTTAAATATGCCAATTCACTTTTTAAAATTTTACTAAATTGATAATACAATTTAACATTACTGATGTAAACTGTCAATTAATAATTCATTGTTAATCAATTAATAATATTTTGTTGTCTAAAATTATTAGTTGCAAATCCTTAACATTTAAGCAGTTTAAAAATTTAACAATAATTTTAATAAAAGTCATCATATATTTTGTTGATGATCAATAAGAGAGTAATAATGCAATGAAAAATAATAAAATTGCATCATTATAAAAAATAATAAATGAACTATAGAAATAAATGTCGGACATGGAATATCCGGATAATATACGAATCCATAATGGAGCCTTTAAAAGTTAAAGAGCCCTGTTTTCACTCAATTCGGAAAGTAAATTTTCGTAGCCCGAAGGCCATGTAATCTCCCTACGGGTACCGAATTCAATTTTTCAATTAAATGATGCCCAAGTAGAATGTGAAATTTATTTCTCCGTGTATTTTAGAGGTTTCCTACTTTTCCTGAAAATATCCGATTTCTGCTGTGAAATTAAGTTACTAGTTCACTTAAAATTTCATGATCGTTGTGCTAAATAAGGAGTTCATTAAAAAATAAATATATAATTTGAAATATTAAGTTCTTCCAAATAAAACGAAATTGCTTCAGAAATTGGTGTTGAACGAATCATTGGTTATTAGCATTTTAGCATTTGTTCGAAGTCTGAAAATGCATATAAAGTATTTCATAGATCGCGAACACAATCGCTTTTTTTTCTTCTTGGAACTGTTAACTGCTTTGCTCTACAAAAAATTTCGGATCCAATTACTGTAAAAAGCATCGACACTGAGGTTGCCGGTCATTTTTATCATAAAATCCAGTATTACGGGACATGGTACGAAACAAAAAAAAAAAACCTGATAAACAGTAATTTTTACAGTAACAATTAACGTAAAATCTTATAATCACTCTAATTAAATAATTATTAAACTGAAAATTACGGTATAATATTTTGCGGTAGAAATGGATTGTTCGGATGATGCGCCCAAAGTGCCGGTAATTTGTAATATTATACTAGTGTAATTTGATCCGGAATTTTTTACAATGTAGGACAAATTATGTAACAAAAACATTATTTTTTTCTTCGTCCTAATTATCCATTTCAGGAACTTCCTTAAAATTGATCCTTAGGAAAAAGTTCGTTTTTTCCATGCAACAATCAAGCCCTAATTACGGTTAACGTATCAACAGTTTTTCAGTTGTATCAAGTTAAGTGACTGAATAACGGAAATCTGTGTACTATTTTATTTTATTTTTAGCTTTAAGACTTTCGACTTCGTTTTAAGCTTTCTACTTTAAAAAAAATAAAAAAAAAAAAATAAAAAAAAACACTACTTTTTTCTTTAATTTTTTTTATATTTCATTTGTTTATTAATACTTTTTTTTATTAATTTACCAAGAAACTTCGTTGCGAAAGTAATAAATGTAACCAAAATTATTGACTTTCTTTTTATAAATTGCTTCACCGTATCTTTATTTTGCATGGATCTAAGAACCCCTAGAAGTTTTGAATTTGAACCCTAGGATCCCTTTTTACAAAATTCTATTTACAGGAACTAAATCACATGGGCTGTTAAAAAAATCAGAGATCTACTAACCAACACAGTATGAGACATTAAGTGTTCTATACCGAACCGAAATCAGAATAATCTGCTCGATTTCTGTGAACCATAAATGTTTTTTTTTTTTTATTTCTACTAATTGTCCGCCAAGATGTATACAGCACGTCCTTGAAGATTATGTGACAAAATTATCTTGAAGCAAGTGGCACGTTTTTCCTGCGCAAGTGGTTAAAATCAGGATCATTGACTAAGCACCCTTTGACGTTGATGGAACACAGGTGTCCCTTTTGCATACTTTTTTTCTAATGCTCTATTTGCAAGTAAAAATATATTTTGATATTTTTTTGTTATAAAAAACACCCTAATAGTTTCTAAAAATCTGTTAGATTCTCGGAATTATATTTATTCTAACATATAAAATCCGAAAAAAGTAGTCCGAAATTTTTTTTTTCATTCATATTTAAAAGTTTATTAATTTTGCAAATTAAAAAAGTTTCAATAATGAATTATTGTTTCTCTTAGATCTAACTTATTGCAAATAAGTGCAAATTTGAAAAATTATCGTTTGGAAGTGGAAAATTATCTTAAATCTGCCTTATCTTAATTCTTATCATAATCTTATTTTAATCTGTTTGGAAAATTTATCTTCGTAAAAAGGGACACCGATGTCCGATGCTGTATTTCATAACAAAAAAAATAATAATAAAATACTAAATATAATATTTTTCGCTTATTTTGACCAAATTTCTATAAAATAATGAAAAAATTATTAAAAATACGTTAAATTAAAATTTTGCATCAAATGGTTGGAATTGGAAAGGGGAAGGGTAAAAGGTATTTGCCTTTAAATGTACGTATATCTGTTAAAAATAATTTATATAATCTAAAATAAATTGTTCTATTTAAATTGAAATTTTAGACTCTAAAAAAAATCTTCTTACTTCTAGCCTTTCCTCAATTTTTCGATCGCAATCAGAATTATTTCTTTTCACGCCATAAAATCGATATCCTCCTTGTCCAACGATACGTTCCTTAAAAAAAAGTATATAAAAAAAAAGTCTAAAATTTTTCAAAATCAGAATTACTTATTCTTACAATATAAAATCGTTAGCCACTTTTGCCAACTCTAAATAAGTTCCGATAGTTAAGAGTGTATAGAGGTAACTACAAAAACCTATTTTGTCATGCAATAAAAAAAATCAACGTAAAGAGACAAAAAAAATTTAAAATTGAGATTTTTATATACAAGTGGCATTTTTATACAGTAAGCAAAATAAATTTTTTTAAAAGAAAATAAACTTTGTTTTATCAATTTTTTTAAATTCTATTTTGGCGTTTATAGCTGTAACAAGGGAAAAAAATATTTGCCAAGCTTATTTTTCGAAATTTATCGTATAGTACTTGCGTTTTTTTTGGCAGTGGAGTCATTTTTAATTTCATTTGTCTCTTAACGACAATTTGTGAATCTAGTTTAGTGGATCAGCAATTTGTAAAGCTAGTTTAGTGGATCAACAATTTGCATATCTAGTATAGTGGATCAACAATTTATA
Organism: Parasteatoda tepidariorum; assembly: GCF_043381705.1. Lineage (NCBI taxonomy): Eukaryota > Metazoa > Arthropoda > Arachnida > Araneae > Theridiidae > Parasteatoda > Parasteatoda tepidariorum. The sequence continues at coordinate 33,462,292 of NC_092209.1, read as the reverse complement.
AATCTGGAAAGGTGGATAAACAATTTGTAAATCTAGTTTTGTGGATGAAGAATTTGTAAATCTAGTATAGTGGATCAATAATTTTTAAATTCTGTTCAAATCAAAAATTTATAAATCTAGTAATATGCGTGCATGTACTTTGCTATTACAGCACTTTGCTTTAATCAACTAAAAAAAAAAATAGTCTTTGCTTTTGCCAATGGTCGGAAAGTAGCGTACTAGGAGCATCAAGTCACCACTTTTTTTCGCACTTCGTAGTGCGTAGTGTGCAACTTTTTTAAAAAAAAGTTGCGCAGTAAGTGATGTGATTCCAAACAAACAGTTTTTGGTAGCGATTCCTGGCAACTACTTATAAAGTTAGTTTAGTAAAGAAACAAGGTTCAAACGCAACTGGTTTTTCAAATCTAATTGGTACAAATCTCCAAGGGTTCATTAATGGACTCAATGAGAATGCCCCTATGACTGAGTTTTAATAAAAATTACTAATTTAGAATTAAGTATTACTAATATTTAAACTAGCTATTATGAATAATAGCTAATTTATCCCTTTGGCCACACCTTCACACACGCATGTACAGTGCGCCAAAAAAAAAAACGGACCACCCTGAATAACTTTTGATCTAATGCTTGGATCTTCACCTTCGAGGACTTAGTCTTTATGGTTCAAGGGGATGACCCCGAATATGCTAATAAATTAGTACGGATGATATTTTAAATTACGGAATCAAGCACAAAAATTTACTCCCAAAATATAGAGAGTAGCCACATTTTGGAAAATATGATCCCCATAGTTCGGTCGGAACAACAATCCAAAATTTGAACCCCTTAATGTTAATTTTACTTTTTCCGTATTTTGCCATATCTCAAGAACCTTTTAAGTGATTCGAAATTTTTTTACACACAATTATAAAATTCGTTTATTCATTCTATACAAAAAATAAGTTTTAGTAAATATTTCTTATTCTTTATTATTTAATTAAATGACAGTCAAAAAACACTTTGAATTCTAAAGTATATAATTTTAAAGTATGCATGGAAAAAGGCAAAATTTGCGCGAAATCGGCTGTATAGTTCCTGAGAAATCTATTTTAAAATATACGATTTTTTTAAAAATTACATTTCTAAGGAACTATTCAACCGATTTCGCTCAAATTCGGTATGTTGCCTTTAAATTGCGTAGTTTTTCCAATCACTGATTGTTGTTTTTCCAATGATTGTATATAAAGAGGAAAATAATTAAAACAAATAACACTGTTTATTGTTATTTTTATATACCGATGTTTCCCTATTACACTAGCATGTTATTCTTATTATTATTTTATGCCAAACCTAATTACATCACAAATTGCGATGTATCGTATTTCGTTTTTATAATGCAATACTGTACAATTTATTTTGTTTCTCATCTTCCGTTCCGCTAACGTTCTATTTTTAATCTGACGTATAGAACTCGATTAAAATAAAAAATTTGAGAGATTTTAATCAACTTTCATTCAAACCCATTCTACGTAAAGAAATAAAAATAAACATACTCAAAACATTCAAATGAGTACTGTAAAAAAAGAAATTTTGTTCCATAAACATAAACCACATCCAATTTACAGATTTGTCTGACATATAAATCAAGTTGGAATTTATTTAAACACTCTCGAAATTTTATTTCAGCGAGAAAAGCATGTTTATAAAAGCAATCTTTGAAATGTATGATCAATTAGCTAACAAGCTGAGGTCTTTTTCAGAAGGATATTTTCGATCTCCATATCAAAGCGTTCGAAAATGGTTGAGGCACACAGATCAAAAATGCAGCCATCGATTACGCCTCGATTGTCGCCAACTATTCAATTGATCATGAATAACTTAGCGGCTTTTTCTTTTATCTCAATTGTTGACTGCTTAATGAAAGCTTGTCACGCTTAAAGATTACTCATTCTACCATGAGGCGAGTGAGTCTACTGACTTTTATTTTTTCCAACCTGTATGGACTTGCACACGCGAAGTATTCATTTGTATTCGCTGGAGTGGTGAGTTAGTTCTTCAAGGCACTGTGCTTTGTGCATAAGTTTTTGTGTCGCACGATTGGTGTAACTAAATGTTGATTCACGGGAAATATTTTAATTTGACCTACTGTTGTCAAATACGAATTTATTGGATTTCTTTTTCTGGGAAGGGAATTTTACATAGAGGAAAAAAATGCTCTCATTTCTGGTGTTGGACATTATTTATTCCTGATTTGCTCCAGTTTCTGTAATCATTCGTCCTTGAGTATTGAAAAATTGAGGTAGACGTTTAATAAAAAGCTCTTCGTAAAATCTAATAAAAATATTAATAAAAGAATTGTTCATGCTGTTGTCTCCTTAGGTTTCATTAAAGTTTAGGAAAGCTCAACATTCGTTTCTTCTATATATAACACATATTAAAAGTAAAATAAACTAAAAATTTGAAAGCTAAGTTTTTCAAGTTGACTAAAAGGAAAATAATATTATTTTTGTGATTTTTAAAACATAATAAGGTGTATTTTCGAAAGACTTGATAAAAATATATTGCTGTAGTGATGTGAACTACGTTATCTAACAAAAATAAAATTATTTTCGCCTTCTAAGTATACCTAAGTATATCCTTCTAAGTATAAACTAAGTACTTTTAAAATTCTTATTTCATCTCACAATATTTTTCTTCCTTTTGGTTTTATGTTTGTTAGTCATTTCACGTTGAAAAGTGGTTGACATAACATTTCAATCGGCGATATATTTTGCTTACACCAACTGTAACTTGTTTCGATATCAAACATTGAGTACTATTTGAAATGTAAGTACTCTAACTGGTACGAAAGTGATCGAAATTTCTATTTATGAATAATTTTATCTGTCAATACTCCAATTAATAACACTCTATTAGCAATAATCTATCTATTGCAAGATTTCACCTTCAAAGACACAGTTAAAAACAAACGTAGTAGAAAGTTAATTTCCACAATTTACCCGACTTACAGACTATTGCAACTAAATATGTCATTTAAAAACTGTCTGTAAATGCCTTCATTCAATTTAAAATGTATATGATACTTTGATACTAACACTATGCAGTATTACAATATTACGTAGCATTATATTGCAGTACTACAACGAAAGTTTCTATAGTTTTTATTTCTTCCATTTTTTTTATTCTAAAATCAAAATGGTTAAAGTATAAAAGATCTTCACTTACACATTTTCCTGATTATTTTAAAGAAATATTTAGAAATTAGTTTGCAAGTTCTATTACTCTTGAAAACTATTTCTTTAAAATAGTTTGTAACCATGCATAGCTTGGTTCTGGATTTGGATTCGTAAACAATATAAATAAAATTTTAGCCAGAATATTTTATTTTTAGTAGATTATTTTCTTTAACTTTGCTTTAACCCTTGCCTACAAACCACTTCCTCTTCTTTGTTTGTCAGAAAGAAAACTGTTTGTTTTTAGAATCTTTAACTTAGTTTCTTCTATTGAAATTATAGTTTAGATTCTGAGGCGTTCTACGCTGTATGCTCCTCGAAGTAGCTCAACAAGTCAGATTTGTATAGCCTTGTCTAGTGACTAATTTATTCAGAAACTTACATCTTAAAATAAGAATAACAACTCAAATGTTTGGGCAAATCATTCAATGAATAACCCACTACTTTATTTGTTTTCCTTATAAAACAAAAATACAAAGAATTGATGTTGTTTTTTGGTTTCAAATTTTATACTGCAATATTTTAAAATTGGTGTAAAACTTATTTGACAGCTCAATAAACGTTTCTCGATTACTCATAAAACACTTATGAAGGAAATGCTCATGGAACATTTTACTGTTAGAAATCAGTAAAAAATAGCTGCCAAACTTTGTACAACAGACAAGTCATCGTAGCACTGAAATTTGTAGTTAGAAAATTGTTTTGTATTTATCTAATTTCATTATTCAAAATTAGATAATTTATTAAAGAGAAGAATAGATCATTATTGAGGCAACTGATTCAACAGACATATTTTGATCATAAAAATTTTAAATCGTTTTCTAATTCATAATTGGATACTTGTAAAAGACGTCATCGTTGGTAAATCATAACATTGGTCGCTTCAGAAGCCAATCAAGTTCGACACACACTCGTTATGTCGTTACAGGTATCCAATTAAATCTAATTTAAAACACATGGTTAGGCAAAATCATTTCACTTATCGAGTTGCAGTTATTCAATTTAAACTTTTGTGTTTAAATTGAATATAATACATCAGTAAACATTTTTTGCTTGAATAATGAAGTATTTTACAACAATAGGGTGCAAGTTTTTCAATATTTTAAGGTGAATTTGTACGCATTTCTGATTTCAAGCAAAACTTCTTTGTTCCCCTTTACGTGAAAAATACTTTAAACAATTATATGTTAATTTTACAAAATATCATCTCGTTTATCTTATTCCATAGCATATTGCATATTACATTAAGAATACCTTACCTTAAAGAAAATAAAAAGGGACTTATCTTACTCGAGTGTTAAAAGGTATATCTCCTTCAACTTGATGAAATTCTGGTCCATACTCAAATTGCCAGCCAGTTGAATCCGCAAGAATATCATCATCGGGCTATTGAATAATCGTTTACAGAACTTAATTCATTATATATAATAATATTAACTGAAAAGTATTTTTTCATAATAAAATGTAAAGCAAATACCACTAGTTTTCTTTTAAATTCACGGCCTTGTCTATGTAGACCTCTGGGAACGTTCACCTTGCTCACTAAATAGTATCTATTGTCATAATCAATCTTTAAAAAAAAATTTTTATTCGTCAATATAGAAGAAATGGAAAAATGATATAAACCTAAAGCAATAATCATAATGACATTTGACAACTGTTGAACTAAGAGACATGTCAATAAACTGAAGAAATAGGTTTTAAAATGTACAAAAGCCTTGAGGAACTGTTTCTGTATCATGTTCTGATTGAAAGTAGTAATTTATTTGATTAGGCGCTATTTTTATAAGCCATTCCCTCCTTTTAAGTACCATATCTGTAAAAACGTCAGAAAAAACTTTTAAAACAATTCTCCCTTTAACAACTTTAGATATAATTTCTTTGAGTGTGCTTTTTCAGCTCTGAAGTTAGTCTTTTTTTTTTTAAGTCTTCATCCTATCAAACCTTGTACCTCACAGAAAAATTTTCAGGTTTGAAATCATGGAAAAGTTTGTGTGCGGAGTCCACAGAGTATGAAGGTTGTTTCAACTCCATACTGTCATGCTAAAAGAAAACCGCATGCCACGTAATGTAAGCCTCTGGCATTATTATTGCATAAAATAATACTGCACCCATGCCTATTAAAAGTAAGATCTTGATCTGCGTGCAAATCAGTTATTCCATCAGGATTGCTCTTAAAAAATTCTCATCTCACTTCGATAAAAAATGAACAAATAAAACATTTATTGATTTTTGCACACAATGCCAGAACTCAGATTCCTTTGCCTACGAAGTTGCTTGTGACCCATCATTAGGTCACAAAGATTAATCATTCCTTTTACTTTTTGGACATAAGATTGAACACCCACAGATTTTATTTTCCTAAACTGAAAATTATTGCTTGGAGATAAAATTTAAGGATGTCGAGGACTTTATAAAAAATCGTTGCGTCAGAATTCAGAACTAATTCAGTTAAAAAATTAAATTTGTTTCTGATACGTTTAAGAAGTGCACAACGACAAATGGAGACTAGCTCAAAACATAATAAATGGACATTTATTGTACAGTGCGCAACATTGAAAACGGACCACCCTGAATAGCTTTTGATCTAATGATTGAATCTTCACGTTTTCAGACTTAATCTTTAAAGATTCGAGGAGGTGACCTCAAATAAGCTGACAAATTACTGCAGATGATATTTTAAGTTACGAAATCAGACACAAAAACGGCGAATCGGATTTTTGAGCCAAAAGATATAGGGGGGTAGCCGCAACCTGGGAAATATGGTCCCGATAGTTTGATCAGGAGAACGGTCCAAATTTTTTGGACCCTGTAATGTTAATTTTACTTTTTGAGGCACTTAACGATATTCCAAGAAATTTTTAAGTGAATTAAAAAAGTTTTGCACACAATAATAAAACTCGCTTATCTAAAGATAATTCAATGCAAAATATAACTTTTGGTAAGCATTTATTATTTTTTATTGTTTAATTTAATAAAAGTCAAAAAGAAAAAAATTTTGTTGTAAGGCTTGCCATTTTTTACACCATTTTAAAGGGAATAGTTTTACATGGCAAAATACAAAATTTGAGTGAAATCAGTCGAATAGTTTCTGAGAAATTGAATTTCAAAAGAGTTGTATTTTAAAAATTTGATTTCTCATGAACTATTTAACCGATTTTGCTCAGATTTTGCCATGTAAATTTACATTTATAAAAATGGTGTAGAAAATTAAATACCTCACTATTCAAAAAATGTTCTACGTTATTAATTAAAATAATAAATATTTACTAAAAGTTTTATTTTGCATGGACTTACCATTGGATAAGAAAACTTTATAACTGTTGTGCAAAATATTTTCAATTCACCTGAAGAGTTTTGGGGAGAATGCAAAAAGTAAAATTAATATTAAGGAGTCTTAACTTTGCAACGCTCAACTGATCAAACTTCTAGGACCCTTTTCTCAGATTGGGAGTAACCCCTTTATTTTTGGGAGCCAAAAATCCAAATTCGCAGAAAAAAAAGGTATGTTTATTCGGAGAAAGTGCGTTTTTGTGTCTGATTTTCCTAATTTAAAATATCGTTTGCGCTAATTATTTAGCATACTTGAGGTCACCCCCTCGAACCATTTAGATTAATTACTATAACGTGATGATCCGATAGTTAGTATCAAAAGTAATTTAAGGTGGTCCGTTTTTTACTATATTTTGCGCACTGCATTAATATCGTTTCCTGATTTCTTAGAACAGTCTTAGAAATTAATAGATACGCTCTCTCAATTTAGGATGTAGTTTTCAATTATAAGATTGTATAAATATAGTATGCTGGTGCTATTAAATAAGGTTTTATTCCCAGAAAATACTTGATTGAGGAAATTTTTTAAGATTGTATGAAGTAAATATCAATAAAAATTGCAATATTTCTGAATTTAAAATAGAAAAAAACAGTCTAAAATTGAACAATGCTGAAACTAATCAATCGATGCCCGTAATGCTCAATATAGCGCTAAATCCAACCGTTTAATGGTAGTTATGTTAATTAATTGATGTTAATTAACTTATTTATTATTAACTTACTTTAATTATGTTAATTAACTTAATAACTATGTTAATTAACTTATTAATTATGTTAATTGACTTAATAATTATGTTAATTAACTTAATAATCATGTCAACTAACTTATTGATTAAGTTAATTAACTTAATAACAAAGTTGATTACCTTGTTAATAAACTTATTAATTATGTTAATTAACTTATTATTTATGTTAATTAACTTATTTTAATTTATTTAAATAAGTTTATTATGTAAAAAGATAGATATCACGTCAGTTATTTTTACTTACATCCCAATGGAAGGGTCTTCCGTAGACGTATCGGTGCAAGCCTTGAGGCTTCACACACTTGCTTCGAACATAATTCTTGTTGGTGTAGTCAACCTGACAAAGTATTTGAAATAAATGCAAATTGCTAAAAATATTTAATCACAATTTTACGTTGCTGTGAAATATCGAAATTATAAAGGGTCTGCTTGAGGCAAACTCACTAAATCAAAATAACCATAATAAGGAGGAAATTAGGTGACCGTAACCTAAGTAATGACATTTTTGTTGATGTACCATAAATTTCTTCATGATAAATATATAATAAAATCTGTTTCGTTTTTAAATAATAGCAATTCAATAGACATGAACTTTTGAGGGCAAATTACTCTTTTTTTCCCAAGCATTTTAATCATGCAGTTACCGGTAAAAAAGGCTGAACTCTTAAGTTTATTCCGTATGATATGACTTTTTCAAATTTCCTTTGTGCAAAAATGACTGTATTTATAAAATAAAATTTTATAATGCAATCATTGTGCAATTTCTGCGTCAACAGTCGAAACTAGTGGCAACTTAAAAATAACTGGACACACTAAACGAAAGTTCACTGGAACAAATGATTCGGCCACTGTAGTCCAGCCTCTTGGCCTCCCATATCTCCCGATCTGTCCCACCGAGTTCATCCTAGGACATTTAAAAGGTGCCGTTTTCGAAGCTCTCAACAAATCGCCACAGGACATTAACACCAGAATCGGCGTCGTAGCTCTTATAAGGTCCGGAATTTTACAACTATTATGTGATTTACTTCGAGACCGATTCTCCATCTTCACTTCGAAAGTGCCGACCTCGCGTTATATGGTAAAAAATTGTACGTTTTGGCAAGTTCAAACCCTCCATACAGTTTTGTAAAACCGTCTGTAAAGTTTTTTAATGTTGGTAAAACCGTCTAACTGAGTGGACGTTTTGAGCCCAAGTAATAAGCTGAAATCTTGCAGATATGGATATATCAACATGTAAATTCATATTTGTTATTAAATAATTGTCTTTTTAAATCTGATGTCGTATGTGAGTTGATGTTTTGAGCGATTAAAAACTCCTCTTAACCCATGATACTACTTGGTGACTTACTGATTAGGTATTGAGTTTGAACATGCCATTTCTTAGTGAACCGCTCGGGAAACGAACCCAAGCAGTCCGCATGGCGGACGAGTATTCTACCACTGAACCAAATGTGGATGCTAATTTTAAAGTCTGTCTTTGTAAATATAAACATAATTACCTCCCACTTATCCACTGGGTAATAAAATCCAGTCTTGGACAATCTACTCTTACTTCTAGAAGGCAGACTATCTTCATCGTAAGGATACCTTTTTCCTCTTTCTGCCCTGCCCCTCCTATCTTTTTCTACCTTCGGTGAAATATGAAACTTGGAATCTGATTTTCGCGAATGACGCGAGCCGGAATGTAAATCTGTAGCACTTCTTGATTCTCTGATAACAGTCCTAGTCCATTCTGTTTGAGGATCTGATTGAACATCGTGCTTTTCACTGGTACTCCATCTCCTCGTCGGCGATTCTTCTTTCGATGTCCTTTGGCCCACTTGGGAAATCCGTTTACCATCTTTACCTTTGAAGTTTATTGTGGCAGTCGTTGTCCATTTCTTCTCATCGTCTGAACTTTCGCGTTTAGAATATTCTCGCCTTCCCACAGGGGAATCCTCGTGGCTGGAAAATTCTGGCTGTCTCGTTCTTGACTCCTCTCGTTTAGAATAGTCTGGACGTCCCGATCGCGAGTCCTTCCGTTTATAATGGTCTGATCGTCCCATTCGTGATTTTTCATGATCTTCTTCGTCCGTTTTTACTTCAGAAGCTGAGGAGCGTCTTTTGTAAACAACCTTAAATGAGAAATTTTCAAACTCTTAGTCGTTGAAGAAAAAGGAATCGCTAAATTGGGGAAACAGTGAATAATGTCTCACCTTGGATTTAGTTTCTTCATAGATATCTTCGTCGTAATCTTCATTTTCCATCTGAAAATGATTCAAAACAGTATAAAGAAATTAGTAAATGTACTGAAATTGAGATACTTCGTATAAACTGACTTGAGATTGACTACGTATAAAAATACTTATTTCCCAGAAATAGGTCAAAAAATAAATACAGACAAATAATATTAATAGAAGCAAATACATTTCATGGAATTCAAAAAAAAAAAAAACATAAATAAATAAAACACCGCTGTTGAATCACAACTGGATAAAATATAAAAACTGCCAGGCCAATTTTATGAAAACGCAATAGAACGTTTTTGGGATATATTTTCTCCGAATAACGTATCACACATAAATTTCCTGTGAGCTTTACGCATGTATGTCCTTAAAACTGAAATCTTTAAGACTTGGTCGTAGAATTTTATACGATTTTATGTATGGAATTCTAATATGAAAATGCTGCCTTAACATAACCACACATGACGCCTTTCTCCTATTTGGGATACATTTCGCATGGAATTAAACACATTAAAAGGAATGACGAAAAGAATATTTTTTTTTATGAACTGTTACACAGGTATTCCTTAACCATTGCAATTTATAAATATTTTAAAACTCTTGCCAAAAAATATATATAGTGGGGGAAACGTAAAGTGATATATTATTATTTTTACCATTATTATCTAAGTCTCTTTAAATTTCAATTTCCTCAACTGCAAGCAAGAATGTAAGCAAACAATACAGTAATTCAGCTTGACAGGAACGAAAAATCATAATGAAGAGCGTAAATTTCTCTTTCATTATTTATTTACTTATTATTTTATGTAATAATAAGTATAATAAATATTTATCATTTTTTATAAAATACAAATTTTATATTTATTATTATTTATAATATTATATATAGTAATATTTATAATATTATATATAGTAATATTTATAATATTATATATAGTAATATTTATAAAATTATATATATAGATTTTTTATAATATTACATATAGAAATATTTATAATATGATATATAGTAATATTTATTATAAATATTCCAACAAAATTTACAGTTTCAAATCAGAGTTTTCTTTTCCAGCATTTTTCCTCTGTTTTATTTCTATCAAATTCCTAATTCTAGATGTTTGTTCAACCAAAAGCAACATAAAAGAATAGTTAAGAATTTTGAATTTTATCGACCACGCACTATAAAAAAAATTATCAGAGCGCGCCCGCGGCTGAAAAAATTTTAGGAGTTGACAAAAAAATAAATTCTTATTCATTTCTTTTCTTCGTTTTTAAAGTTTGTTGACCCAACACTTCTGAACAACATGTTATTTTAAACAAAAAACGAAATCGTTCATTGTCGTAAAATAACAAAAATTTGGAATATGGTTAATTTAAGAATGATATACGGTTCAACTATTCAGCTCAAATCTCACATACATTGAAAAACGGTTATTGTTATTTCGAGTAAATAAACATTCTTATCATTGCGAGTACGACACCAGATTACATATCGCATAAACAGCACAGAATTTGAAATTAGGAGTTAAGTGAAAATATATTTATAGGATTTTCCTTTTATATCAGAGCTTATAGCAGAAAATTGATTTCGTTTAATAAATTTCTTTTTGTATTCTGCTTTCTTTTGTGGCAGTTATTAAAAATTATGAAGGAAACTAATTTTTTTTATAAATATAATAATTGTTTAGATGAATATTTAATGGATAAAAGGCAAAAAAGATAAGGAGAAAATATATTATTATAGAGTTTATTATTTTTTTTATACTGTGATAAAATTTCGGAAATACTTTCCAAGGTATTTTAGTTTTCTGGAAGGTTGCTTCACATACATTATAAAAAGAAGAAACTTAATTTTTAGGTCCTGAAAAAATATAAATATTTAGTTTAGTATGATATTAGTTAGCATTTGCGACTCTTAAATAAAAATAATGCTTCAGAAAAAATAAAACACCTTTTAAAAATAAAGAGAAGCAAATTTTTTTTTAAATTTCATTTTAAAGTTAAATTAATCAAATAACTATGTTTTAAAAAACATTATTAAATTTTTTTTTCCAAATTAAGTTAAGAGTTTTTGCTCATGACTAAAAAAAGATAATTTTACAAAAAAATTAAAGTTAAATAATTAAGTATTATTTAATAATTAAGTATTATTAACGAATACAATAGTTGTATAAAAAGTATTAAATTTTTACACCAGCTTAATTAATGTTATTTCAAATGAAAAAAATCTAAAATTTCTACCCAAATTTTATGAATATTAAGAAGATAAAAAAACTTAAAATTACTACTTCTTGAATTTTTTTTTTTAAACAATTTTATTGACATATTTTTGAGACTAAGTGGATTTTAATTTTTGACCTTCAAAATCTGTTGCTAAAATCTGGAAAATGTAAATATAATAACATAATTATAATTTTAATATAATATAAATATTGTACCATAATTATAATTTTAATATAATATAAATATTATATCATAATTATAATTTTAATATAATATAAATATTATGTAACTTTTACTTTGATCTCCTAATTCTTAATTTTATTTTTTGTGTAGTTCATAATTTGAATTTTATTTGCATGCATAAACTGAAAATGAATGAGTTGGAATGTGATAATCATTTAAGTAAAATGAATTATTTATTTAGAAAATAATTAATAAATTAAAATTTTATAAATTATTCTGAAAAATTGAATCAATGGACGAAAAGTGACATTTTTTTATCGTGCCGTTTTAACAGTACTAGTCTTAAAATTGAATTTTAGGTTAGACCAGGGGTCGCCAAACTTTTTTGATCATCGACCCCTATATAATTTTTCGAAATCTCCATCGACCCCCACAAAAGTAATTTTCTGTTAATTAAAATAAAACTCTATTAGATACTGTGTTTATACATTTATTTTATGATTTTAAACATTTATTAAAGTGATAGTACATTGTGTAACAATAGTTTTATGAAAAATATATTAACATTGAAATTTAAATACCTTATTATTAAATAATAAGTAATTATGCATAAGTAGATATAATAAGTAAAGTAACTAAAGATTTACTGCTTCTTGATCAATGAGATGGGTGAGCCTGGTGTTTTTTTGCAAGGTTCGCTATACTGGGTTCAAAGTTGGTCAATTTTGTAATTTTCGTAGAAAAATACAAAGTGTGCTATAGTTTTGTCGAGGGCTGTACTAATTCATATTATTAATGCTTACCTTCTTTTTTGTGCATTGATAATTAAAACTGATATCTAAACTAAGCGAATGGTTTTATCGAAACAATAACTAATTATCCAAAACTATAAAAGTTTTAATAATGACACTGCAAATATTCAACACAGTTTGCAAAGATAGCTGAAAGTGCGTATGATATTTGCATTTGTAACGTCAATGCTCGTCACACGTGACATTCGGACAAGCGCACATATGATATGACTTATAAACTGCGCTGAGTTTGTGCCACTGCGCGGTGGTACGTAAATACTTGTTTTACCCCAATAAATATACGTTTATTAATTTATATTTTATAAAGAAACTGATATTGAGTCAATTATAAAAAAAAATTCTCAAGTTTTACATACTTAATTAGGTATGTGTGATTTGCGTATTGAGAACTGTTTTTTTTTTTTTTTGAACCCACAATCGACCCCATTCGCCCCCCTGTCTTAGATCGACCCCCGCGTTTGTTAAATAGACCCCTGGGGTCTATATAGACCACTTTGGCGACCTCTGGGTTAGACAGTTGAATTTGCAGGCTTAAAGTGCCATCCAGTCTAGTTCATAATTTAAATTTTATTGCATGTATAAACTGCAAATGAATGAGCTGGAATATGATTATCGTTTAAATAAAAATGAATAAGGATGAAAATAAACGTTGGTAATAATTATCGGATCAATACTAAACAACTAATAGAAAATAAATTGGATGTAAATTTTATTACAGGTAACTGATAACGTTGTCCTAACTCACGAAATCCCTGTGACCTCTCCACGGAACCTAAAGGTTCCACGGAACCCCATGTTGGGACCACTGGTTTGGAAATATCTTCCTAAAGCAAAGCACACAATTTCAATCGTAGCTTTTCAAAGAAAGAAGTAAAAGAACAAGAAGAAAAAGAACAGAAAAAAGCGTGAAATACCTAAAAAGTGTTATTTTTATTCGCTATACATTTTTTTAGGTTTATTTTCTTCTTTATTTCCATTTCGTTGAATTGAGTGGCTTCAGTACTGATGTTAAACCGGAAGAAAATTATAGCTCACTCATCTGAAACGCCGGAGTCACTTTATCAGAGGATCGGAACTATCTTAGAATCAAAAAGTGTTCTTAAGAGCCTTTTTTTGTCTTTTTGTTTTAAACGAAAAGAGAAAAAAAATAGTTTGTTATGAATGACTTCCTCAGAAAAAGGTTAAAAAAAAATTAGAGAAAGCAGAACTAAAACGTGAAAATAAAACCTTGAGGAAATTAAATGAGTTTAAAGAGATTATTCGCGCTTGAAAATAGTATACATTAACCCTTTAACGGAGAATATTTATTAAAAATATTTTTCATACTTTTTACATTATTTTGTATTAATTTAGGTCAGAATAAGTGAAGGTAAAATGTTCTGCATTAAAGGTAAAATGTTCCTAACGCAGGTCGCTTCCAAACGATAATTTTTCAAATCTGATCTAATTATTTAGATCCAAGAGAAACAATTATTAATCACCGAAATTTTTAATTTTTCAAAATCAATTATTGATAATTTTTTAAACATGAATGAAAAGAAAAAGGTTTAAACTATTTTTTTTTTTTTTTGGATTTTATATTTTAGTACAAATATAAGACACCGGTGTCATATCTGTGTGTGTCAAAGGGTTAAGTAAAAATATAAAACCGTAAATTATCATAAATACCTTGTTTCTTTTTTTTTTTATCAGTTCGTGAATAAAAAGATTGAAACTTTTTTTATTAAAAGATTGAAAATTGAATTAATTTTTTTTCTACGCTTAAGTAAAATAATTCAATATAATTCATTCACAAACCAAGAAAAACAAGGATTACCGTATATTTTTATTACGATCCAGATAGTCTATGAGGAAAAAAAACATAATTTTTCTTTTTACACTTCAATAAAAATTCAATAATTTGTGCATACATTTGATAAACTAAACAAAAAAAAAGCATTACTGCATTATTTATTATGATCCAGATTAAACCGATAAAAAATTACGACAAAAGTTTAGATTTTTGCCGCATAATATCTTACGTCATTTATAAATCCATTATAAAAGGAAAAAAAAAAAAAAAGAAAAACTACTAAAAGGAGAAATAAACTTAAATTTGTCTTCGCTTTCGATCACATTTTAAAGAAAGAAACGTTAAGATTTTTCTTTCTGAAAGAACAATATTGAACATTCATCATTTTTTCAATCTTTTTGATTTATTATGTATACTATAATACTTTTACTTTTAAAAATTAATAAAATATTTTCTATCAAATTTAAGAGCAGCAAAAATATCTTGCTTTTTTGTTTTTAATATCAAAATAGATACCACTTGGTTTAAATTTTATCTATAAATGTGTTTGAGCTGTGGTGGCTCAGGGGATAGAACGATTGCCTTCAAATGAGGTGGCTCGTGTTCAAATCGAAGCTGTGACTGGTCGATACGAATTCCGCACCCGGCTCGCACCGATCACATTGCTGACTTAAAATATTCTCAGTGGCTGTCGGATTATGGGTTAGAGTCCTCTTGCCGTCAGGCAAAACTGCGGGAGGTTTTCATCTCCATTTAACGCAAATGCAAGTAAGTCCCATCAACAATTCCTCGACGACGGCAAATTTCCTCCAATTTTTGATTAAGGAGTTCTCTTGTCTTCTGGATTGGGTTTAAAATTACAAGGCTACGGAATTGAACGTTGGTAGTCGTAAAGTCAAAATTGGGTGTGCTGATCAACGACGGTTATAAAATGAAATTAAATCAAGATAAGTTCACGTTATTTGAATTAAGTTTTAAAAAGCAGACGAATATTTCTTATTTATTCTTTTTGTACTCGAATATATTTTATCAAAGAATAACTACCAATTAGTTTTCGTAAGAAATTGCGAGAAAGTATTGAAAAACAGTGAAGTCATTTCCACCCGCTGTTTATTTCCATTGAATCAAACAAATAAAAAAAAAGTAAAAGCAGAAATATTTATTTTGTGTAAGATAAATTTCTTGATTAGTTGCTTAAAATAATTTAAAGTCGAGCATGAAAGTACACAGGGAATATTAATATTTCTTCTGAGAAAGTAAATCTTAATAACGACATTTGTCTAAAAATAACATTCGTAAAGCGTGTTAACTTTTATGTTATTGTAATGTATTGATTTTTGCAATTTGTAGAAGTAAATAGGTCATTGAATTACATCCAATAGTCGATGGTTTTGTAGTTAAAACAAAGCTTCTGGATCCAGCAATATAGGTTTTATTGAATAGTGATTTTAAAAGACTAAAAAGAAGAAATGAATTTTATTATAGTCCAATCTAAAACGGAAAATGGCGAGTGCTTCATTTTCGAAAAACAATGAAGGATTTTTGGCAGCGATGGGTAATTATATTACGAAAATGATGCGTCTTCCGTTTTTTGTCTGATGTCTGACAAAAATAAATTAATTTCACGTTTTTAGAATAAGTTGGAATGTGATCAAAATTTCAATCGGTCATAAATTGGCACTAAATTTTTCAGACGTAGAGCTCCAGTTGGCGATATAAATTCTATTTGTTGCAGTTAAGAAAGTTTTGAAACTCAACTTGTCAACCTAAACGAAGCTGGTGTTAAAATTTAAACATTCTAATTTGTCGGAATTTTCATGGCGATAAATTCCATTTGGCACTAAACTGAAGATAAATTTAGCTCGTAACGGTCAGAAAACGATTGAAACTTGCATTTTCAACAGGCACGGAGCTCTAGTAAAGATTTGAGTATTTTAGTTAGATGAAATTTGGTCGTACTTTCATTTGCTCGCAAAATTCCATACTCACATACACAAATCCAAGTTAATAAAAACGTAGTTTAAACTCAAAATATTTTAATGCCATATCAAACTATTCATCTACAAAATTATACAACTTTTACTAAATCTTGGAGAGAGTATACAAATACTCATTTGTTTACAGTTCTTGCCTCGCTTTAATCCGTTAGCAAAATAATAAATTCTGAATTAATAATTTATTTTTTAATCTGCAAATTTAAATTGTAACTTAAATTTGAAACTATTTAAAAACATTTTAGTTAAAATCCAGAAAACTTTAAGTTTTGATAATTGTTAAATTTAAAAAAAAAAAAAACTAGTAACAATAAGTAATACAAAAGCACTAGTGCATTAAGATTTTTTTTAAATTAGAGTAGACTAAAAACATGTCGTATGAGCAAAGATAAATTATTAGTAGCAACACTAAAAGTTATTTATCAGAATTGGGAAATTTAAAGATCTAACCTTTTTGTTTTCTGTACGATCTGTGCTTTTCAAAGTTAATATTCAAAGAACCATTATCAAGCTACTAATTTTGCTTCTTTTTTCTGTTCAATTAAATCTGTTTACTTTATTCTGTTGAGTTAAATGAATATAAAAGACAACAAAGTATGCTTAATACTCGCTTAAACCTAAATACTTCAAGTTAACAATTTTCAAATGGCAACGACCATTAAAAAAATAAGGTTGATTAGTTGGTGCAATCAAGTATTAATAAGTTGTTTCAAATTCAGAAATATTTTGTTTCTTTAACCTTCCCCAACAACCTAGATTTACGAAGTTTGGAATGAAGGTTTTTTAAAAAAATATAAAATGGAAATAGAAAAGGATTAAATTTATTCAAATCAAATTTTAAAAAAATATTAAAGGAAATAAAAATCGAAGAGGAGGATTAAGCAGTTAATATAAGATGATTTTATTCTGGAGAAAAAAAACTCTGATCAATTTATAAGGCATCCATCAGATAGAGGGCGTGTGTAGATGCCCCGGGCGAATTTCTTGATCAGACTCCAGCCCCTGAATCATAAACATTAAAAAAAAGATTTAAAAAAAAAAAAAAAAAAAAAAACGCTGGAAGGATTTTTAAAAAAATCTTAATCCATAAACCTTAAATTCATTTTTTATAGTACGGTAAAACCTTTTGTTATTTTCAATTAAATATTCTTATTTTCACATTTTAAATGTAAAAAAAAAAACAATTTAATTTTTTAGTATTCTCATGTTTTATTATTAAATTCATATTAATAATAAAACATTTCCTAAGACCTTCCTAAAACATTTTTTGAGAGCCAAATAAATATCGATCTAAAAATTTAATTTAATAATAAAATAATAGTAGTCGATTTTAAGTTTTAGTGTCATTAGTCACTTATTGAATGCCCCCCTTTGAACCATTTGTCTGGATTCCTTAGGCTGTTTCCCCTTTGACTTTTCTGTACTGATAGGAAAGCTAATGTGCCAAATGGATCCAGGCCAATTTAGATAACCTAATTCTGGAATAAACTTTATATATATATA
>NC_092209.1:33321045-33440169 GCF_043381705.1 Parasteatoda tepidariorum | reverse complement strand
AGTTGTTATTTTCGGGATACTTTTTTCCGTGACTGTACATATAAGTACATTAGAGTGCTATTGTTATCGTTTTAAAATAACAAGCGTAAGCTACATTGCGTTTATAGAAGCAAAAATAAATAGTGTTCTGAAAGAAAGAATGTTTGTACTTTGTACACTGTACAAACATACAAACACTTTGTACACTGATGTTTGTACTTTGTACACTGCAAATATTTGGAGATAATATATGTAACCACACAGCGTAGATGCCATAAGGAAGTGCTGACAGACACAGGTCGAGTCAGCCCTGCCATTAGAAAAGACGTGTCATTTCTATTATGAATATATTATTACAGTTTGATTAGTGTTCCTTTTTATTTACGAATTAACATTTATTATATTTCACCGGCACCAAATTTAAAATATATATTCCAGAAATAAATTATAATAAAAATTATCCAACAATTTTTTTTGTTTTGCTGACCATTTGGCGCCCCTTTGTGTGCAGCGCCCGGGCCATGATGCCCCCCCTTGCTCCCCCCTCGCTACGCCACTGGCCAGAACTTTAAACTAATTATAAGTTTCTTTATGTTATAAACAGCGCTGAAAACCGACCTAGTTTTAAGAATATGTTTATCATTGTTCAGCACCGTAGCTTTGTAATTTGAAAGACAAGAGAACTTCTGGATCAAGAATTAGGACAAACAAGCCTTCGTGGAGGACTCTTTGATGGAAGTATATATAGTAGCGGATAAAATATTATTCGTAGTATTTTATCCAATATATAATATTTTATTCATAAATTCTCTTAGTTTTTATAAGCATTTCTGTAATATCTGTATATTTTCTTTTCTTTTATAATCGTTGTTGAACAGCCGACCCAGTTTTTAGGGTTTACGACTGCTAATGTTCAACTCCGTAGCCTTGTAATTTTCAATCCAATCCAGAAGACAAGAGAACTCCTGGATCAAGCATTGGGAGAAATTTGCCTTGATGGAGGGCTTTTTGATGGAACTAACCCGCATTTGCTTTACACGAAGAGGTAAACCTCGAAAATATCCCACGGCTACCTCGACGGCACGGGGAATTTAACCCATGATTCGTCTTCCACTGGGGATATTTTTACGTCAGCACTGTGGTCGGTGAGAACCGGGATCAGAATTCGTATCAACCATACACCGCTGGTATTCGAACCTGGTCGACATCATTAGGAGGCCTACTCCACGGCTACCTATAAGCTATTAAATTGCATAACAAATATAATAATTCATTTTAAGTTCCTGATTTGTGATCCAGGCATTGGTCAAGAGACTAGGCATTGGTCTACTAAGAGACAAGGAATTTTTACGATTGGCCGCCAAAGTGTTATACATCACAATTCATTTATAAGACAATCCATCGATAGCTTAAGTAAATCATTATCTATCCCAATTATCTTCCATGTTCTTACTTGATGAATCAGTCATCTATTTGTCATCAATTATATCCTTCCCAAACATCTTATCACTTTGTGTATATTCTGATGCTTCTCTTAATCTATTTTTCTCAGCAGGTGTTTAATCTTATCACCGCAATCTTTAACTTCTACAGCAAATACAATCGATGACAATCGTCAACACTATGAGTGTATTCTTTCAGATAAAGACTTAAAAAAGCTCAGCTTTCTGATCCATGAAATTATCTGCTCAGTAATTTCAGGTCACAATAGTGAACAAGATAGAAGGACAATTTTTTATTTATTTATTCCCTTCAAAGATTTTTCAGATAAAATAGAAATCACAAACAATGAAAGAATGCGTATCGTAAAGTTCAGTTAATGTCTGAGGGCTATAAGGTTAAACACGGCATGTAGAAAACTTAGTAGAGATTTTTATCATACAGCGATAGTAAAAAAGTCATTAGTATAACTGAAAAAAAAATATCTAGGTGATTTTTTGTAGCTTTTTATTTGTACAGATAGAATAAAAGCCTAAATTAAATGTTTAAGCTGCAAATGTAAAATTAAAAAAAAATAAGAAAAACTTTATATTTGTTTTCAATGACATTATTTAGTAGAGCAAAGTTTCTTAAGCAGTTAGCTCCAATTCCAATTGGGATCGAGGGATGTGCAGCATGGTCGACCAAAATTTTAGCAAGTTCTTTAACGTATTGTAATGTTTTTATAATTACCAAATATTTTATACAATGTGTCTGAAAATAGATAAAGATGAGACAAAGGAAAAATGAAAACTTTTCGATGCATTTTTATTACTGTATTATATTTTTATGTTTATTTAATTAAAATTTTCATATTGATTGTTACTATGCTTTAAAATTAAAAACCTAAAACAGCTAAGCTAAGTAAGAAAATTGATTGAAGAGACTGACTAACTAACTGAAAACTAAGTAAAGAAACTGACAATTTCCCTCAACCGTTTTTCGAGTTTGCGTAATACTTATGGGGTTCCCCCTCCCCCACACAAAGTTTAAAAAACCCTGTTATAGAGCAAAGCTTGCAGAGGTTTGATAGAACAGAAACCTTTCTTAATGAGCATAGCTTGTAAGTCAGTCCTATAACTTAGTATGTATGGAAACAATAAAACTAAGAAGAACTAGAAAAGATCAAATGGGGATTATATGAGTCTTATTTTTTAACTCTCCACATATTCGTCTTAATAAGACAAGGAAAAAACGAAAACTTTATCGAAATCTAATAAATCACTACTGACTAAAGTCATGACTATAACTCCAAAACCTGTTTGATTGCTTGAAAAACTGGTGAAGAGTAGTGAAGTGACTGTTAGTAAACACTCGCGTGTTTAAACAGGCAATCAAATTGGTTTTTAAAATTTTCATCTCACTTTTGTCGCCAGTCGACAAATTTTGTTCTTAAATCGATTAAACATCAAATCTTGGACAATGACGTGTGTACTATTTTGACAGTATTTTTTGAAAACATTTGATCAGGGCCTTGATTATACAGAACACCCTATTTACAAAATATAAAAATTTTAAATATTTCAACTATACTGTATATTTTACTGGAAGTCTTGAGGAAGTCTTCTTTTGATTAAATTTTGAAAGTCAATGGTAAACACAAGCAAGTATAACAACTGAAAAGTAATGTATTAACACAAAATTGTTTTTCTTGGATTCATTTTGAAGAGCTGGAAAAAAACAATTATGGATGAAAATGTCGAAATACAATCATCAGAGGAAACAGAAATAAATGAAAGTGTACAAAAAGAGAAGTCAACAACAAATGAAACAAATTCTGAGGAATTTTTCAAAACAAAACTTAATTCCATCCTAGAGCGCATTCGTAATTTAGATACAGTTGAAGATCTGAAATTAACCACTACAAAAAAAGAACCCGCAGCTGTCTATTCAGAATTATGCAAAATTTATAAAATTGTTGAAAGCTCTACATTTTTATCAAATATTAACAACGAAGAAATGGATTTTTCGTATCATGGATTTGAATTAGATGAGATAATATCAGTAACAAAGGCACTGGTATATTGCAAATCAGTCAAACGATTAAATTTATCCTTCAACAACATCGGACCCGAAAGCTTGTCAGAAATAACTTCTTTGTTAAACCAAAACGAACATATAATGCATTTAAATCTCAGCAATAACGGAATTGGAAAGAAAACTGGCGAATCATTAAGCAATTTATTGTCGGAAAGCCATTCAGTTACATTTTTAGATTTATCTGGAAATAATTTGGGTGACGAAGAGTTTGCTGCTATCGGAAACGCTTTGCCTTTAACCAACACAATAAAAACGTTAAATTTAAGTCGAAATGATATCGGAATGATATCAGGAGCTTTATTCGGTACCTGTATCGCCAAATGTAGCTCTCTGGAAGAACTCGATTTGAGCAGCAATCATATAGAAGACGGATTGATTGGTGTTTTTAATAACATGAAAAAATCTAACCTTCGAATTTTGACTGTTTCTAGAAATGGTATACCCGATGCAGCCATGGATGCCTTAGCTCGCGGTCTACGTGCTTGCAAAACTCTTCAAGAGGTTGATGTCAGCAGCAACTTCATTTCAAATAAAGGCGCCATGGCCCTTGCACCAGGTCTTAAAGGAAGTACGGTGGAAATATTTCGAATTGCTCACAACCCATTTCAAGGTAAACCAGCAACTGTTTTACTTAGAGCAGCGGGAGCAAATCTTAAACTTTTAGATCTTTCTGGAATAAAAGTAGATTTATCTTTCCTGAAATTTTATAGAAGTTATTCTGAAAGTGGAAGAGATATGAAAGTTCTATTTGGATCAGAAATACGATACGACATACATCCTAGAGATCAATTTCAGCCTGAAGAAGGTATTGTCGATGGATCAAATGCATTGTTAGTGGCGCTGAAGTTTGCCGATGAGAAAGGCATGTCGTTAAAGAATGTTTTAAGAAAAATCCATTCATCTTACTTGAAAGAAACACCTGAAGAGGAAGAAACAAAGGAAAAAGAAGAGGATGAAGTAAAAGAAAGGAGAATGACAGCCACTGTTTTAGCTAATGGTTTAATTGATAGTGACTTAGAAATGCCTAAGACTCTGGCTCGAGAAATTTCAACGTCTTTGGCGGATGAAGAAGGTTTTGTGGATATGTGGGAAATAATTACAAAATTGCCTTACAGGCCGGATGACATTGCAGTTCAAATTAAAAAAGAGAAAAAGAAAAGTGGTGACAAAAAATCAAAGGATAAAAAATCGAAAAAAGGCAAAGGAAAAAAATAAAATATCTTCGCTTTTGTATTAATTCTTTTACAACAATTGCTTATGTATGCACCCACTTGAATTATTAGTTTTCACTTAAACCATATAAAAAGCATGTTCTAAGCTTTTGTTAGGAGTATTCAAGTAAAAATTTCTTGAAATTTTAAATAGCTGTTTTTTAAATTAATGAGAAACTTATACGGCTTACTATTCTTAGCACCATTTCCTACACGTCAATATTGCCATTATAAATAATAATAATTTAAGTTTAATTTAATTATCATTGTCATGATAAATAATAATATTTATCAACTTTGCGAATCATAAAAGTTATAAACTTATTTTACTAAAATATTTTCAGATA
Organism: Parasteatoda tepidariorum; assembly: GCF_043381705.1. Lineage (NCBI taxonomy): Eukaryota > Metazoa > Arthropoda > Arachnida > Araneae > Theridiidae > Parasteatoda > Parasteatoda tepidariorum. The sequence continues at coordinate 33,435,113 of NC_092209.1, read as the reverse complement.
TAAGATTGGCAAAAAAGCTGAATATCTACGCGAATTACGCAGAACTAGAAAAAAAAAAGCGAAGTCTTCAGTAAGTTATACAAAATTGCATGATAATTAATAATGAAATAACGTACAAAGTATGTAAGAGAGATGTAAGTGATGTTTAATAAAATCACAACCGGTAAAAAAAAAGTTCTTTTGTATAGATCTTTCCTCAACAGTTACTTCTGAACTACAACAGTTCAACTGCTATAACTAGTTTTCATTTAAACCATATAAAATCTGTTTTTAGCTTTTGTTAAGAAGGGGAGTTTTCTACTAACTATTCCTTCAAGTTAGATTTTTTTTTAAATTTATGGGAAAACTTACATAATTTAAATCAGCAATATTTTACTGTTCTTAGCTCCACTTCCTATACATTTCAATGAAAGCAAATAAAATTATGAACTTTACAGCGAATAAAAAACTTATCTCGAAAAACTGTTTTGAATTGAGGTATAGGAAAAATTGTAAAATACATCTGAACATTTTTTAATTAAACTATTACTGTTAAGAGTAAATAAAAATAAAAAACGCAAATACTTTTGAGATATACATTATATAAATGGTAAATGTAACTACATCACGCATAATGTGCTAACAAATTTTATATGAGTAAGTTGAATATTAATGCTCTTGACTGAGGATTTTAAATGCACGGAATTTTACCTACGTGTTTTTTGACGGAACACCGCGCCGTCAAAAAATTCCGTTTAAAAAAAGGGAAATATATAGAGACCAATATTTTTACTAAATATTTCATTTTCCGATTTAAATATAAATTCCCGCACAACAGAGTTAATTCACCTATCCGACATTTTTTATATATATGGTTTAATTATTTCGACAGCATAGTTTTAAGATTAAACATTATGAGTAAGTTTTAAGGTAGATTATTATTTAACATTTAGAATTGTGTGAAGCAGTTACATAAAGAAAATCATGCGTTTAGTAATATTGGAATTTTAAAAAATATGAAAATCAACAGCAATAACTGCAAAAAAAAAAAAAAAACGACCGAAATGCCGTATAGATTTAGCGTACATCGATTATATCAAAACATAATTACACTAATTAATAAGTGATTCGAATTTTGCGTTTCTTCACATATCAGGACTTAAAAAAAAAAAAAAAACCGTAGATATCAGTAGTAATAAATGTGGTATTCTCGCGTCAGTGACTAATAAATACACAAATTTAATTTTCCACGTCGTAATATTGGAATTTTAAAAATCATGAGAAAATCAATTGCATTAACTGCAAAAGAAAAAAAAAAAAGACATCAGAACATTAATTTCCGATAGTAATGAACGTGTTGAAATGCGCTGTTTCATATCATGATATCAAATGAAAAATTAGAACTAATTTTTACCAAATGAAAAAAAGGGGTCAAATATATATAACACTGATTAAATACTTAGTCTATTACAAATCGGAATTTGCTACTCATTTTAAATTAAAAAGAATTTTTTTTCTAGTAAACGATTATTTTAATGTTGCTATTTCGGAATTACTTTTAAAATTATCGATTTTATACTTCTGTGTTAGCCTCAGTAGTTCACAAATACTAGCCGAAGTTACAGCGGATTTTCTTTTTCAGTCTCGTTTTATCGAAGTTGCGGTTTTTATCTAAAACATCTGCATAAAAAGTTATTGTGTGTAAATAAGAACTTCGGACAACAAAAAAGATTTTAGGCAAGGACGGTATGTCTTGTAAATAATATTTCGAGTAAGTAACGAAACTCAGAAAATTTTGTCCTAATATAAATTGATTCGCGGAACACTGCAAATTAGAAGAAAAAAAAAAAATCACACCGGGATATGGAATGTACGGTGGTTATACTTTATTTACTCTAACAATTCAGCCAAGAGATGAATTCTCGTCCTATGAGATCGTGTTATAGCCAGACAGTATCAGTTATGGAATACTTATTTATGAAAAATGGCACATAAGAAATTTTTATGGCTCCTGAAAACCTTAATCATGATTAAAATTCAGTTATTTACAAATTCTGCTTACTGCTGATCAAGGACAAAATTTAAACAGTAAAGAAATTTTAAAAAAAATAATGACAAGCCTAGTGAGTAGTTTTACGAAAAATATTAAGTATCAATTAGTATTTTTGTAAAGTGTTTTTTTTGTTGATAAATTTTAAAAACTTACCATGCTGCACTTTTTATACCTGCAGAAAATATTAGCTTTATTAACTTTGAAACTTATTCTTATCATTATTTCCAATATTGGTTATTTTGAGTGTATTTTTTAAAGTAAGAAATATTCTCCGCAATCAAACTCTTCGAAAATTTCAGAGGAGAGAGGAAAATAGTAGCTCCCAGATATTGAGCCTGGCATCTCTCCTTTAAGCTGTAAAGTAAGGTACAAAACCAAGTTACTATAAGGTAAGTCAAAAATGAAAACTTCACATGTAAAAAGAATTGTCTACAATAACAAACTATTTACACAGTAAAGCTTTATTTATTAACAATTAATACAAGATACAAAGGTATACAATTGTAAAATTATGTCGGGTATACACAAAACATTCCACAGACTGGTGCAAAAGTATGACAAATATGCACATTAAAAGGTAAAACTGCATTAAAATTGATATGAAAAAACATGTTACACAGTATGCAACAGAATAAAATGCATTCCTTGGCAGCCCACATTTAGTGTGCAGGTTAGAAAAAAATGCGAGAAATGAAAAACAAGACATACAAATATTAAAATATCACTAAAAAATCGCTTCTTTAATTCACAAATGCTGAAGTTCAAAAAAATGCATACAGTATAAAAAGAATTCATCAAAAGTAGATTACAAAAAGGCCAAAAGGGCTAGACAATAAGATAAAGCTTTAAATTAAGTAGGATAAAAAAAAATGATCATTAATATAAAAATAAAATACTGAGTATTCATGAGCAAATTTTCATCTCAAAAATGGAAATGTAAGACTAGTGTAAAAACAAATATTAATGCTTAGGAATGAAGGATAAAAAAACCCATCCTAAGCATCAAAAAACTTGAGCAACACACCAGAGCTGCCGAAGATTTTTCTCAGGAAAAATCCATGCATAGGATCGAGGAATGATCAACCGTTTAGCAGTCGAATCTTTTCCTAGTCACTTTAATACTAAAATTAAGTGTAGAAAAGAAAAAAAAATTAAGGGCATTCAAGAACTGTTCAGTCATTAAAATCCAGGGCTTTTTCAAGACGGAGGAAAAAACTGGTAAAAATGAGATAAACAGAAAACCCTTAGCACCTTATGCTTATGCGCAACGAAGTATGCAATACACTAAATATGGTTTCACAAAGTATACATTAGCTCAAAGTTACTTAACAGTTAAGGAGTCAAATATGCAAGTTTAAAATTGATTATAGGTAAAATTTAAAATAGAATGAGCTATTAACTACCTTTAGGAAGATAGTTCATTTTCTACAGATAAAAATTTGTCCCATATCTAAAATCTAAAAATAAATTTTTGTTGATGTTTAACTATTTTGTTAAAAACCTGTTTTTTTTTGCCAGTTTTTACCATTCCTGATGAAAGTTTACCAACCCTGTAAAAATTGCATTATGGAATGAAGAATATATATATCTTGAGCTACAACAAAATAACAGCTGCGGATGAACAAGCACGACACAACACTGATCCACTTAAAGCTTTGACTGAAAAAGGGGGGAAGAGAACAATCTCTTTGGAAAAACAAAAAAAAAGTTTCAAGTCCAATGAATAAATTTTGTTCATTCTTTTGTTTCGTTGCTATCCTCTTTGGGCTTTTCTGTTGCTTCTTCCTCCTTCGTTTCAATTTTCTCATCCTTTTCTGGCTTTTCGTCTTTCTCGGTTGTGGCATCATCTGCTTTCTCTGGAGTTTCTTTTTTCTCTTCCTCCTTGGCAGGCTCTTCTTCCTTTTTGGGCAAATGAGTGTTCATTTCAAGGGTTTTGCAGATCTCCTCCCAATCAGGCCAGTACCTCTCTTTCATGCGTTCAACAAAAGACAGCAAATTTGTGCAATCCGATTCGAGGTACTCTTTCATTCCTCCAAATGGCACATATACAAATTGGCAAAGGTGGGAAAATGCAACGCAATCCAACTGGAAAAAAAAAAAAAGTTATGTATATTATAATAATAACAATTGGTGTGAAAAAATTTCAATTCAGAAAAATTTTGTTATTAGTGCATTCTATGGTTGAAACCATTAACTAAGTAATGCTAGAAAGATTCATATAGTGGATCCAAAATTAGTTCTTAAATGATAAATATAAGGTTGTGGAACAAAACTTTTTTACGTCTATGCAATTAATAAAAATTAGCTTAGTCAGCACTTTTAAAAACTTTATCCTGAAAACATTTCAGGGGTCTGTCCAAGCCAAATTTACTACCGTTTAGTGGTACCTTTACAAATTTAACTTACTTTAGGAAAAACGGTAGTTTCACGAGATACTTTTTCTTAAAAGTTATTTTTGCGTCTCGTAAGAAGCGATAAATCCATATTTATGTGATGATTTTTTAAATAAAATTCTTAATTTTCACAAAATACCTCTCAGAAAAACCTAGACAGACCCCTGCAATTATACAGATCTATTTGTTTACATCAATAAGTTAGAAAAATTCACCAAGAAGCTTTTAAGGTTTTGTGGCAAAATTCATCACATCTCACAGTTCAGATAATCAGATCTTCTGATATTTCGATCAGTTAACCATTAAATGAAAAAATCACAAAAAAAGAGGAAAATTTTTCAACATAGCCTTGATACATGTTTTATTTATATTACTTAGTTTTTTCTTAAGAACCTTAAAAAAAAAATCCTTTTGATAACTAACTCTTTCCCAAAACAACTTCCTCATTAATACCAAGCTTACTAAATAATTGTCTTTTAAATTAAATATATATTTACCCTTGAAAGTAGCAAGTCTTGATTTTATTGAGAACTAAATAAAACATAACCAAATAATTCTCACCAAGTGTGGTTCTTCTCCAAAGAAATATGGTTTTTCAGCCAGATATTCGCTGAGTGCTTTCAGATCTTTCTTTCCAAATTCATAGATTTCATCTGAATTATGACGCCCAACTCCATGGCCTATAGTTCGCTTAATATTCTAAAGCAAAAGAAAAAACATTAAGCTATCTGACCAATTTCTGAATAATGACAAAAATGCAAATAGTCAAAAATGCTTACACTCTTGAAACCGAGTTTAAAGAAAAACTGAAGAAGTCCTTTGGGCAACTTAGAGTTCAAAGTTCTTTTGATGTCCATTTGAGCTGCTTTTAAGAACTCTCCTGGGTGACTATAACGCCACCATCTCATAACCCTAAAAGAAATTTCATTGTTTATTTAGATAATTTTTTTGGCATACTTGTAAAGCAGCTATTTAAATTTTTATCAAAATAAGATATTTGGTTAGAATAGAATAAAATCGCTTTATGAACTAGTAACATAACAAATAAAGTGTACATTCATGCAGAAAAAACGAAACAGCTTCTACAATGACATTTTCGTATCTAAAACTGTCTTTATTACAATACTGATTTCAACACAGTGAAGTAATTCATCTCATGCTATGAAATACCTAACAAGAGATGAAATGTATTAAACAATTGTACATAACAATTACAAAGTGACAATTTTTTGATATGGCAACGTGAAAAGATAAATTTAGATTTTTAAAGTTTAAATTTATTGTTTAAAAATTGAAATTTTTTTTAACTTAGCTTACATTTTTTTTATGAACGCTTTTATTATGACACGGCTATTAAGAAAGCAATGTATTTTTAAAAGCTTTTCTGACAAACTATATCCTTTATGTAACCCTATATGGATGACAATATTTTTAAACATTGTTATTTTTAAACAAAAAGTTTTGTTTTAAGAAATTATTTTGCAAATGCCACACACTATTACAAACAACAGCACCAATGCCATTAGTGCACAGGTTCTCCAGTATTTTTCAATTGTACAATTTAAGTTCAGTAGCGTAGGGCACATACATATTTTGGGTGTCTAAAATCTATGTAAATACTTATGAATAATGCCTTCATGGGGAAACAGAACCCATTCCAGCCTCTAGTGCCCTGCCCTTTTTAAGGTCTAGAATGAACACTGGTTAACATGTTGTCTTGTTTATACACAACCAGCTGACATTAGTGGTTTTCTCAAGTTGTAGGTACTCGATTTTAAAAGTCAAGCAATTAAATTATTTTATATATACTAAGAAAATAAAACACAGCCGATAACATTTATAATAAAACGCAGGACAAAAACAAACCAAATAAAAATTTTGGAAATCTTGATATATTTTAAAATTAGACTTCAATTGACCATAACATCTTTATAAACTAGGTACCTACCATTTAAGCAAAGGAGTAAAAATACATGTTAAAATAGAAATATTTCATTTTAACTCTTAGTCCTATTATTAACTTTAACTTAGTCCTAAAGAGAAAATTTGTCATGAAATTATAAAGACTAAAATTTTCCAGTTTTTCAGATAAATAGTTAATTTGTAAAAGTACCAAATAAATATATGATAAACTTCAAAAAACAATGTAACCTAAAGAAAAATAAATAAAACATCCATTTTAAAGGCCATAAAAACCTATAAACACACTGCCTATATTAAAATCTATATGGTATCTATTTCTCACAATACCAGCATAACCAGTATCAATAGTTCATTTTCTTTAAATAATAAGCATCTATGGAAAAATTAGAGAATGTATGGATAAAAAAAAAAGTATAGACATATCTACTTCAATTATTCTTTCCAATTAAAGTTTAAAGATTTATAATAATAATAATATCCTTACCAACTGGTGTGGTTATTTAGCATGGAAACAAACGCATGACTAACATTCTTTTGATCTAATGTCAAGTGTTCATCCAAATCTTTACCAAACATTTGACTGAGCTCTTTAATGATAATATCTGAATCAGCAATTTCAACTCCATTTACTTCAACAAAAGGTAGCTGCCCCTTTTTAGATTTATATTTCATTTTATGATCAACATTCTGAAAATAAATTTGCAACACAATTATAAAGAGAATTTCGGTTAATATCTATATTAACTTAAAATAAAAAAATGTAGATTGTCAGAAAATACAAATTGTACCTACTATTTTATTCTAAATATCTTTTTTACAGACTTATAGGAATAAAGTTAGCTTTAAAACATATATATAGCAGCTAATTTAAGATGCTTACAATTAAGGCTCTATCAAAGTTATTTCATGACCATTAATTAGATTTGAGCTAATTCTGAATTTTTTAAATTTTGTGAAAAAAGAAAATTGGAGTTGTGTTAAAACTATTTCTAAAAACTAAGTCTTTATCATAAAATTTATGTACATATTGTTTATGAAGTTGTTTGGAAAGTTTCCATGAATTGGTAGCATAACACTTAATGATTTTATGTTATAAAATTAATGCTTTAATGCAAAAATGCACAATTGGCTAACAAAAATCTTAAACATATGGTTGAATAATTTGTCAGGATAAGTCAGTCAACTTAGCTCCTAAAACTGAAATTTCAACATAAAATTACTTAGCAACTAATTAAATGTAAATAGAAAACAAGTTTCAATTTAATTAATTGCTAAAATTGATTTGTTGATTAGGCGCCCAAAAAATTTTTTTCATCACATCCTTTGATTACAAGTCTAAATTCTCACAAAATTTTTTATTCACATAGTTAAAAATTATAAACGGAATTGCAATGATGCAAACTAAATATTAATCACCTGCATTCTAATTAAAATATTACAAGTAAATTAACATTCGTTCTGATTATTTTTAAGTCATTATCTGACTTTAGTAAATTACTGCAACAAAAATTACATTAAATAAAACAGATTTTGAATTGAATATTTCCCAGCACAAGCGTCTAATCATAAGATCTTAAATCTAAAGATCTAAGGGAGAGAAAAAAAATCTAATTGATATCATGTTACTGTACTTCCTGTTTGACTCAAAGCATGCTTTGATTCATATTGCACAGATGAGCAAGGAATAAAAAAAAAAAAAAAAAATAAAGATTAAGGTTTTTTAATACATTTTTCTGAAAAGGAAAAGCTAGTAATTAGGCAAGCTGTAATTAGCACAAATTTTTAAATACGTACTTAAGATTAAAATCTTATCTAAAGTTAATAAAAATTAAATAAGCAAAAAGGTACATAAGCTCATATTATCCATAAAATTAGAAATTTTGTTCTAAACTGTTATGTTTAGTAGCTGCATAAGTGTTACTTGTAATATTTTCCAATTATACCTTGAGTTTAAGTCATTCTGAAAAGACTAACAAAACTAAAACAAATTGACAAAACTCTCCTTAGAAACAAAATTATCACAGATTTTAAGGCATTAAATTTATTAATCTGAACACAAATGAAAAACATAATTGGGTAATTATAATCTAAGATTCCAAAAGATAATTTTTTTTCTCACAACTACAGATGCAACAAATAAAATTTAATGATAGTTTTTCGTCCTTTACAGGAAAGAAAATTCTTAATCAAGAATTAAGTCTAGTAAAGGCGCAAGAATTGTGATCAGATCATCATACACAAGGGAACTATGAAGTGTTTTGCCTTTTTCCCAAGTTAAAAACGACTGATTAAACACTGCGTTGTTTAAGGGACAAAATCTATTGCAACTTTAATAATATACATTTTTGTCAAACATATGTACATGGTGCAATTTTTATTCCACCGTCCCTGAAAGGTTTAATAGGCATTTATGAAAATAAAGTAAGGTACACATTCATGTTTACGTTCTGGGTGACTGTCAAAATTAATTTAACTACTTTTAACAGCAAATTACTGAAATAGCAATAATTTAAATTCGTCTGAAAATCGAAATAAAACTGCTTTAAAATATTTATTGCTTCAACTTAATTTAAAGCTAAGATTTTAATAGTAACCGATTAACATAACCGATGCTCAATCACTGTGGAGTTTGAATCTTACGGCAAGCATTTCATTTCATCCTAATAATTATAACTCACAATATGTGCGAAAAATATAATTTTGTTTCACAAGGAGTTAAGTGTAATAAAAAGAAAATCTTCTGTTAAGATGTTATACAAAAAACTATGCAGCTAGCAGTGATTTATATGCTGAATTGCGCCATTTTAAACACAGACCTCAAATATACAAACTTATGCTAATAAAATAATTCTTCAGACTAACTTAGAGAATGTTAAGAAAGAATTATAAATTATAACTTACCTCATATTTAACTTCTGTCATTCTCAACCAAGTTTCGACTTTAAGACAGAAAGGAGACGCCGACGGCAAAGTCGGACATCGAGTGAACTGGTACACATAAACAACATCTTTTTCATAATCTGTTTTATGAACAGATGGTTTTCCTTTATCCACAACAGGTGCTGTAGTATTAGTAGCAGGAGCTTCTTCAGCTTGAACGGCAGACATTTTAACAAATGCAAACACTCAAACAACTCAAAATCCCACTAATGAATGACTTCGAACTGATCACTGCCGCAAGCTATGAAATCGGAATTTTTGAGGTATTTAGCCCTGCCCAGTCGCTATGATGCCACATCAAAATTCGTTTCCTTAAAGTAAAACATTTGATTGGTCGAAATTTTCTGACGTGGAAAAAACTACAAAATACTAATTTCAGTTTCTAAATATTGTTAGAAAGTTTTACTATCGCATTTGAGAAAGAAAAATGATATTTAGCTATTATAATCTCAAGACTTCTTAGATATGTGATATGTTACATCTTGCATTAATATGATATAAATCTAGTACTAGGCTCAATTCTCAAAACACTCTTTTAAAGTTATAGATCTTAAAGCGAGCTAAAGCAAGCAATCAAAAACGGTAACTAATAAACAAAAGACATGAAATTAATAAACAAATAGAAAAACAAGGGTTTTAATAAAAGTTTTGCTATATTAAATTATATTACCTCGTATCTTTTAAGAAAAGAAAACATTTTGTTCTTTGTATTGTTACAGTTTATATATTTCTTATATAGAGCAATGGTATTTGCAAATGGGATTTTCTTCCTATTATTTTCCTTTTTGTAGTATATTAAATATACCGGTAATTATGTAAAAGTGGAGATTTGTTACCATACTACGGGTTTTAATAGTCTTTAATTATAATTTACCTCGTAATAAATATCGACAGTTATAAGTAAAGGTTAAATTTTCTCACTAAAATATATAATTTATTAAAAGATTCTACAAGGTGCAACTGTTGTAAATTTTTAGTTCATAACATTGTATTACGGAAATATTTAGTATATTCAGCGGAATTTGAGAGTTTACTTTAGTATATTTTTTATAGAAAATGATATGAAGTTTAAATTTGTCTTCACTTTAACCCCAAAAGGAAACAACTTTAAGATATTAGTCATTAAAAAATATTTAAAAAAAAATTATATTAAACAATCATTAATATAAATTTTTGCTCGTGTACTTACATATAAATTTCATATATGATGTACAAGTTGTAACATTCAGCTTTAATTCATATTCTATCTAAAAACCTCTTCTCGCCACATAGTTTAGAGTTGTAGAGAAGAGCACATTTTATACTTCTCTCGCAAACTCATAACAAAATTTTCCCTTAAAAGTTTACCCTACACATCTACTTGAAATAGTTCAATTTTGTAACTATAGTCATCGACAATTCAAAGGATAGGCGAGGGGAGTTCTTAAGATAAACAAACTATATATGTTACTTATTTTGATATTTTTTTATACCATGAGTTCTTAAAATTGTATCTATTTTATTTATTTAATATTTTCAATAAATCTTTCTACTATTTTCCTAGTGAATATTTTAACTCATTTTTATTAAATAAGATTTTCTCAGACATACTTTTAATTCCTCTCTTCATTATGAGACATTTCTTAAGACCAATTTTTTAATTAAAAATTTTTTTTATCGAGGTTTCATGCAACTTACATTGAGTATAAGATTTTTGGTGTACTCCAAAACCTAATTAATTTGAACACCTCGGTTAAATTAAATTAACTGAAAAGCGTTTTTTTTCCACATGCACACTTGGTTTTTTTCTCCCTTAATTTCAATAATACATTGTCATATTTCCTTTTCAGGTAAAACCTTCAAAATAATAAAAAATACTCAATAGTGCATGAATACATAAAATTGATAATTTTATGTTAAAAACAAATAAGCTTTTTGTTTCTTAAAGTAGTTTGTTGCTTTAATTTTTTTTTTTTAGAAATGTAGAAGTTGTAATTTTGTTGCTCGTCGTTTCAAATTTTCTCAAGAATGTAAATCAATGGAATCGGCTACTGATTCAGAATTAGTTGCTGCTCTGAACTAGTAGGAGTTAAATATATGCACAATTATGTTAGTGAAATTAAATTTAAATATTTTTTAAACATTAGACAAAAGAACATACATTAAGTTAACGAGCAGAAATTAAACTTGGATACTGTACAGCATTATAATTAAAAGAAAAAGCCTTAATTTTCATTTGTTAAAAAAAATATCAAAAGATTCTGTTTTAATTGAAATATTTTGATTATCAGAAATAAACCCAGCTGCTGGTAAATGAAATCTTATTGCATTTTATATAATTTGCATTTTAAATGATTTGCATTTTAAAATATTGCTTTTTAAACCATTTGTTTCTTAAATTATTTGTTTTTTAAATTATTTGCTTTTTATTTCAGGGATTACCTTGGAAAGTTTTAATAGTTATTGCTGTGGTCATTGCTGCTCTTTGTCAAATAGAAGTCACTCAAAATAAATGGGTAATATCTAAGGCTATTTCTCTTAAGTCTTCATTGGAGGATACGTATAGCTTCATAACTTCTTTGGATTATGTTGATAAGGTATGAATTTTTTCATCCTTCATAAAATGCAATTTCTAATACTCTTTTATTTTGACATTGATGTTATTATTATTATTTTTAATTCTATCAAGTAAACCCCTAAATTTATATAATATCCAGATGCTTTCAAAACATTTTTCCTCTATTTTGATCAATGAAGAATTATATTTAGCTGTCTTCTTATTCAGTTTTTTTTATATAAATTTAATTAAAATAATCTATTAAAATTTTGGAATTTTTTTTAAAAATCATTATGTTTAATTTGTAGTAGGTTATAAAATCTATATTATTAACTACAGATTACATTTTATAATGAATAAAGCTAGAAAAATCTCTAAGATAAGATTATAATTGATTAATTCAGTGTTATGAATGACTCTAACCCTCTTTAACCATTTCAATCCTTTTTCTATTCATCATGGATGAGATGTGTTCCAAGCTAAAAATTATTTAGAATATTTTTCCATGTATGTGTCAACTGCTTCAAGACTGATATTTTTTTTATAAAAGTTCTAAAGTCTTGTTTAAAAAAATTACATTTTGTGGCAAAAGTGAAACAATAATCATTTCTCTCTGGCTTATATTAGTGATAAATTATTTGTGCTCTATTTATAATAAACAATATTTGTACATGTTCCAAGCAAACAATTTGTTGTTGAAAATTGCTTTAAAACTAATAAAACTTGCACATCAAACTGATAAAAAGTTTGCTGCAAATACCCAATGACATCATTGTTATACCCTTCTGAAGAAATGAAATGAATGCATATAATGTCTTTGAACTTAAAATGAACTGATCGAAATAAAATATAGTTAATGATATTGAAAATTAATCATTGGATATTTCAGTTGTTTCCTTTTGTATCATGAGTTAGAGAAGCTGATGTGTGGTGGACCTCTGCAAATCGGCAAAATTTTTTATACTGTCTACACTTGGTTACGCTGATTATAATTAACTATGATATAATGTTGTCAATTGTATCTGAAGAATTGAAATGAATGTATATAAAGCTTTTAAATTTAAGCTGAACTTATAAAAATAAAATATAGTTAATGATATTGAAATAATAATGATTGGATATTTGAGTAGTTTTCTTTTGTTGCATAAGTTACAGAAGCTGAAGGGAGATCCATGGAAATTGCTAAATAATTTTATGCTGTTTCAAGTTTGGTTCCACTGATTACAGTTAACAATGCTAAGAATACAGTTAAATATGATGACAAGATATTATTGTTTATAGTATCTTACTAAGGAATTGAAATGAATGTATATTCTTTTAAATTTAAACTGAACTTACCAAAATAAAATATAGTTAATAATATTTGTTGCGATACAGCTAGCGCCATCTAATTAAAATATTTTTAAACTTCCATTATTAATATTCAGTAGTTGTATTCTGGAAACCACCAATGGCGGATGTAAAATTACTTACCCTTTCATTAAAATTTGTTTTGTTATTGAACCCTTGTGTACTTGCCTCATTTGTGTTTTTACAATGAGTGAACATTTTGCCTTTATTCTCAGTTTCGAATAATTAAATCGGGTAGATTTCATCGGAGAACCCCAGCTTATTTTTTAGAAATAGTATTGTTAAAATATTGAAACAATAATTATTGGATATTTAAGTAGTTTCCTTTTGTTGCGTAAGTTACAGAATCTGATGGGAGAAAATTAACAATGCTAAGAAGGCAATTAAATATAATGACTAGATAATATTGTTAATTATATCCTTCTAAAGAATTGAAATGAATTTATATGCCTTTAAATTGATGCTGAACTTATCAAAATAAAATCTGGTTAAAAATATTGAAAAAATTATTGCATATTTCAGTGGTTTCCTTTTGTATCCCGAGTTAGAGAAGCTGATGGGAGACCTCTGGGGATCGGCAGAAAATTATATGCAGTTTATGACATTCCTGGTTATGGTAAGTAGTCTGGATTTTAAATAAAGAAAAATCAAACAGTTTTTTGTTTGATAAAAACTATTCAGATCTTTTTCCGTTGAAAAATTCATGATCAATTTGTAATAAAATTTTATATCCATATCTATCTCCTGATAAATATGATCAAAATATTTATCAGGAGAAATAATAAATTGTAACAAAATTTTTTTACATTAAATAATCTTTTTTTATTCTTTTTTCTTGATTATAATTTTGATTTAAATTGTTGTTTAAAATATTCAATGTAAATGCTTTTATAGCTTGATCTGAAACTTTTTTAGTGTTTTTTTAATTGAAGGATATTTTTTATTTTCAAATAAAAATGAATGATCATTCGAAGCATTAGAATGAATGATCAAATGAAGCTTCATTAGTTTTGTAATGTAATAGTTTTTACGTTGTTGATATAATTTAAATTAGCTGCTTTTTATTGGTATAATTTTGATCTCTTTTATTGCTATTTCTATCAACAGTTAAAATATATAAATACATATGTTACTCTTTCCATGTTATAAAAATCAATTTTTACTTATACAATAAAGAATGTAACTCTTTATTTTGTTTCATTTTATTTTCTTTAATTTAAATATCTGCACTCACTTACATAAAATATTTTATTTTCTAACTTTTTCATCTATTCCCCTGTTTCTTATTAGCAATATTGGCAGAAAAAATGACTTTGCTCAGGGTGATATTTTTTTTCCAACATTGTGGCAGGTAGCGTGTTAGTAACTGCTAAACTCAAAAACGATGCCGTTGTGAAAAATTTATTTAACTGTAAATCAAAATTATAATTACATTCTAAAATTGCATAAGCATTTTGTAAACATATGAATGCATTTTTTTATAACTTTTTATCTATTTCAAAATTATAATTACATTCTAAAATTGCATAAGCATTTTGTAAACATATGAATGCATTTTTTTATAACTTTTTATCTATTTCAGGTGAATATTTAATGCTCTATAAAGTTACTGAGTATAATAGAGGCAAGCTTATTGCTATTGAAGGGGAAAATTTACTAAAGCCGAGAATTGAATTTCGGTTTGTCAAAATAAAAGAAGCTGAAACTAAATTGTTGATAGTTATTACTTTCAGAAGATTAAGTTATTTTTTCCAGGTATGTTATCTTTACATATTTTATTTTTAGTGCCATGTTTTTAATATTTTTTTAATATCAAAAATTTTATGTAGTTTATTAATGTTTTGCTATGTTCCTTTTTTGATATATTGCTCTTTTTTATTGTATTGCTTATGCTTATTTAATATATATTCAGTATTTTGATGTATGATTTTTTTAAATTTGTAAATTCACTAATCAATGCTTTATTGGTGTATATCATGTGATTTTCCTGTTATGTGTTTTTTTTGCTTATTATTTTTTATAAGCTAATGATCATATAATTTGTGTTGTTTTAAATTATTTTGTTGAAAGTTTAATTTATTATGCAAGTTTGCATTGTTTTGTGCTCTGCAAAACTGATATAGATGTTTCTTATTGGAAGACTATCTTCATATCTACCTTAATTTCACTGAATTTCATTATTGTCATATTATTTTAGCATTAAAAAAAGGATAAAATGAAGTTAAGTGTTAAGCAGAATTAGTTATCAAGTATAAAAAATAAAAAAAAAGAAGAAAGAAGTTAAGAAATAAAAGAAAACTATTTATCATGTTAACAATTAAACAAAATTGATCTATTGAAAATGGGAATGAAATCTAACTGTTCATGAAATCTAACAGAATAAATTCAAAGGATGGAGGGATTGTAAAACATTATATTAAAAAAAAAAAAAAAAATAGTGGTAAAACATCGTTCTAGATTTTCATTTTTTTATGACATCTACATATTGTTAGACTTCTAAATTTTTGATTGTTAAAATATACTCAATTCAGTAGATGAAATTAGGTAGAAAAAAATGCAGCCATTTTTTCAAATTATGCTGTGGATGAATGAATGAATTTGTAAAACTTAATAATTAGAACTAAATTGTTACAAAATTAATTATATCAAATGTATTTTCTTATATTTACTTTCAGTTTATTATTTGGAAAGTAAAAAAAAATTATGTTTTCTTTAATAGTAATCACTAAATCTCTAACTTTTAATAAAATATTAATGATAAATTTGTTTTTAAATATTAAAGGAAAGTTAAAAATTTCTATAAATTGAGTAAAACAACTCTCAATTGTTTAAATTTGTGTGTTAGGTGATACATAATTCATCCACTTTAGTATAATGTTTAAACTTCTTTCTTTTATAAAAAATTCACTACCTTTTACTGTTTTTTTTTTTTTTTTCATTTTCTATATTGATATTCTTTATTTTTTTATTTTATTTTTTTTTAAATTTAAGACAGATTGCATGGAATTTTGTAAGGCTAAGTGCCATTCCCCAGGTATAATGAGCATTGTAGAGTTAAGATTCAGACGTTCATTGGCATAAATTGGTTAGATTCAGTTATAGCCAATTAAAGGTTCAAGCATAGAAATTTTTCAGCTTTTAATCAACTAGGACTGGACACTGTAACTGGTTAAACCTAGTTTTATCTTCAATTCTTGCTTTTTCTGTAGCATATACTGCACATAAAAATGGCAAACACCTATCATATCATTTGATTTAATAATTTTATTTTCACGCTTTAGAACTCAATCCTAATGGCTTGAAGGCCAACTTTAAACATGTTAATTTATGTCTGTAAGCGATATTTTAAGTTACAAAATCAGGCACTGAAACTTACTTTCTGTGGAATAAATATGCCTTTTATTGTTGAATTTAGATACTAGCCTCACATAATATGGAAAAAGCTGCAATCTAGAAAATATGGCCCCACTCATTTGCACAGAGTGCAATCTAAAGTTTGGGCCGCTTTTGCAAATTTTGCTTTTGGTATATTTTGTCTCATCTCTGGTCTAGAACTAATGGAATTATCACTGAGATTAATGGAGAATCAAATATTTTTGCATGCAGCTATAAAACTTGTTTATCTAATGATAATTCCATGTAAAAAATTATATTTATGATTATTTTTTTAATATTTTGGTTATTAGTGGTCTAAAACTTTTGAATCAACGCAAAATAAATCTATGTAATTTTAAATGATATAATTTTAAATTTTAAAGGAATTGGTCAAATACTTTGTGAGAAATAGAGGTTTAAAACTATGTCTTCTTTAATGTGGGGAAATAGACAAAAAGTAAAATCAACATTGAATAGCCTGAACTGTCTACTACTTTCTTGACTAAACTATTTGATCATATTTTCAAGATAGTGGCTATTAAATAATAGTTATAAAAAGTTTTCGCTTTTTAATTTGCACATTGTATGTAATGCAAGTTTATAAATAGTAATAATTATTATATTGATACTAAGACGGGGATAGCCTGGTTCATAGTGCACTGGGCCCATGTCCAAGAGGTTGTGGGTTCGATCCCTGACAGCCGAAGACTCCTTGTGTAGTAAATGGTGAGTGGTGCACGTTA
Source organism: Parasteatoda tepidariorum (assembly GCF_043381705.1). NCBI lineage: Eukaryota > Metazoa > Arthropoda > Arachnida > Araneae > Theridiidae > Parasteatoda > Parasteatoda tepidariorum. The sequence goes on along the minus strand of NC_092209.1, from coordinate 33,417,821 downwards.
AATCTGTTGGTTCACAAAGTCCTCCATGTTGCCATAACAAATAATACCTTTGGGGGGTACTGATTCAGGAGTTTCCTTGTCTCCTGGATTGGGTTCAAAATTACAAGAGTTGAACATTGGTAGCTGTAAACTCAAAATTGGGTTGGCTGTTCAACGACTGTTATAAAAAAAGAAGATATTGATACTAAAATTGCTTATTAAGTTAGTATATATGAATTGTTAATATTAAGTTAGTATATAGAGTTGAACTTAAAAATGTGGTACTTATTTAAGATAAGTACCTTATTTATTTACTTTTTGAAATTAATGATATAAATTTAATATTATTTTTATTTTATTTTTCAGTATACAATTGCACCTATTTTGAACTTTTTAGTGAATCAAAAACTACAACATTCTTTATTCTTACTGAAATCTGTTTTTCCTTACTAAACAAGAAAACAGTTGAAGTTGGTTAAATAAATTGATGGAGGATTACTATTTTGCATTTTGTGTCACAAAGTAGAAAATGCACTGATGATATTTAAGAAACCGACTGATAAATCACAATATTTCTTAGGCGCATCAATTAAGCTGTAAAAAATATATATTTATGTATATTTGAAAATGTTTAATGTAAGCACATTTATTTTAACCGTGAAACAATTAGATACCACATTTTTTTAATACACTAGTTTCTGTTTTCTTGACTTGTCATACTGTAAACAATATTTATTAACTTTATTTTGACCTGAGTAGATGTTTCATGTGGTTTTAAATAAATGTTTTACTTATTTTACTTTAAAAATTATATTTAAGTACAATATTTTGATTGACTGTAAATTTAGCTAAATGCTGTTTGCTCAAAGAAATATATGTAGAATGCATATTTTTAATCTCTAAAATTTCTCAATATGTTTAATTGTCCACTGTATTCATTATTATATGACAGTTTAATAATACATTTTCTGTGATCTATTTATAAAGTGATAATTTATTTTCTGTTTCAAATGTGTTGTACTTATTAAAAAATAGTTTTCTTTTTTTTTCTTCAAAAAGTGCTTAATAAGTGTAACATAAAGTAATGTTTGGAAAAAAATTCCAGTAATTTATTAATCCAGTAATTTGGAAAAAATTTCTGGTGATATCATTTTAAAATTTTGCTTGTTGTTTTTTGGCTTTACGTATTTTTAAGGCATGACTGTTGATGTTTTGTTTTAAGCATTATTTGAGCTTTTTAAACGTAGTTTTTTTTTTCTAACTGATATAGTTGAAAAATTACTTTGATGTTTAAGTCTTCTTATAGACTAGTGCTAAACTGATTGTTTCTGTTACTAAAACAATTTGCATAAGTTTTTAATAATTTTTTTTATTAATATACTGCACTATCCAAGATTGGCATGAATGTCTGTATTAAGGAGGATGTAAACTTTGTTATGATGGTAGTAAAGAACAAAAACAAAGTAAAATTCAGAAATAAATTATATTAAAGTAACATACAAGTTTTAATGACACAAAGGAGCATCATCTTCCATGTACAATGCAATATAGAATACTTTATGTGTTTTATTTCCCAATATCTTTGTTTTATTTACTTGTTACTGCTCTTTTGTAATTTTTTTTTCCTTTAAAATTTTTCTCATCTGCATTTTGCACTATTCTTAGTGCTTCCGTAAATCTTTAAAACTGCTATTTTAGTTTTTCTTAATAAAGTTTGCCTGCAAGTTTTAACATTTTGGTATTATATTGCTTTAACATTTTGGTATTTGGTTATATATTGCTTTAACATTTTGGTATTTGGTTATATATTGCTTTTTTTTTGCGTTTCTTTTTACCTTTTTTCACTGCATTTGAGGAATATCTAACTGGATAACCTTAAAAGCATGTTTAAGATAAAATGTTAAGTCTATTCATGGAACAAAAAATATACATAGACACAAGTATAAGCATTTTAAATTACTAAAGAATCATTCAAAATGTTTATAAGTGTATATTTAAAATTAAATATGCATGTTTTCTTTAAAATTATTACTGAGATTTGAGCGTCAGCGGCAGTTTGAAGTCCACCCCGCTCCAGATTGATGGGTATCAGCTTGTTTCTTAGAAGTGAAGGTTTCTTGTGTATGCAATGTTGACCACCTTGCCACACTCATGATTGTTACAAAATTGTAGAGCCTTAATCTCATGACTGTCTGGCTCACAACGAGCTGTTGCAGTAATGCTTTATTTTAATATATTCACTAACGAATTTAAGAAAAAGTAAATTCCTTATTTCTTACTACTTTTTTGAATTAATTAAAAAAAAATTTTTTTTGTATGCATGCATCCATAAATTTATCTATTGAATCCGAATAGATTATTTTAAGGAAACCTATTATACATTTTAATTTCTATTCCCAAGTACCAAATTATTTTTTTAAATAGTTCTTTATTTTGGGTATTTATTTAAGGATTGTTCATGAATTTTTTCAAGATTTGAATTTTGTGCTTGTTGTGCATTAATGTGTTGTATACAGACAAAATGAGACAGGTGGCTGTTCAGCGTTATTACATAATGGAGCAATACTCTATAGAATAATGCCCTTTCATTGTTGGGAAATATTTAGAGTCATTCTTTGCTCATAAAATGTTCCGCATTGGTGGTCAAATTGCCTAGATCATGAAATTCAACCCTGTTGTATGATTTCTTTTTAAAAAAGATCTAGGGTATATGCCAAGAAGCCCATAACTATACTTGCCTTTAAAGTGGGAGTTTATTGCTGTATCTATGGTTTCCAGCCTAATATGTGTAAAATGGTCACGGAAAATTTCTGTAAAAATGTGTATTGTGTCAGCAAACTGGATTAAGTCATTTATCTGGTGTGCTATTCCATATATAACCATATGCTGTTTCTTGTGAATCAATAAAAGTTGAAATTTTTAATTCAAAAAATTTTATTTTCTGTATAAATTATTTCTTGCATCAAATATAGAGAATACATGTTGTTCCGTAATATTTTCTAAAAATTTTTTTATTGATTTAAATTTGGCTAATTTAAAAAGAAACTAAGAAATTAAAAAATTTTCAATTTCGGCATATTTAGCTCAGGAAAGAAATTATTTTAAAATTTTTTCTAGGCGTGTCATTTTAAGAACTATTTTAACTTATTTTCGTTTTGACCCCCTCAAAAATCTGTAAGTAACATGAACTTATATTGTTTCTAATTTTTCCTGTACATTTAAACTATTCCTATTTTCTTGTGTGTTTATGTTGGTTTTAAATAAGTATTTTATACTATAAGCTTATTTTACTTGGACTATTTTTTCTTAATTACTGAAAATGAACAAATCACTGCCATTTGCATAGAATTGTGATAGTCTATTTTATTCCATGATTTATTTTTGAATATTTGTGTTGCCATTTAAATTAGTGTGATTGCATTTTTATTGCTCTTAATTTGCTCAATTAAATTAATATTTGTCAAAATCTTGTTATGTTATTCTTGTCTAAAATATAATTTCTTTGTATTATTTTTGTTTGAAACATAATAAAAGAACAGGAAATGCAAATTTTTAAATGTTCTGCATGCAATAAATTATTAACTTTGTATGCTTTTTCAGGAATATAAAATCCTTAAAAATTATTATATATATTTTTAATTACATTTACATGTAGCAATATTAATTAAAGTATAATTAGTACATAATCATTGATTGTATGTTACATACCTGTCAACCCTTTTATCACTTGGTGTCGCTTTGTAGGCACCACAACTTCGAGGAATTCCCCAAAGCTTTTTTTTAAAATTAACATGGTTAATGCTGTTTTAGGCAGGAAACTTAAAATACAAAGTATCAATTTCTTTGTATTATTATATTGAAAGATTATCCGTAAGATTTATAGCAATAAAAGTGTTATTTTGCTGTAAATTTTTATTATTATTTTTTCCTTTTTGTGAAAAATCTCAAAATATTGATGAAATAATATTGCTCAAAATGTTAGAAAGAAATTATTATTTATTGTATTATTGTTTTTGTTTTTTTAACTTGTGATTATCATTGCTAAGATTATAACATTTGTTAGGATTTTATTAAGAATCTGTTTGAATACGAATTAGTCACTGAGAAATTTGAATTTTTTTATTTAACTTTAATAAAATTTATTTTAATTGAAAAAATGGAAAACACAAATAATCTAGCACATTTATCTACAATTAATTGAGTGTTATCAATTCCAAATGCAATATTCTAATCAATATGCTAATATCAATTATGTAATCTTATTAGTTTTGGAATGTAATAAACATGCTTTATAAAGGCTTATTTTTAACTTGTTAAAATGTTTTATTTTATTTTTTTGTTTCTCTTAGAGATGCAGTAAATATGGTATGCCTTTTTTTCATTTATTTATTTATTTTGAGTATTTGTTTATTAATCCTTGTAAAAATGAAAATGATACCTTATTCATAAAATTTTTAATTTCTGTTTAGAGCAGCAGAGAATTTTAGAATTTTTTTGCTTAGAATTATTTTGCTTAAAATTAAACATAATGCGAATTTAATGTTTTGAAGAAGATTATGATAGTTATAACAAAATCAAAGACTTGTTTTAGCATTCAAAAGCCATTTTGTGCATAATACAATTGAAGGCGTTTTAGCAAACTGTTCTTTTTTCACAAATTTAGTACTTAGAATTCGAATACCAGGAATTCGATTTTGTATTGTTCCAGCGTTTCTAAATTTACACATCACTGTAGTTATTTTTTTGTGGATGGTTAAAATCAGATCAAAGCTCCCAACTTTTAAATTCATTAAAAATTAAGCTATTTCTTAATGCAGAGAGATCTTAATTAACCGTCTTATGAGAAAACATTTGTATGTTTTCTAACTAGTTTTAACAGTGGATATTTGCAATTACTGTAAAAAAAAATGCAATTACTGTATTATTATAGTCGGGAGTTTTATAAGGTTTTTACTGATTCTACTTGCCAGAATTTGTTGTTTAATGTTATATCAGAAAGTTCGACTACAAATAATAAAAAAGTATTGAAACCCAAATGCATAGTTTGTTTTGAAATAACACAGAAAAAATAGAGTTTTTGATAAATGAACAAAAATATTTCTTAAAGCAAAGTAGTATTTTTTCTTTTCTTTTTTTATAATTAAAATCACTTAAGAAGGTTAATGAATATGCAGGAGACTTACAAAGATGTGGGGTAAAGGTTACTTTCAAATAAACAGATTTGAATCAAGAAAATTTTGAAATGAATAAATGCCTCAAATAAAAATGATACAGGGATTTTAATGATTTTAAAAAGTGTTCAACTCGTGAGGAGGTAGGTGAAAGTATAAAAAGTCAAATAACCTGAAAAATACTACTCTTATAAAAGAAATATAAAATGAACGGAAAACTCAGGGATTCAATATTTTTCTAAAAGTCATTTGATAGTACTGAAACTAACCCTCCTCTTGGCCCCTTCAGAGAAGAAGGAAGTTTAGATTGAACATACAACATAATGGCCTAAATGCTATAATCAGCTGGGTTCATAATTAAACGGCATTGCAAATTCACTGTAACGAAATTAGATGGTATTATTAGGAAAAAAATTAGGATTAGAAAAAAAAAAATGAAAGTGCCATGGAATCTGCGTTTACTTAAAAAAAAATAAACCAACAGAGAGTAAGGATAAAAGAAGGAGAATTTATATTTCAACCGAGAAAGTGATTTTGTTTTTGGAAAAAAGTTTATAATACAATTTTCCATTTTTTTAATATTTTTTTTTGCTTTTGTTTCATCTTTACTTATATTTATTTCTAGCTTTTGAACCCAGTATTGCTTGAATAAGAGAAATATACTATATTGATTGTGATTCTCGAAAGTGCGTAAGTACTTGTGTTATTATTTTACAATCCATTTTGGTGAATAAAGCGACACGTTACTACAGAAAACCTCTTTTCAACTCTTCTATAAATTATACAGCTGAAATGTAATTTAATAAAACGTTTCAGTTTTGCTCTTCTCGGTGATTTAGCATTATTCGATGATTTAAAAGGGCAATTTTCATTGAAGAGAAAGAAAAAACGGGGATTCGTATACTTTTTGCAAAATTAATTCGTAACAATCGAGATTCGCCTAATCACAACTATAATTCTCGAAGATAATTACTTTTAGCATGCATATCTTATAATCATTTTTGTCGGTATCACGGTAAACTTCGCGGTACTTATCAAACTCCTTTTTTCAATCCTGCCTGAATCACCTCGCAAAGTTAGTACATAGTACACAATTTCTTTTTTTATTTATTATTATTTACTGCCTTTCCTGTTGACTTTGAATTATTAAATTCAACTGAATAATGAACATTTATAGGTTCAACTCGACAAAGGAAAGGTTAACTTCTCATAACTATTATTTAGTACTGAAAATTTAAATCTTTAAAATTTCTACTAAAATATAGAATTGTATTTCTCTTCTTTTTTAAAAAAATTCGTTGCATACATGTTATGATTTATATTTAGCAACATTTGATCGCTTTCTCTTATTTCTTTTAATTTATTTATCAATTTTTTTTCCGTCATCAAATAAAGTCTGAGTTGATTAATTATTTAAAGTGAAGAAAATAAAACTCGAAAAGCGCACTTAAAATTGCAATAACTTTCAAACAGATTGGTGAAAAAAAGACGCACATTTATCTTATAATTTAAAATGACCCTTTAATCATCTTAAATTTTAAGTCTGTAGTTTTATTTCAAAGACCAGTAAATCAACCACTGTATTTTTTTTTCTTTTTCCTAACTTTAAGTTTAACAGTTAATAATTCTCAAACTATTTAAATCTTAAAAATTTTGTGCAACGATACAAAATCTAACGCAAATTACAAATCACTTAAAATTACAATAATTTTCGAACAAATTGAAATTTTACAGAACAGCTCATGATGAGTTCATATACAAGCATGGCCTTTCATGTTGTTAAATCTCAACTCTGTAATTAAATTCTTGCAGACTGTAGAGTGGCCCGCAGGATGTTTTTTCTTACAAGTTTAATTACTAATAGTTTTCAAACCTAAAATCTAATATTAATTTATTTTATTCTATAATACTCCATGTATATTTTTCAACACGCCTTCGTAATTTCAATAATTCGTAATTTGATGTTTTATAGCTTTTGTGCCGCAAAGCAAAATGTGACGATGAACACCCGTAATGGCGACAACTCTTTTGATTTTTTAATATCTATATAGATATATATATAGAGAAAGGTTTACAATCATATACAGTGAAACCTCACGGGAGCGACCACTTTCTGTTCCACAATGAAATGGTCGTTAATGGAGGTTGGTTGTTCTTAGAGGTTAACTCTATTGACTTCAAAATGTTATTGACGCCAAATTACAATTTGGAGTCAATAAAAAGGATCCTTTCTGATATAATTATGTGTAAAAACGAATTTACCAATTATGATTGGTAGAACTATTTTAAATCTATAAGCAATTATGTTTTTTTGTTATAAGTTTTGCATTTAGTTTTACATCATAAAAATTAATTTACTTTAAAATTGAGAGGTTTGTTTGTTTGAGATGCTTAGCTTTTTTCTAAAATAACTTTTTTTTTCTAATTTAACTTTCAACTCTGAAACTAAATCATTGATAGCGTCGTCTTTATTACACTCTGACTGTATCATGAGGTTGTCAATCTCCCTCAGAGATCGGAAAAAAGAACCACTCCGAAATACTTTGAATACACTTGAGTTTACTTATTTGTTTTGTTAATATTTTTTATTTTTATATCCTTTCGTGTTTTCTTATTTGACATTTTTTTTAAAACTTTTTTTCTGTGGTGAGGTTTCGATGGTCTCTCCTAAAGGTTTACTTCAACATAAAGTCTACGAAAAAATTCCGTGGCATGAAATGAGGTAGTCGCTACACAGAGGTGATCTTTCCTGAAGGTTTCACTATTACAAATTGCTACGGAAAAAATTCCATTCCTTGAAATGAGGTAGTCCCTACACAGAGATGGTCTTTCCTGAAGGTTTCACTATTACAAATCGCTACGGAAAAAAATTCCGTGCCTTGAAATGAGGTAGTGGCTACACAGAGGTGGTCTTTCCTGAAGGTTTCACTATTATAAATTGCTCCGCAACGTCATATGATTTTTAAAAAAAAATCATTTAACTCTTTTCTTTTTTTCCTCCTGACCTGTGACGATATTAAGAAGATAATGTCCCAACCAGAACCTAGAAGCAGAATGAAATAGAGGATTAAAAACAATTGCCATTATGTTAAACTTTGTCGGATGATCGCGATTAATTATAGAAGAAAACCATTCTCTTCTGTTTCAGAAATCTCGCATCATTTAGTTTTATTCTGTTTGTTTTTTTAGCGAACCATTTAAAAATCGTGAGATATTCTTACGCAACCTATTTCGAAAAAGATGACCTGCTCTCGATTGATTTTAAAGGTTCTTTTTTATCGTATTTATTTATTTTTCAAGCAGGAAATAAATCTAAATTTTCCTCGTTACCTTAACCTTTTCCTAAATTTCACGCTTCCTGTATTTATTTGTTCGCATCAGTCCATTTTACAATTTTTATCCGGCTTTATATATCATACAAAGCACTTAGTAATTTGAAAATTAAACAGCAGTCTACTTCACTTTAATTAATTTGTCGTTCACTTTAAAGTAAAACTGATCTTTGCATTTTATTTATTTGAGTTTTTCTAAGTAAAAATAACCTTCTTTGGTATGCTATATAATCAATAATATATTTTTTTATATTAAAACTTTAAGTATGGATATATTTTGAAGTTCAGTTTTTATTTTTTAAAAGAATGCTAGTTAGTTGATATCTAGTTAAATGGGAATCTAAAATATAACTTATTATTTTTTACAATTTTCTTATCATAAATATTTTGAGAATAAATTTTTTTTGAAAATTTAAGCTAGTGTTTGACAATTGCAGTTTTCTGACGTAAATTTAAAAAAAATGTGAATTAGCCATATGAATTCAGTTATATCTGTAGCAAATTGCATAATAAATAAATTGATGAGGAATATTAGTGATCTCATAAACAAACTAGGATTCCTCCTTTTTAGTGTTATGAGTACTCAATACTTGCTGTTACTAGTTATTGTTGTTAGAGTTATTGAATTACAACGAATTATTGTTTGGCATTAATTCATCAAAATATATCGCCATTTAATTTTTAAAAAACTTTATCATACAAATTTGTAACATTTGAAAATAGATTTAGTCGAAAAGGTAAAAAGGAAGGAAAAGTCAAAAAGGAAGATAAAAAAAAGTTAACACATTAGGGATCGTAAATTAATATTTAAAAGCGAATCGTGATCAAATCGTAAAAAAAAACCCTATTAAAGAAGGCAGGTCTAAAAACTATAAAGAATCTATCTGATTAGGTGAATTAAAAGATGAACGTTATTTTATTTTAAAATCGTTGTTGAACAGCCGACCTAATTTTTTTTTGGGTTTGTGACTTGTACAATTCTGAAGCCTTGTAATTTTGAACCCACTCCAGAAGACAAGGGAACTCCTGGATCAAGTATGGGGAGAAGTTTGCCTTCGTGGATGACTTTTTGATGGAATTAACTCGCATTTGCGTTACATGGCGAGGAAAACCTCCCAGGAATAGCCTGATGGCAAGGGGACTCTGACCCGTGATCCGTCTACCACTGAGAATATTTTACGTCAGCACTGCGGTCGGATCAAGCCGGGTGCGGAATTCGTATCGACCAGTCAACTCTGGGATTCAAATCCGGTTCACCTTATCACAAGGTGAACGCTCTATCCCCTGAGCCATCACGGCTCAAAGATGAAGGTTAGAAACATCTCCAATTTTCATACGGTAATCTAACTGATTTTGACGCATTTCATGCTATCTTCCTCACCATTCATTCCAAGTATTTCGTCAGCATTTTTTTTCTTCCACTTTACGGCTATAAACATAAATTTGCGACGTTTTATAAGCACTTTCCCAATTTTTTTTTTTTTTCAGTATGAAAAAGTCAAAAATATCATATAAGAGGTTGCAAATTAATGTCGATAACTGAAATTCTATAAATAAAAAAAAACGCTGTCAAAACTACTGAGAAAGGGCCAATATGAAGCATTCAAAAGCTGCTTAATTGTCGGATGAAATAGAGAGAACCTGAAAAATGAATGACAGAAACACTTCAAATTTTATCAGGCAATCAAACTATTCTTGATGTTTTCATTCCACCTTCTTTAGCTGGGATTGCTCAGGGGATAAAGCGCTCGCCTCCTAATGAGATGAATCGGGTTTCAATTCGATGGTTGATCGATACGAATTCTACACCCGGCTCGCACTGATCACCGTGTCGACGTAAAATATCCCTAGTGGTAGATGGTAGTTAAAATCCCCTTGCCGTCAGGCTAACCGTGTTGTTTTCGTAGTTTTCCTCTCTCTGTGACGCAAATACAGGTTAGGTGCTGCAAAGCGTCCTCCACGAAAGCAAAATTTTTCTCAATTCTTGACCCAGGAGTTCCCTTGACTTCTGGATTGGGTTCAAAACAACAAGGCTACTTAGTTGAATATTAGTAGTCGTAAACCTAAAATTTGGTCGAGAGTTCAACTACGACTATAAAATAAAATATTGAGTCATTGGTAAAACAGGATGCAAACACTAGAAAAAACATTTTTATTTAAAAAAATTGAGGTAGTAAGTTAATCAGAGTTGACAGTAGAAACGATATGACGCATTTTAACTCGTTCGCAATCCTTTGAAATTCCATGCCAACTCTTCAAAATTGCAAGGCTACAGGGTTGAACATTGGCAATCGTAAATTCAAAATTGAATTCGTGTTTAACGATGGTTATAAAATAAAAAATAAAAAAGCAATAATAAAAAATCTCACCTTCTTCATAAGTGATCCGACAGATTTTTCAGCGTTTTTCATAGCGTTTTACTCGTTTAAGTATTAATTTAAGATGAGTAATGGACATACACTTTTTCTTGCTTTATTTTTGGTCAGTATTATAAGAATGGTGCTTAAAGAAATATAATAAAACAATATGTAATATGAAATAAAGAAGTGCTGGATTTTATTTATTTTTGTAATATACTATGCACAATTGTACATTTTATTCACTCTTTCGATATCGCTTTTGGTCATTCCTGGCTTGTTGTAAGGGTCAGACAATTTCTGTCCGTTTCTGGCTACCATGGTGTCTTTTCCGTTCATGGAGAAAGATTTGTTTCCATAAATCATGATGGAGTTGTAATCGAAAGTATTGTATAAAATGTTATCTCGTGGAGGAAGCTTGTTGAAGTTGAATTGCATGCCTAAGTAAGAAAGAAAAATAAACGAAAACAAAAATCATTCCAAATTAAAATATACGAATAACAATTGGATACCTGCAAGTGATGTCATGGTAGTTAAATTTAGGCATTTGTCGATTCAGAAGTCTATCGGGTTCGAAACACACACTTAACGTCGCTTACAGGAATCCAATTAAACCTGATTAAAATTACGTGGTTGGGTACAATCACTTCACTTCTTCTCGAAGTGAAAGTACCCAATTGTAGAATTAAAAAGGAAAAAAAAAAAAAAAACTTTGGCACTTTAATTATTTTCTTAGCACTCTAAATCGTTAGCTTCAAAAAATGTTCGAAATCAATTAAAACATGCAAAACTTTAAAGTAGCAGAATGCGTCATTTGTGTCAAAATATTTAGGAACGACTACAAAATTACTACTTCTAACATAAATGAGATAAATCCTTTTTGAATCAAAATATAAATTGTTATGAATAACTTTATTAAAAAATGTGTTTTTAAATTTTCGTCGATAAGCGTTTAAAAACTTATCAGTATTGAAATATTTAAAAACTACGGAGCTATCATTTTATTTGATTAGGTGGTCTCATCGTAGAAAAATTCACGCCCAAATAAATAAACCAGCTAAAGTAATGCACATATTAGAGACAGCTTAATTTTAAACATTTTAAAACCGCAATAACAATGTATGTAGCATACTACTCATTTCTTTCCGATTTTCAATAAGTCTCGATTGTACCTTACAGCAAATCAGCATAATTTTTCTCAATAGTATATCTATAAATGAATAGAATAATATTCTCGAAATTAACACTTTCACTTTGTTTTTATCACAATCATATCAACCTTTATAGCAATGTTTGTGATTTATTTCTCATTGCTTGAGTTTCAGTTTGTCTGTCTTGTCTAGAGAGTATCTTTCTGTATGGCTTTCAGCCTGTTCAGTGTGGTCAACAGGCTGTGGCCTGTTCAACTTTATTACAAAAATATATTTGGGCATTAAATGACTTATATTTTTAAAACACGCATAAATTTAAATCCAATTACACATTTATTCTTACAATGCAGGGCGATAGCAAACAATTATAGTATTGATTCTGATTTCTTTTAATCGATGATATGCGCCCCTCGCCTAAAATCAGACATGCTATAAACAATAAAATGAGTATTGAAATAGGAAAGTAGAATCTATCTGTTCGGTTTCAAACTGCATCGTTACAGTACAATAGCAAAAACTTCGATGTCGACGTTGGTCTGTTGCTTACATAAAATATTATCAGGATTTAAAACATTGGGTACAAGAGATATACGAAGGTAATTCGATGTGAGAGTTATCATTCGAGATAGATAAGAAGAAGATGATTCAACATAAGATTATTAGACAGGGAAACGTCAGTTATTTAAATAAGTGCATATTGAAGACAAAGCTTTAATGCCACTAGTAAGCTATTGATATCTAAATGCTCACTTTTCTGAACATTTTCAAGGTAGATGATCAGATGCTCATCTCTGTCTGATCTACTTTGCTCGTGGAAGAATCCGAGGGCATGTCCCAACTCGTGAACGACTGTTCCTGGAAACAGGCATCCACGACCTAAAGATACTGGCTGTTGGCCCCTGATTTTTCCCACATAGGAATAGCACCTGTAGATACAATACATATGTTAAGAACATTTAATTTATTTTTTTTACTAGTACACCTTTCTTAAACTTAGATTTATTTTCATTATTATTGATGGGAAAACATTCTAATTGACAATTTAAAAAAAATTTCTCAGAATAAAGATCACATTTTGGTATACTAATTTAACTGCACCATAGTAATTTACATTTTCAGATCTTTATATTTCACAGTCTTCAGTAAGTGAATTCACACTCAGAGACTATAATTTTAGAGTTTCCGAAGTAAAATTAGAAGGTTCTAAGTGCATTTTTCAACAGAGAGTCGACGAGTAACTTTATAAATAGCTTCTCTTTTGCCAGCAAATTTAAACACCAACAGTGCTAACGTAATGGAGTGAACAATTTAAATAAGTTTCTTAGTTCATTCTGTTTTTCTTCAAATCCCGAGGGACGAAGAATCCCCGTGTATTAAATGGTGACTGGTGCATGTTAAATCTGTCGGAGCCGCAAAGTCCTTTAAGTTATCATATCAAATCAATGGAGGTACTGAATTGGGGATGGATCATTCTCTGGTTCAGGCCAAAACTACAATCTGTTGATGAATGGAGTAGGATTGTGTCCTCCCTGTAAAACAGTCTGTGTGGTCTCCCTGTGTGACTGAAGTCGTATTCTTGGTCATAGACGGCACCACTGAAAAAAAAACAAAACAAGAAACGCATCCTCTGCCCTTAAAATTTGCTTGATTTCAAACAAGCTTGTTGATATTGGCAAGTGGTATAAGTAACAACACCAACGATCTCTGACAACAGCGTTTTGAGGTCGTGGGCCGATTGATCAAAATTTGGATTGTACCGGGTACCTGGCAATTACCCAGTACCCAGCCAACTTTTCATTACCTGGTCCTGGCAAAGAAAATTTACTACCTGGATTTTAGTTTCAAGACCTGATGCCCGGCAAATTTTAACGGGTATACAATGCTACGAAACAATCATTTACATTTGCAGTAACCAACTATATCCATAAATGATCATTGCAGTTTCAGTAATCCAAGACATCGGGTAATGATGTCATCGAATAATTGTCACCTGGTACCCGGAGCTGGGAAACTGTAAGAACCTGGTACATCTCTTCTCAAAATCATTACAAAAATGACGGTACGTTACGCAAAGGAAATATTTGTTAAAATATATGCACTTTTAGTGGATATAATATGAATTTAAAAATTTCTAATGTTATACATTAAAGTACAGTTTCCACAACAAAAACAGAAACACCTTAATAATTTCTGATCAAGTAAGTGGCTTGTCACGTACTAAGATGCAATATTAATGACTCAAAGGCTTAAGCTCAATTGTGCCAATTAATTAGAGCAAAAAATACAAAACTACTAAAAAATGCTCTTTTTTTGAGTAAACATACCTTTTTCGACAAACTCGAATTTTTGACAGTCATTATATTTGGAGTAGCCACAATGTGAAAAATGTGATCATAATAGTTTGATTAGGAGAACGATCGATGATTTGTCCCCTTTGATGCTAATTTAACTTTTCAACATACTTCGGCATCTAAAAAAAGTCATATTTATAGATTTTTATTTCTGGAGAACTTAGTCAACCGATTGATTCCCTTCAAATTTTGGATTTTTTTCATTTAATTAAAATGGTTTAAATATTTGTATATGTGACAAATAACAATTTTTTTCCACTGTTAGTATATTTTATAATAAAAAATTACAAGCGAGAGTAAAAACTGTTTTTAACATGAAATGAGTTTTAAATTTCTGTGCAAAAAAAGTCCGTGATTCGGAGATATGGCGACAAGAGATATGGTGCTCAAGAGATATTGTTTCGTACTGCCAGTTCCAATGCAATCGTTTCGTTCTAGCTAGCATTATTAAAATTATGCAAATTGAAACAAAATTATATAAGTAGACACCTTGATATTACTTGCTTCTCACTGGCAAGGTTGAACTTCAAGGCTAACAGTCAAATTAAGGATCTAGTTCAGCCTTGTCAGTGGTATTGATATAAAATTACTGTATTCTATTCCAGATGAATAAAGATTGTTTTAAAACGGTGTCACCATCTAGTGGCTTAAGTAAGATTTAAAAGTAGTTTTTAATTTTTTTTTGAGTGAAAGTTAACTTACACTTCAAAAAGAAGCCTTGTGTACCAGCTGGCGTGAAGAGTATAGGTATGGTACGATACTTTAGATGTTTATTAATACAAGTTGTACTGGCTATTTTCATGATGCGTTCACTTGAAGTACTAGGTATTTTTAAGTACTTAAACACAAACAAAATGTCAAACATCCACATTCCCGCCAATTTATGATGTAATTTAAAAAAATTCTCTTAACTATTAAAAGAGTATATACTCACCCTTGTCCAGCAAATATCTTGAGGTAATGTGCATCATCATCGGTTTTGGGAACGAATCGGACACACGTGTTCTTGTGGTAATCATCCATGCCTTTCTTAATTACGTCATGTGCTTTACCTTCATTAGAAAATATAACGTACTGTAACAAATACATCTGTAATAGATTAGAAATTTTCGCAGAAGTAAAATTAAAAGTGTAGTTATAACTATTTAAAAAAATTGTCGCCATTTTTATTTTTTTAAAAAAAGCAACAAAAAAAAATTACTTTAGAGGTGAATTTTTTTATAAAATTAAAAATCAGCTATATATTCTACAGGAACTTATGAATCACTTAGTTGATCGAACGATGCGACAAAAAGCAGATGAAAATAAATTAATAAATAAGAAGTTTTGAATGCTTTTTTTTCAAGTGCAAATAATGTGGACCTTCTTTTGATGACACGAAAAGTTTCAAAAAGTTCTAAAACACTATTTCTGTTGCTATTGTTGCTTATCCTCTTCTGGGCTGACGAAGTCAGACCAGATCTATGAACCCGTTGACCTGAAGAAAATCAAATACCAAAATAGGTGTAGAGTAAATGTTTTCCCAGAGAAGACCAAGACAGTTCAGGATGTGATCGGCGGAAGCCAGGTGTAGATGGCATTTAGGGCAGATGGGATGGATTTTAGTTCCTTCGGAAAATAGAAAACCTTTAAGATGGCCGGTAGCTAGGCTGGAGATGGTGGTGCAGACTCTCCTTTCAAAGGGAAGGGTCAAAGAAGCTCCAGGCTTATTTCCCTTGTACCAATGGAGGGGTGGGGGGAATCAACCAGTCTCTGAGAAGCTGGGATTTCTTCAGGGAGTAAAGTTCAAGATAGGTAAGATCAGAAGAGGTTGGGTGCGGTTGGCTGCAACCCTCTTTAGCTAGGCTCTCCGCTAAATCATTACCATAGAGACCGACGTGAGAAGGAACCCACTGCAGGTGAATATTATGTTGGAGGGACAAGAGTTTTAGGTTGTTTACGATGGAAATACTGGTTTTGTCGCCAATTTGGGTCCGGTTGTTGAGATGTTGCAGGGAGCTGTGGCTATCAGAGAATATCCAAAGGTCTTTAAAATAAAGGTCATTTTGCATAACAAATTCCAGACCCCTGTTGATAGTCAGAACTTCGCTTCTGAAAACGGAGCAGAAGTCTGGGTTAAGCTGGCAGAGAGAAAATTTTTCATCAGGAGTCTCGATGTAGACTCCGCTACCAGCATGACTATCGATTTCGCTGTCGTCAGTGAAAATTTTTGCATCTTGTCTTGGAATAGAGTGAATAATTTCGAGAGCCAGTTGCTTTAGATGGTCGGGCAGGAATTCCTTCTTATTGACAAGACACTATTTCTAAGTGTATTTAATAGTTTAATAATAAGGAAATACACAAATTTATAATAATAAATAATATAATAATAAATAATGTAATAATAAATAATATAATAATAAATAATGTAATAATAAATAATGTAATAATAAATAATATAATAAGAAATAAGAAATAAGGAAGTACACACTTTTTATAAAAACAAAAAGTTTGAAAAAAAAAACCCTACTCAAAGAAGCGTCAATGACGTAAGGCACACGTGCATTTGGCCACCTGTAATGGTCTCCGACTCTAGCATTTCGTACAGCGTCCTAATAATAATGAACAAAATTTTATTTTTAAAATAAACCTAAACTTAACAAAAGATAATGTAACAAAGAATTTCGTATAGCGTCTTAATAATAATGAGCAAAATTTTATTTTCAACATAAACCTAAACTTAAAAAAATATTATGAGACAAAGAATTTCGTACAGCATCCTAATAATAATGAACAAAATTTTATTCTTAAAATAAACCTTAACTTAACAAAAGATAATGCAACGAAGAATTTCGTACAGTGGCATAATAATAATAATTTTATTTTAAATACAAACCTGAACTTAACAGAAGCTTACACATAACAAAACATAATTTTTTGCATCGTCCTATTCATAATAATCAGAACTTCATTTTAAAAACAAATTTGAACTTTAATGAAGTCTACTTGTAACAAAGAAGAATGCATTCATTTCAATCTAAAGCTGATGAAGGCATAAACTGTCCAGTTCAACACAAAACGCATCAGTTGAGAGTGTTTTTCACTAGAGTTCGTTAAAGAAGTCCTAAGAGATAGTTATTTCAGTTTCGAGTTCAAAAATTGGCTGTAAAGATTGATCTGGAACATTGGCAATGATTTGCCCAATTTGGTTAATGGTTGGTTTATGATTTGGCTAATGGTTAATGTAAAGTTTGATATTATTTTTGCTTCACTATTTCAGTTTTCTTAATATCAATATCATTTGCAAAGTATCCTCCAAATGTTGATCTTTTTTTTCTTTTTCTTCTTTTGACGAATTAGTCTGTTCATTGCTTTATTATTTAAGTAGTAAAAAATTACTACAACTAATTCGCTAATTTTTTTTTCATAAGAAAAATGCCACAAAATTTTGCACTATTCGTTATCATCTGAAATAGTTCTTTTTATCGAACTGTTTTAAGTTTAATGAGATACATGTTTAATGTGACAATAGTATATGTTATAGTGCGTGTAATACGCGTTGAAAACCTCTTGTTTAAATTGATTTATAATTTAAAATAACATTTAATAATAAACAATAAAAAAATAATGAAAATAATGCTTACAAACTCAATACCAGCCATGTCTCCATCGTACAAGTCAGGATTTTGAAGAGCCAATCTAGCTTCTAAAAATATAAGATTTGTAAAGCTTGCGTAAATTTCCTTCTAACGCTACGTTGAAATATACTTTAAGTTTTATTAAACTTTTTAATTAAATTATGCTAATTTTGTACGTTTACAACAGATTTTAGAATTAAAAACAATTTTATCGCTTTGATTTTATTATAATTGTTATACAAATCGTATAACATTTGTGTAATCTGAAAAAATAAAAGTTCGTTAATAACTTGAGCGCTGCAAATTAAATAATCGATTTGTTGGGAAATTTCGCAAATGCTTCTTACGTAAGAGAATTAATGGCATGTTAGAATAAAAAAATTATAACATAAAAATGTTTAAAACACGATTCCGCACAAATAATACATATAATGTGACTCGTATAGACCACCCTTAAAATGTACTTTTATAATCCAAACAATGCAAACAAAAATGCATACATGGGGCCGCAAATAAATTTTTTAGCGAGGAAAAATCGAAACCGCTCTCGAAATTTATCAAACTACAGTACAAGAAATGTAATATACAACATGATAGATTTGATTGAGAGAGGAAATTAAGCCAGTTATTCGTAACACCTTCAAGTTTTAACCTCCAATTAAATCTGCTTTGACATTTATTACTTACGCTTTGTTCCACTGTAATTTGCCAGATTTCTCAAACATTTTTGTTTTTTCTTCACTTAAACTAATTTGTGCCCCATCATATAAATTTTTTTTGTTCTCATTTTTATAAGGATTCTAAACATTCACATAAGAGTGGTTTTTACTAGTATATTTAACGAAAAAGGAGATTTTTTTTCTTTCTTTTACATAAATTTTGTATCAGTTTTAGTTTAAAACACTATAAAAATCAAATTTGTAAGAAAGCTAAATCGAAAATTGAAAAACAAAGCAAAGTTGCTAAACTATTCTCTCCTAAATTTTAATTAATATTATTAAAAAATGAAGTTCTTTACAAAAGCATCCGTTTTCACAACATTGTAAATATTTGAGATAAAATTGCTTCACAAGTCTTATTATCAATAAGAAGCAAATTTTTTTTAACAAACATCAGACGTTGCGGTTTTTGTGTATAAGTAAGTAAAGAACAGAAATTGGAGTAAAATATACATAAGTAAACTAGTAATAATAACTTAAAATTTAAATTATCTTGACTGCTATTAACAAAAAAAAAAAAAAAGTAAAATTAAAACCTTCTGCTTGCTCTGGACTTAGCTGTATTTCTTCCGCTAAAGCCACGGCCAGTAGGCCAACAAGTGACAGTGTGACATTCATGCTTGCAAGCATGAAAAGTGTGAATTATTAGCTAAATAGAGCTTTCTTAAATGTCGCCTTATCAATATTATTTTTTAATATCTTATGGGAAAAACCTGCTGTTATTGATTAGAATATAGCGTATGATAAACTTAAATCAAAGCTGTTAACTTCGTAGGTCTAGCATAGTAAGCAAATCAAGTTTTTTTATGTGCTTTATTTCATCATGTTTTATTTTAAAATTATCAAAAAACCTACTCCATCAAGTATAAAGCGTTATTATACTGGTAAATTTTTCACATGCAGCAATTTTATGATGAATTTCGATTCTGTCATATATTTTTTTCACGCACAAAAAACACTCCATTATGGTTCTTTTCTGCAAATTTTTGTTACTCTGTTTAAAACATAGCACAATTTAAGTTGGCTAGTCTATCTGACCAAAGGTCTACTAGAGCCTGACACCAGATCACCACGGTTCATAAGAAATCAAACCAATATTTTTATTGAAATTTAATCTGTTTTATTTTCTTTTACTATGGACATTTTAATAATTAGGGGAAGCTATGCCTGCTCATAAAATATGAAAAACAGAACAAGAAAAACAGCATTTCTTGTTCTGTTTTTCATTCTTTTTCTCTCCCGGCTTTAGTGGTTTTTCTAGTTTTTGTTTCTCACCTACATTTTTCAATTTTTTGTTGGCAACTTTACGTTTCATATTCCATATCACTTTTGTTGTTCTTCATTCACGTCTGGTAAGTCATGAAAACATGCGCCTGTTTTTGAGCGCTTGAAACCTGTGAACTGTTCTTTCCAATTTGTATATTTTTGACGCGAATGAAGTTTTTAATCAAGTAATATCTTACAGCTGCTTTAGTTTTTTTGGGATTACATATTTAATTAATTTTGTATAAATAATTAAATAAATAATATATAAATAATATATAAATAATTAATATAATAATAATTAAATAAATTTTATATAAATAATTAAATAAGGATTATTTATTTAATTAATTATCTAACTGATGTTAATTTATCAAACAAAATTTCAATTTTGTTTTTAAATAAACAAACAATCATCAAATAATTATAAACACAAGACAAATTTTAGCAAAATTGCTGCCAGTCCAAGGGGCCAGTCCAGCAATCCTCTATACCTGTATGGTATAGAGGATTGCTCTATACCTATTTGATAACTTTTAGAATTCACATTGGTTAAACATCCATTATAGTGGGTCAAATTATGTTAAAGTAGAGAGTTTTGATTCACTTTTTACCTTCTTGAAAAATCATCAATTAACAAATGATTTGTAATTAAGGTAAAAAATAATAATATTAACAGATAGCAAATAGTATAAGCTATCAAATAATGCTAACGTGAATTGCACTTTTATGCATGAACAAGTTTATATATTTTAGGTATATATTTTCTTTATTCCTTGTCACGGTGTCTTAGGCGAAAAACAAAAATTTTTGTTGCATGTCTTATGTTTAAAATATATACACAAGTATGAATAATGTTTAAAATTATATTTCGTGATTCCACCTTACTTTCTTGTGTGTTTTCGAATTATCTGCGTTGCCCTTGCCACCCACCTTATTACGTGGTTAATTGGGGTTAAACTGTATGCTTAATAATAATAGAAAGTATTTTTACGTAAAATTAATCAAACTTCACATGTTTCACCTTTGTTCTTAACTTCTCAGATAATTTATTGCTCTCGTTTAATAATCTTATACTGACTGACTGGTGCACGTTAAATCGGGTCACAAAGTCCTCCATGTTCCCATAACAAATTATACCTCTGGGGGTACTGAATTGGAGATTGATTGGTTCTGGTCAAAATTACGATCTGTGGATGAATGAATTGATGTATGAATGGGTGGGTGCGCCCTATAAACGGGTGTGATGTACACCCTTGTGCAAATTAATTGAAACAAACTTTTTTTTCCGTGTTTTTTAAAGAAGATGTTTTGGGGTTGTTTCGGTTACAATGGGGTTGGACTTTTGCAGTCTATTGACGGTAGGATGCGTTCTGAGCAGTACATTACTATTCTGGGTAAAAAAGTTGTTCCAGAGTTGAAGAAACGATACCCTGATGGAACAGGGATTTTTCAACAGGATTTAGCTCCTTGCCATACGTCCAAAATTGTCAAGAAATTCATGTCTGAGAATCAAATTGAGACACTGGAATGGCCAGGGAACTCTCCGGATATCAACCCAATTGAGAATCTCTGGACCATATGCAAGAATGGCCTATTAAATATGGACTGTACAACTATGGAGAAGCTAATCACGGCGTTAATTCATGTGTGGTACAAGGACACAAATATTATAAATGACTGTAAAAAATTAGTGGAATCCATGCCGAATCGTGTCCAAATGTTAATAAAGTGCTGTGGAGATCATATTATGTACTAAAAATTTTTGAGTTTGTATAAATTTAAATAAAATAGCATTTTCTCTTAGTTTTCTGAATTTATTGAGTTTGTTTCAATTAATTTGCACAAAGGTGTATGAGTGAGGCAGAAGCCAAATTCTTCGTCATAGATGACGCCACTAGAAAATAAAGAACAATCGCACTCCTTGCCTTAGTAGCCTACGACGACAACAACAACAGTTATCTTATATATATTTACGAACAATAAAAATTAAAATAACCGGAATTCCTTCATAAATACTTTTATAAAGCCATTTTTTAAGTAGAACGTGCGTTTGGATTCAGTTTTTATATTTTTGAAAAATCATTTATAAAAAATCATTAATAAAAAAGCAGTTTATAATTTATGCAAGAATTATTACTTAAACAAATGACAAATAATATAATATAAAAATGTTAACTCGTGTTAAATGTTATATTAATGCTATATAATGCTCTAAAAACGTTATATGAATGTTGTATAATGCTAATGAGAATATTTTATTCTGTTTAAAATTAGAGATAAGTATTTTTGCGTAGAACGGATCGATATTCACATGTTTCCCCTTTGAACTTCTCATACAACATATTCTTCTGGTCTAGTTATAATATGAATATTTTCTGACAATAATAAGATAGATAAAGATAACAATAACAGAAAATATACGGAATTCTTCATAAATACTTATATGAAACTGTTTTGTAACTCCAATAAAACAAACAAACCGGATGTAAAAGAACAGCGACCTATCCAATTCTTCTGAAATTTATGATATGGAAAAAGGTTTCATGCCCTAATATTCCCATTGTTCCGTTTGAGAAAAATTGGTTATGTATTCCCAGAACTCACGATTGTTTTGTAGTATGATTTGATGTATTTTACTAGAATGCCAGGAAATACTTGCCAAAATCTTGAGAATAATTTGCATCATTTGCAACAAAAACACACCAATAATTTATTGCATTTGTCTACAAAATAAAATTAAAAAAAATACAGAGTTTTTTCTACAATAAACATTTGAACACAAGTATAATATGTACAGAATAAATTATTTATGAACAATATGTTTTGTGTTTTGCAATATAGTTCTCAGAAAATGTTATTTGAAATCAGTTATATAATTTTAATCAATTTTGAGATCCAAATTATTTTATAAAAGATTCGTATCATTTATTAAAGATATTTTTCTTAAATTTTTATTTTTACTACGTAAATGTTTATTGAAAATATTGTTCAAAATATTTTTTCCACTAAAACAGCAGTGTTAAGAAAAAGCTTTAAAATTGTATTGGAAAATTGAACAAATAATTGTTGAAAACATGACAAAATTAAAATTAATTATGTTCTCGAAGTAAGAGATAATTATAAATAGTTTAACTCATTACTAGGTTTTAATTTAAACAAAATATAATTTTCGAATTTTCACTGTAAAAAATATTTTCCGATATTTTATTTTAAGTATACTTAGATGCTCAATAGGTTTCCAATGGATTAACCTTTAGGTCAATCCAATAAATGGACCTGTGTTTCCATTAGATTCTTAATAGATTTCGTTTGATTGGCAATATAGTTCCAATAGATAGTTTGGCGCTTAGATTACAGGATATATAACTGAAATGTACGTTTAACTCATTGGTAGATTTTAATAATAATTTTCAAATTTTCATTGTAAAAAACAGTTTTAGATATTTCATTTTCTTAGGTCAATCCGATGGATAGACCTTTATTTACAATAGATTTTTAATGTATTTAGATAGGTAGAGGGTTATAGATTTCCAATAGATTTGCTTGACCAATAGATAACAAGAGATGTAACTGAAATGCGTGTTTAACTCATTGGTAGGTTTAAATAATAATTTTAGAATTTTTATTGTTAAAAACAGTTTCAGATGTTCTATTTTTAGTATCCATAGATGCTCAATTCGTTTCCAATAGATTGACCTTTAGCATATTCCTTAGCTGGAATGTAAGCAGCATACTGGCTTACTGGATCCTTAGCTGCATCATAGCTTGGATCCTGGGATTGAATCTGAGAGTGGGCAGAATAGGCGTTGGTTTGAGGTCCATAGGCACCATAGGCAACTGAGGGAGCAGCTGGGTAGACAGATGGTGCACTGGCATATCCGTGTAAAGATCCATGATAGGATGGTTCAGCGCTGTAAGCTGGTGCTCTTATTGATGGTTCAGCTTTGTAGCTAGATCCATAGATGCTGGGTTTGGCAAAGTCACTTCCGTGAGCATAAGAACCTCGTCTGCTGTATGATGTTACTTGAGCGCCGCCATATTTGGGCGCTGGTGCAGCGTAAGCAATGGGTGATCCATAAGAAGCGCTGTAAGTAGGAACGTGACGTCCTTCAGATGCTTCCAAATCGTCAGATTTGGATTTGGCTGGTGCGGCTACAGCTAGAGCTGCAACAACAAGTAGGATGCACTGGAAAAGAATGAAAAATAATATCTTGTTATAATACATATGAGGTAAGTAATACAACATTTTCTTGATAAGTAAGAAGCATTTGAAATTTTTTCAATTTTAAGATTAGGGTGCATTAATAAGTTTTTAAGTTTACTGGGAAAAAAATGGCAATAGTTTATAAAGCTAAATATCGATTAGTAATAATTTTTAATTTCTTAAGAGAGCATTGGTTTGTTTAATGGAGGCTACATAAATTTATATAAATTATTATATATTTTTCTAAATTTACATTGAAATCAAACTGTATTGCATTGTACAGTTTATGTTACATTGTGCCAATGTACGGCGAGCAAGAAAAAGAACACCTCAAATGTTTTTGATTCAATGAACAGATTTTGATATATTAGAAATGAATCTTATTAATACAAGGGCCAACCCTTAAATATGCTTATTAACTAGTGCAAACCATGTTTAAGTTACAAAATCAGACACTAAAACGTACTTTCTCTGAATAAACATATAGTTTTTTTTGTTGTTAGATTTGACCGTCAATCTGGAAAAGATGGTTCCAATAGTTTGGTTAGGATAGCAGTCTGAAGTTTGGTTTCCTTAATGACAATTTTACATTCTGCGTACTTCACTATATCTCGAGAACTTTTTAAGCAAAACGAAATATTTTTGCATAGAATTATAAAGCTTGTTTATTCAATTCGTATATCTATTGTATAAATATTTTACAGAATTTCTGAGTTTTATAGTAGAACTAGTAACGCCTATCGAACTGTATAGCGGCCAGGGAGCTGACATCATCGCTGAAAGGTTCTGGGTTCAAATATCATACAAAGTATGGATGTTCTTTTTATCCATCTACTATATCTCCTCTTACTGTGAAGCAATATTGATCCACCTAATATGGTTCACCTGAAAGAGTGGCCAACAAATCTGCTTTACTGGATACCTGAATTACGAGTGTCAATCAAGTGGGCATTAGAAGTAAAAAAAAAGAGTAGAAGTAGTAGTACTTTATTCCCACCGCACTAGAGCAGCGAAATAGACAATTGGTGACGGTCTGAGTAACATCCCTGAAGGGGATCCGAAGACAAGTCATCTCAATTTTGATTCTCTGCAGGCCCCTGATTGGTAGCTTGATGACTTGCACGCGAAGGCGAACTCTTTACGGTAGAACAGTTTAACGAGAGACGATATCGCACATCCTCGGTCTCTTCACAGGCTGATCAAAATGGCCAAGCACACGCTCACTTACTGCTGTCAATGATGCTTGACTTCGGCGTTCTACTGGAAACCGTGTCTTTACTATCAGTCCACTGTTGGATTTCATAATTTGCTGGTAATATACTGCGTGCACAGTTTGGACCAGGAGATAAAATGAAAAGTCTTAGTCACCTGCTTAAATTTAACTTCGTCTGGTTGCGAAAATTGCTTTTCCGAATGTTAATATTTTTTTTATTCGGAAATTAGGAAAACAGTGGATCAATTTAAAACAAGTTTAGTGGATCAATTCAAAATTTCTTTTTGTTGCATTCGTACCTTTTCTCGTGGAAACGTTTAAGGAGAACCACAAAAATGTATTTCAGATTCAAAATTCTATGATACAAATTTGTTAGATCATACAAAATTAAGTCATGCAGATATCTTTTTTATTCGGAGATTCAGAAAACTATCACGAAGTGAATCGATAACCACGAAGTGAATCGATTCAAAACTTCTTTTTGTTGGTACTGTGCTATTTATTATGGAAATATTTAACGTGGACCATAACCACATAGTCCAGATTCAAAGTTCTATAATAAAAATTTTAGTGATAATTAAAAACTTTTAAGACCTTGAAATTTCCCTTTTTTTTCTTTCTTTAGTTTTGTACTTTTTATCTGAAAACGAATGAGCACTATAAAGCAGTATTTCAGATTCTAAATTGTACAAATATGAAAGATAATCCTTTAAAACATTCCGGACAATAAACGATTTAATTTTTATTTATATGAAGTTATTACGATGAAAATATTCATTTAATTTCTAATGCAATATTTTGATAATTATGAATAGGGAAAACGATTAAACTATGAATTTTAAGAATTCTAATTTTTTTATCTTCCATTTCAGTTGATTCAATTCTGCTTACCATCATTTAATAATAATTAATAAGATAGAATCTCAATATTTAATTTTTTTTAAATAATAAAAAGTAAAAAAAATTCTATAAAAAAAATCTCTTCTAAGGATGCCATACTATACCGAAGCAACTATTCCCCTTTTTAAAATTAATCATAAAATTTATACATAAAAGGACATTTTACTTTCGATTAAATAAAATTTCTCTTTTTATTTTCAAATGTAAATATAGTTGAAGATTTGAAATCGGTCAAAAGCTCCCTAACAACTCCTTTCCATAGAGGCAGCCAAAATCAAAACAATTATATACTTAAAATTATCACGATTTGAATTAGTCACGGAACTAATCCATAAAAGTAGATTTTCGTTTAATTATTAATTCTTTTTCATTTCAAGTGTAAAAGTGTTTGTATAAAGTAATTGAAATTTAAAAATAACTATTAATGCTATATAAAGTGCAATAGTTCATTCACACCCAGCATAAATTATGATTTAATTATTTCTCAGCACGTATTCGATGATTATCACAGCTGACAATTATTTTCAGTAAATGAATGAACTTTCAATATACAGAATTTTTTTTAAAGTGGCCGAGTCTTTGCTGTATTTAGTTTTATTATGGTTAAAGCATTGTTCGATTTTTCTTCAACATCGTGTTAATGGTCACAATTGCTGTTATTGTTTACTTCCTATCGTTATGTAACAATTTAGAACTAAAAATAAATTTGAGACAGTTTTTTCTCACCGTATTTCATTGTTTTATCACTTGTTATAGTTTTTTTTATATATATTTATATAGTATATATATTATTTCTCTTATGTGGCTCCATAATCTCGGGTATATCTATTGGCAACATTATCGTTGTGCTGTGCATTGAGCTTGGTTACCATTTAAACTTTTTTATTGTATAAGGTAATTTTGAAAAATGATTAAGCTGGTCGCCAAAAGCGGCTAGTCCATAATAAATCTTTTTACGCAGGCAGTTTATGAGTGTAGCAGAATTTTAAATCTAATAATAACAGTACCTAAAACACGAGATCAAGTTTGATCAATTGTGTATGTTAAATATTATTTTTCAGAAACTACTCAACCAATCAATTTCAAGTTTCGAATTTCAGTCGAAATATTACGTCATTTAACGTCATGTCAGAAATTTTATGTTTGAAAATTCAAAATGTTTGCATCGTTTGTAATATTAAATAATAGAATTAATCAAAATGTTATTATTTGTGTGAATTCTTGCGTAAACAAATATAATATGCTGCAAAACGTTTGGATATTCAACCCAAAGGTTATTTCAGACGTTTATATATATCGAACTTTATATAATATCGAAGTTTTCTCAAGACGTTAATACGTTTATATTAGACGTTATAATTTGTTTATATTTTTCTAACTGTACAAATATTTACAAAATATAGAAGAAAGCATTGAATCTGGACGAAAACTTTTGGCGAAATTTCTAATCAACTCAACTGATAAACTTAACTGCCTAATTCTATTTATTTGATATTAATATGTTAAATAGATAATTGTAGTATAAATTAAAAAAGAAATCGACGAAAGAACTCCGAAAATAGATCATGAATGACAATTAGAAACGTTTAGATAATCTGAATGTTAAAAACCTTCATCCATGTTTTGTTTACTTTTACCAACCCAAATGAAAAAATACAAAGAAAACAACCAAGTAAATAGACCAAGTATCCAAATGAAAATAAAATAATTTTTTTCTTTAAATTTCCGCTTAATTAATACAAATTTATTGCAATGAAAAATTCTAGTAAAATTTCCGTTCTACATAACATAAAACATTTTTGGCAAAAAAAAAAAAGCAAACAAACATAATTTTTGCAACGAAAAACTGAACTATATGGTAATTAAACCATTAATTTGGTAATTTTTTTTAAATTTAATTTGGTAAGTTCAGTGTTCAGTTTTAAAAATTATACTTCTTATAATTACCCATTTAATAATAATAAAAAATAAAAAAAAACCTGAAAAGTAAGCAAATTTAATTGAATAAACCATTTTTATGCCATGCTCTAAGGCAGAGGTTCCCAATTATTATCATAATTTATTTCTTTTTTGCGGGCTATGGAATCCTAAATAATCAATCTTCTTTCGGTTGAACCCCAATTTTCTAAGTAAACTATATTAAGGCAATTGTAAACAACCTATAAAAGACTACTTTATTTTTAAAATATTTAAATAGAGGAATGAAGATTTTTATCATTTTATCATAAATAATTTTATATTGGGTTTTATGTCCGACAACTAATTTTGTAATTTTTGTGCTACATCTAACCTAGCTGTGAATTTGTTTTTTGTCCGTATATACATGAAAACTGAATAAAAAAGCCAATAAGCCTGATGCTGAAAATGAATAAAATAAGCCGACTTATGCTTTACTTCGAACTGAAACCTAAAAAGAACTGCTGTAAACGCTGAAAATGGTTATAAGGGAAATATATTTCTTAGTTAAGGTTTGGTTATTTTATTTTTATATGAAAAACTCGCAACGAAATATCAATGCAATATTTTAGTAATGCATGTTCTTTTCATAATTTGTTCAATTTGTCATAAGAAATATATTTTCTTTTTCAAAAATGCTATTTCTATTCATGTGCATTTTACTTGCAATAATTTAAGTCAAAAAATTGTGAAAGTTTAAATAAATTAAGAATTATTCGTTGGATCTAAGTAAATCATCACTATTTGGGAACCGCTGTTCTAAGGTATCATGATAAAATTACTAAATTTTATCACACATTATAAAATTATATTTTAATATTAATTTTACTAAAATCATTACAGCCAGAAGCAAGCTAAATTTTATCATATTCTACTAGTTTTGATCACACTTGTTTTTGCTTAGTGCACTACAAGACTTGTTAGATGAATTTTTACGAGAAAAAAACTTTTTTATTATTTAAATTTAATGCGATAAGACATTTTTTATATCCCGAATACTTTATAAATAAACAAAAAAAAAAAAAAGATTTTCCTAATTACAAATTTTAAAATGTATAAATAAATAACAATAAATTGATCAATAATAAATAAATAATTAAGATGGAATCTCTATTATTTATAATATATTTTAAGTATGCGTTTCGAGGGAAAAAAAGCCACACTGGTGGATAATCGAATACGCTCACAGTATTGTTGTCACGACGCTAGTATTCAAATTATTTCTAAATTAACAAAAAATTAAAAAAGAATGCAAAATAATTTTTTCAGTGATACAATATACAACGATGAATTCGTTAACAGGAAAATATTTTCACACTGGTATTTTCAATTAACATATTAAAAAAATATTTTTTCCTTTATACTAAAAGCAAAAGTCTGTTAAAAAATAGTTACACGCTTATAATTGCAATTAAAAAATCTGTGATGTTAATAATGATTTTCTCAAAAGAGGAGAAATGGCTTCATAAGTATATTCATTATTTTTCTTATTTATTATCTGCAACACATGCAAAAAAAATTTGAAGCATAGTAAATTTTACAATATTTCAATCTGTAATACAAAGTAATCATTATCTATCATTAAATAAAATCTCTTTTATAATTGCACTGTTAAATTTCGTAAAATATTATTTTTTAATTTTTAATTAAAAACGTTTTGTAAATTTTCTTGTTTCCATCAGTTTTTAGTTTTTAAAGATATCGAAAATAAATCATGCTGCCTTCCAGAACTTTATTAATTGAATTACACTAATTAAAATATAAAACTTAGCTTTTAAACTATCAAAATTCTTGAAATCCAATGAATCGACTGAAAACAGGAGTTATCTTTGACAAAATATAAACTCTGCCTTTACGAAATAAAACTTCATTAAAAAAATGTAAACACTGCTTTTGCAAACCGAATCTTTCTTAAAAATATATAAACACTGCTTTTATGAAACAAATCTTTCTTTAAAATAAATGTAAACACTGCTTTTACGAAACAAATCCTTCTTTAAAAATTTAAACACTGCTTTTACAAAGCAAATCTTTCTTAAACAAACGTAAACACTGCTTTTACAGAACAAATCTTTCGAAAAAAAATATTGAATTTAAGTATCTTGTTAATGGGATATAAATCTCCATACATAAAACTATACAAATAGGAAAATGTACAGAATATCTTAGATATAAATTGTACACATGAACTACTTATATTTAAAGGATGAAGGTTATTTTTATATATAAAGTAATCCCTAAATAATTTACAATAAAATTATTATGAATGGAAGCATTTTTCCCAACCATCATAACTAATTAGTTTTTTCGAAATCAATAGAAAAAATACTTTCTTTTTTTTGTCAGGTAAGAGTGCAAAAAATACACTTTTAAAAATAACTTACTACAATAATAATTTCAAATTGTTGTGTGGAGTAAAAAGTCTTGGTGAAATTACAGCACGGTAAAAAAAACATTCCTGGTAAAAAAAACAGCAAAATTTTGGTAATGAAGCCAAAATATATAAGTTATTTAAAAATTTCTTTTGGTAATTTTTCTTTTCGTATGGTAGCGGTTCATCGGAAATCCTGGTTTTCAAAGTTATAGCTCTTATAACTACACGTTTGGTATATAAAAACTCAACCGAATATTTATTTGGCAATTTTTTTCCTTCACATGGTAACGGTTTACCAGAAATTCAGGTTTTAAAATTATAGTTCTTACTATCACACATTGAGTAAAAAATAAAACTGATCAGTAAATTTCACCGAGTAAATGGTTTTGTGTCATGCTTTAAGGCCAAATTATATCACATTTCATCAAACTATATTTTATCGTTAATTTTGCCAAAATTATCACCCAAAGTGCATCGTTAAAAATTGCCGAGCTTTTTAATGTTCCCATAGAACCAGAAATGCGGTAAATTTTACCAGATTCAGGTAGTTTTAGCCATATTTTTTTTCTCGGTGTAAAAACACTTATTCTGTTCATTTTCATTTATCAATTTATTCAGCAGTGGCTATTCACTAAGCCGAGGGTTACCAACCGTTTTTTAACCGAGAACCAAAATCAATGACTCTCAAATCAGCTCAGCAACCTAAACCATGGATTTGTTTTGAAATTTACATCTTTTTTTAAAATTTATTGATACGCAAAATAGAATAAAATTTCAGTATTCCAAAAGAGTAAAAGCAGTTTTTAAATTAAGAAAGATGAAGGTGCGCGAAGGTGGTCCATAATAACTTATAATATATGTTTTTATACATATAATAATATATGTATAAATAATATATCTGTAAATAATATATGTATAAATAATATATCTATAAATAATATATCTATAAATAATATATCTATAAATAATATATGTATAAATAATATATGTATAAATATGTAACTCTAAATATATATTTTGTGATTCTATATCAAAAATGAAGCTAAGAAAGTTTACACATTAGAGGTAGCAAATTAATATTTAGGAGCGAAAAAACCTTACCGAAACTTTTGGATCTTTCTTAAATTAAGATGTATGAAACCAGTTTGATTACCTGGTGAAATTTAGAGACATTTCTAATAACTCCCTTTCAACTGCTCTCTGTTTCCTTCAGAACTTATTATTCTTACTATTATTACTAGTTATTATTCCGTCTTCCTCTGTCATGATATGCTAGACATCAATAGGAGTTTTGTTTTCGCTTTCTTAAATATTAATTATCTTAATATCTTGATATATCTTAATCTTAAGATAATGCTTATCTTAAATATTATGTGCACTCTTTTTACCTTAATTTTTCAGAAGTTTATAATTCATTTGTATACACACTTCCTCATTCTCATATTAACTTAACACAAACAATAATTCCTATCTTAATTTTTTTTATCACGTCATTTTTTTTTCTTTTGAATTCATGCGTCTACATTGCATACTCTTTTGATTAAGTTTATAAATTTTATCGATATTAATTTTTTTTCGAGCATATTGATACATAATACTGATAAAATAATAATCTAATGTGAATAAATTCGTGTAATTCGCTTGAGCTATGTTATAAAGTTATTAATTTGAATACTAATATATAAAAAGTTATCTTATAAATTTTTATGTTATTCTTTTTTTGTTCATTTTAACGTATCTATGTATTATTGTGTTGGCTTTTTGTGTAAAGTGATTAATGGTATTAATGAATTAGTTATCTACAGTGCAAGGAGAAAAAAGAATTCTGCCAAAATGACCGTTTTGTATGGTAATGACATATCTGTTAAAAAAAACAACAACATAATTCTAGTTATTAAAACTAAAATATATGGTATTTAAACACTTCATTTGGTAATTTTTCCGTTCGTATCATAACGGTTTACCGGAAGTTTTGAATTTAAAAACTATAGTTCTTACTACCACACATTTGGCAAAAATTACAAAACTGAAAAGTAAATTTAACTGAATAAATGGTTTTTATGCCATGTTCTAAAGTATCATGATAAAAATCACCGAATTTTACAACATTTACAAAAATTTGTCATATTTCATAAAACGATATTTTACTATCAATTTTTCAAAAATCATTACCAAAGCGCATTGGTAAAATTACCGAGCTTTTTAGTGTTCCTACATAGCCAGAAACATGGTAAATTTAATCTTATTATGGTATTTTCGACCATATTTTTTTTTCGGTGTGAATAATACGTTTTCATATATTTCCTTAGACAAATATAAACAATGTTGTTGTTTTTCCACTTTTTTTTTAAATAGCAATGTTTATAGCTATATAATTTGTTTATATTAATTTAATAATATTTATGAGAATACTATAAATTGAAAATGATTTTCCACTACATTCTTGTACTATTTATTAAGACTTTCAAAGCTAGTGACTTACCGCTTTGAGCATCATGCTTCGTCTGCAAGTGTCCAAAGGCTTATAAAAAACTGGGTTACCGGTATCGCCTCTAGTTTATATATCATCCTCCTTTTCGAGGGCAAAGGTGTCGCAATCATCTAAGCCTACACCTTTGCCTACAGGCATTCGAAGTAGCCCTGTCTGACCCCCATTTTGAGAAACCCCAGTTTTGCCACCCGAGTTGGTTGGCTTCCCGCCCATCGACTCTTGATGAAAACTCGTGTTCAGAGCGACGTCTGAGCGATTGAATTGGTTGCCCCAGTTCTACTTCGATGGTTGGCTTTCGGACACATCTTAGGTAAATGAACTGATCTCTTAGAAAGTGGACTTTCACTTTCAAAGTCGATGGCTGGTCATTCATTATTCAGAAGGAAAATTAAATTGAAAGTTTGCGTGTGCTTTACTGACAGCAAGCATGAGACTTTGATTGCGAACGAGTTAAAATGCATCGTACCGTTTTCAGATCTACTGTCAGCTCTGATTAACTTGCTATCCCAATTTTCTTAAAATAATTTTTTTTTTCTAGTGTTTTCATATTGTTTTGCGAATGGCTCAATATTTTATTTCATATCCGTAGTTGAACACCTGACCAAATTTTAGGTTTACGACTACTAATGTTCAACTCCGTAGCCTTGTAGTTTTGAGCCCAATCCAGAAGACAAGGGAGATCCTGGATCTTTTTTTTTTATAACCGTCGTTGAACAGCCGACCCAATTTTATGGGTTTACGATTACTAATGTTCAATTCCATAACCTCGTAATTTTAAATCCAATCCTGAAGACAAGGGAACTCCTGGATCGAGTATTGGGAGAAATTTGCCTTCGTGGAGGACTTTTTGATGGAGCTAACATGCATTTGCGTTATATGGAGACGAGAACCTCCCACGGTTGGCCTGACGGCAAGGGAACTCTAATCCATGATCCGTCTACCACTGAGGATATTTCACGTCACCACTGTGGTCGGTGCAAGCCGGATGCGGAATTCGTATCGACTGGGATTTGAACCCGGTTTGCCGCATCGGAAGCGAACGCTTTATCCCCTGAGCCATCGCGGCTCTGAATCAAGTATTAGGAGAAATTTGCCTTCGTGGAGGACTTTTTGATGGAATTGTGGTCGGTGCAATCCGGATGCGGTATTCGTATCGACCAATAATTGCTGGGATTCGAACCCGGTTACACGATCTTTGACGCAGAGGAAACATCGCAGTTCCTTTTATATATATTTTTTTTCTGACGCTTTAATTGCAAGCAACAATACATTTGGGTATTTCTTAATTATAAAATATAGTTACTAATGATCATCTGTTAAAATTAAATTAGGGCTAAATACACTCTTAAAGAGACAAATATAGGATTTGAAGACCGCATGCCTCAGTCAAAATGCTTCTTTCAATGATATGGAAAGATGCACGGCCATCCAGCATGGAGACTGCTCAGAGCATGGAACCTCTGCTGCTATTATGGCCGATTTTTAGGATATTAGTGGTAATGTAGCGGGTCTCTGGTTCTTATTTTAATATGAATGATTGAAACTTACTTATCTACGGAGTTACAGTAGAATTTTGAGTTCTATCTGGTGCGGAAAAAAAAGTAACATTTTATTTTATTTTATAACCGTCCTTGAACAATAGACCCAATTTTGAGTTTACGGCTACCAATGTTCATTTCCGTAGGCTCGTAGTTTTGAACCTAATCTAGAAGATAAGGGAACATCTGGATGAAGTATTGAAAGAAATTTGCCTTCATGGAGAGCTTTGATGTAACTAAGCCGTATTTACGCTTCATGAAGTTAAAAATCCCACGAAAACCTCCCACGGCTACCCTGACCGTAAGAGAACTCTAACCAATGATCCGTTTACCAAAGAGGATATTTTAAGTTAGTGCTGTGGTCGGTGCGAGCCAGGTGCAAGATTCGTATTGACCAGCCATTGCTGGGATTCGAACCTGGGTCACATCATCGGGAGGTAAATGCTCTATTTCCTGAGCCACTGTGACTCTTGAAATTAAGATGGCAAGATTCTATCCACACAACCAATTAAGACATTCAAAACTGAAAACACAATACTAGAACACAGTTTTTTCGTCTAACATTTTTTTCGATTATGCAACATTTTTTCGATAAAGCTGGCATAATGCTGGAATCCTTATTAGTTGTTACGAAAAGAAAAAGTAAGAAATAAGATTAATCTTAGAACTGACCTTGTCATATATTTTGAACTCTTTCTCATTTACATGGAAAATTATCTTAAGACATGTAAAGTAGAACAATGTAAAATTGAACAATGAATCATTAAAAAAGTATACAGTTTACACAGTTTTGCAAAATAAAGAAAATAAGTTATTTTCTACCTGTCAAGATTTGAGAAATATTTCCATTTCATTTTAATTTTTTATCAAAAAAAAGGTCATTAAGTCAAAACTAATGAAATACATTTTATTCAAATGGTATTGTCTACAACCCTTTTTATTTTAAACTAATTCAGATAAAGCTGTCAGAATCAAGCTCAAGAAATAAAATTTTTTTGTCAATTTACATTTATATAACATAAGAATACATTTAACTTTCTAGATTGCTTCATTATTTAACGGTGAAAAAAGATTTTTGTTTGATGTTATAAACAATCAGTTTATGACACTAATTGATTTTGAAATCTTAATAGTGGGTTGATTTTTAAATATTAGTATAAAAAAGAAGAATAAATTATTTTGAAATGAATCTTATATATCTGATTAAATATATTCAATTTGTGACTCACATCCATAAAACTAAAACTATCCTCAGAATTATAAGATATATTTGATATATTTTGATAATTTTAAACATATTTGTTAAGATATACTATATTGTTAAGATACATTTGATTGAAATATCAATAGCTCTTAATCACAATTTTGTCGTCAACCATGGTTAATTTCAATGCACCTAAGTTAGCTCCAAGAGTTTAAAATAACATAATAATGATTAAAAAGAACAAACTAATTTATTATTTGATGCCAACTCGCCACGATATAAAAGTAATTAAATCAATCCATGCTAATGAGTTAATAATCTAATTGATTCACGGAATGCAATTAGTTGTATTTAATAAGATATTAGGAATAAGATATCAAGCAGAACCATTTGAAATCTAGATTAACTTTTTGTAAATGCAGAATTGATCGCGTGCATAGAGAATTCATGTCAAAATGTTAAATATATATTTTTTTTATATAAGCTAATTTTCTCAAGCGTTGGAAAATAAGTAATACATGAAAAATAATGAGAAGTATCAGGTTAATTAGATGAAAAAATGATGAAGAAAACTAATATTGGGTTGAAAGAAGAAAGTAAATAATATTTTTAAAAAATTCATTAATAAAGATAAATGACAGTAAATTAAGTACAACTGTTATGACTTTTAAAGTCAGTTTCCGTGGGATTTTATCTACTTTTTATGCTTTTCATTCATTCACTAATAATTTACTTTAATTTTGATTCCTTTGTAATGAATTAAAAACAGTAATATAAAATGTATTTTTAAAAAAACTAAAAAAAAAAAAATATGAAAACTATGAAAAAACTAAAAAAAAAAAAANAAAAAAAAAAAAAAAAAAAAAAAAAAAAAAAAAAAAAAAAAAAAAAAAAAAAAAAAACTATAAAAACTATGAAAAAACTAAAAAAAAAAGGAGAGAGTGATTTTTTGTCGCAGAGAAATAAATTTAAGTTTCTCTGTTAAGTCCTCTGCAACAAAATCTCTTTCACTTTCTCTCTTTTTATTTATTAATTTATTTATTTTTTGCTTTTGTATGCAAACTGGAATCATAATATAAAATTTTTATAAACATTCTTAATTAGGAAAGTTTCAAAAAAAGTTTCTCATGAAATAATGTTCCTTTTGAAGCATTCTTAATTAGGAATGTTTTAAAAACTTTTCGTCAAAAATTCTCTAGCTCTAGAACAGTTATCATGATTCCAGTTTACAAACTATAAGATTTAAAAGAATAAATAAAAGTGGGGCAAAAAGCAAAAAAGGGAAAATAAAGAGAAAAGAAGGAAAAGTACCCATTGAAAAAACATACGTATTTAAATATATAGTGAAAAAGAAAAAAACACAATCGAACAAATGAGAAAAGTAAAAAAGATACATAATACACTTTGCTACATTGATATTAAAATTTAAAATAAATATCGCATAAAATGTTTCAATCTTTTATAATATGCTTTTATCATATCTACAATCTTAAGTAATTGTCGAAACAAATAAAAGTAGCATATGGAATCAAAATAATTTTTGTTACGAAATGAACCTGTCATATTGTGATAAACTTATAGATACATTCTATATGGAGCAAAAAATTTTGGAAAAAAAATTAGCGTTGTATGGTAATGATATTTATGGTAAGGAAAACATAATCCCGGTAAATAAAAGAATATACAGTATTTAAACCATTTATTTGATAGTTTTATCATTCATATGGCAACAGTTTACCAGGAATTCTGGTTTTAAAAATTATAGTTTTCATTATCACGCATTGAGTTAAAAATAAAATTGAAAAGTAAATTTCACCGAGTAAATGGTTTTAATGCCATGTCCTAAGATATTCTTATAAAATTACCAAAATTTATCTACTAGATAACCATATTCCATTGTTAATTTTACCAAATTCATTACCAAAACTTTTCGGTAAAAAATACCCAACCTTTTTGTCGTTTCTATCGAGTCACAAACTCGTTAAATTTTACCATATTCTGATAGTTTTGACCATACTCTTTTCTCAATGCAATATCGCATACATATTAAGTAATAAAAACTTACTGTAATAATAAACTCAAAATTTATCTTACAATTTTTATCTCACAACTTAAAATATTGAGTAATGTTATCAAACAAAATTAGGAAATAAGCAAAGAAAATATATTTAAATAGCAAATATTCTTAGAAAAAAAATTGATCCCTGAATGAATTTCGTAACTTTTATTCTGCAAATGTTGCAACCCCTATCCCCTACCAATTTCGTTAGCGTTTTTTTTAATCTAATTGGAAGTCTTGAATTATTTATAAGGATTTCTTCACTCTAAGGTAAAATCGATGTGGTGGTCTAAATAATTGAACTCGTCGAGAAAAAACAACCAGTTTTTTACGTTAATTTAATCTGTAATTGAATAAAAACAGGATTGTTCTGTAGAGAAGCTTGGGATTTCATTACTCGCGTGTAGTTTTAATTACGAATTCAGTAATTTTGTTTTGATTCATATTTCAAATCGATTCCTTGCAGTGGAAATTTTTTCCTACTCATTCAAGCTAAGCATTTTAGCAACAATGCATTTGAGTTATGTCTTGGTATCCACTGGATTGGTGTAAACTCACGTAATGTAGCTATTAGATAATGATATACTGTTTTATTTGATTTTTTTTTTTACTTGTGAGCAAATGGCATGCTGCATTGTTCATTGTTATTTATCATGTTCTACATACACAATTCAAGTTCAAAAAACCGATAGCTTGGTGTCAGTGTTTGATGAAATACTATTTATAATAAAATATTTTTAATGAATACTAGGAGTTTTCTCTTGTTCGCTCCGCTCACCAACCCCCTTGTTGCTTCTTATTCATTATTGATTTTTTTTTTAAAAGTCGATAAAAAATATAATTTTGCTTATAAAATGTATTTGTTTATAAAATGTCTAATTATAATTTTATGTCATACGTAATGAAGCGAAAAGGTACCGAGATTAGAAATATTATTAACTGTCGAAAAAAAAGTAATAAATGAGAAATAATTTATAAAAAGTAATAAATGAGAAATAATTTATAAAAAATAATGAATGTGAGAAATAATTTATAAAAAGTAATAAATGAGAAATAATTTATAAGAAGTAATAAATGAGAAATAATGTAACAAAAGCTCAATATTATACAACAGTTCGAAAAGGAAACAGTTTTCATCGCTCTTAATATCTTTAAAAGTTTTGATATAAATGATAAGATAAATATTGGGCAATATCTTATCTCTCTCTTTCTTATTTTCTATTTATTCTTTTTTGTTGTTGTTATTTTTGTCATCGAATCAATAGTGAGGTTATACAATGAAAATTGCGAGATTGAAAATTTTTTTTTCTTGAACAATGGGAGAATAATTAATTATTAAAGAAAAAAATGTCGAAAATCACTTAAAATTGCAATAATTTTCCAACCAATTGAAATGCAAGAAAAAAAAAACTCTCGTGATGTGAATAATTGAAAATGTTCACTTTTGTGATAGGCTGATATAGTATATCAGCATGTCAAGTTCCAGCTCTGTAGGTGCATTTCAACGGACTGTAGATGGGTCAACATATACATATTTTTTTTTTTGCTACAATTTTAACAGCTAATAATTCCCGAATTAATCAATTCGTTAAGTTGCTTTTTATTCCATCATGCTTTTTGAAAAATTTTTTGCATACCTGCGTAATTTCAAGTTTATATGTATAATAGATTTTGCGCGGAGAAATAAAATGTAGCGTAATGTAAAAAAAGTTAGAAAAAATTCGCCAAACAAAAAGTACTTAAAATTGAAATAAATTTTAAACAAATTAGAATTTCGAAAAAAAAAAACTCTGAGTTATGTACATAAATAAATATGGCTAAATATGGCCTGTCAAATTTCGACTATTGCATTTCTGCAGCTGCAGATCGGCCCGAATAGTATTTTTTCCTCAAAATTTAACAGTTAATAATTCTCGAACTAATCATCAAATGCTAGTTTTTTCGATCGTAATTTTTGTACATTTTTCTACACCATTTCAAATTTCTAAGTTTTATTTATTTATTTATTTTGGCAGCAAACTGAAGCGTAACGTTAAGTTAAACACCTAAAACTGCGGCGGCATCAGCGGCTCTTAGGATTTTTTTATTAGAAAGCGAATTAAATTATTTATACTTAAATGAATGATTTTTGTGAACAGTAGACTTGTCAGAAATTTTCATTGTTTTGATTTTTAACGAAAGGATATAGCCTTCCATGAGATTTTAACTCTACTAGATTCAAAGATCTAGACTCTCTGAGATTTGAACGTTACTACCATTAAACAAAAAGAAACAGACGTATATAAATTGATTTTAAATTTTCAAAAGATTTTTTTACTGGAAAATGGCTGGCCTATATCTTTTTATATATTTATGTACGCTGCTAATGCACCAGGTCTCCTGCTACAGTGATTTTTCCCAGACATTTGACCCCACCCTTCCTAAGATGAACATAAATATCCTATAAAAGTATAAATATCCTAAGATGAACATAAATATCCTATAAAAGCATAAATATCCTAAGATGAACATAAATATCCTTATTGGATATGTTTCATATTCACCTTTACTACTTATGCTCATTTCAAAATTGGATCGTACTAATTTTTTAAGATACAATTTCGGCTAAATATATTTGATTGGGACGCCCTATATTATTCAATAAGTAATCTCTAGTTGTAAAATTATGGGAATAGTGCCTTTACAATTAGAAATTTCATATTTATTAAATGTCATATATAAATATATAAGTGTTTCATGCTGTTTTCTCTATTTTGAAGAATTTCAAAATTTCGGTAAACACATATTAAAATTATATTTCTTATAAAATATAATAATATCCGTAATTAATATTCTTTAGTTATAAACTGGTGATTCAAAATTATTTATTCTGCAACAAAAAAAAAGTGTAAATAAAATTTTTTTACATATTTTTCAGAGTGTTTTTTTAAAATTTTTTTTCAGAAAATAAGAGTTGTTAATAGGTGTTTCAGGGGGATAAAACATTAGCCTCCCAATCAGGTGAACCAAATATCTTATTCTGCCAACAAAAAAAAAGCTTGAATAAAAAAAATTTCTATATTTTTCAGTGTTCTTTTTTTAAAAAAAATTTCAGAAAATAAGAGCCGTAGTACGTGCTTCAGGGGATAGAACGTTAGCCTCCCAATCAGGTGAATCAGGTCCGAATCCCATCTGTGGCTGGTTGGAATGAATACTCTTCCTAGCCACAGTGCGGACGTAAAAATATTTTTAGTAGAAGACAGATCATGGGTTATAATCCCCTTGTCGTCGAACTAATCGTGGGTTTTCCTCTCTGTGTTAACACAAATGGGGGTAAGTTTCATCAAAAAGTTCTCCACGAATACTCATTTGTCCCAATGCTTGATGCAAGAATTTCTTTATCTTCTAGAATGGGTACTAAATTGCAAGGCTACAGAGTTGAACACTGATCGTCGTAAACTCAGAATTGGGACGACTGTTCAACGCCGGTATTAAAATAAAAGTTAAAAAAATAAAACATGACGCTTTTTTTTTAAGTTTATGCATATCTGTATCATTATATGCATAAACGTATTTGGAATAGAAGTTGGATAATTAATTTTTTTTCTAAAAATATAATGTACAAAACAACCCTTTCATGTGTAACAAAAATTGTTATTCATAAGCACAGATAAGGTTCATTCGATAAGAATAACTGATGGAACTTCTGATTTATCTACCTATATCACTTGAAGTTTGTTGACATTGATAATCTCGACTAATCTTTAAGTAGGCAATCTTTTACAGGATAAGTTTCTTGACACATATACATCCAGCATTATTTGCACAGTCATTGACAAAATATCGGCTTGATTATTAAAATTATTTACTTTGAATTACGAATAACGAGTTTTTCTGCTGATGATTGCAAATTGAATAATTTTCGTCATGTAGTCGGATATGTTCTAATTTATGATAAAAATGTTTAACGCGTTACTATTTCTAACGATATCCCTCACTGCATTCAGGGGGATATTATTATTTCAGGAATAAAAATTTATTTATTTATTTATTTATTATTTTTTTATTTTAAATTACGCCCGCCATCGTCTTTTCAGACGTAAGGCGTCTTGCAGTCCAATACAACACTGAAGTAGCTCCAGAAGGTGAGAGGGCACAAAAGTCATCACAGGAACGAATGTCAAGAAGAAAGGGGCAATCAAATAAATGCTCCCAAGTCATAGGCGAAGTGTTACAGAGCAATAATAAAAATTTATAGAATACAATATTGTTCTACTTTTATAGGCTCATTTTTAATTGAATTGTATAAACTAAATTAACGAATGTTTCGAAGTTAGTAAGTCAGTCAAAGTTACATCATTTTCAACCGCTGATTGCTTAAATACTCACCACAAAACGAATTGGCATCTGCACGGAATGAAAGAGTTGAATAATT
The DNA here is from genome assembly GCF_043381705.1 of Parasteatoda tepidariorum. NCBI lineage: Eukaryota > Metazoa > Arthropoda > Arachnida > Araneae > Theridiidae > Parasteatoda > Parasteatoda tepidariorum. The sequence continues at coordinate 33,375,525 of NC_092209.1, read as the reverse complement.
AAAGTAACACATGATAGGCTTCTGAATTAAAATACGCATATGCTTGCAGCATATAACTATACATAATTTGAACTATTATTATACATAACCGATTAGTTATGAATAATAATGTACTATATTATAGATATATGTAAATATGTATTGTACATTTGATTTAAAAGTAATTTTTACACAATTATGCATAACTTAATTAAAAAAATATTCTAAAGAGAAGTGTACACTGCTCAAAGTAAAAAAAAAATTTTAAAAAATAAATGAATAAAAAGATTTAAAAAAAAAAACCAAAACCCCTTAATTAACCTAGGTTTTATTGATAGCATTTTCGCTTACTAAAATACAATCTTAATTCGGCATGGCAATTAATCAGTTAAAATTATCTTTGAAGTTACTATTATAAATGCGTACTTTCTTCGATTAATTATATTTCCTTATTTATTTTTCGACGGAATTGAATTTTTGACCACATGAAATGAGGTAAAAAGTCAAAAAAGAAATATGGCAAGACATTATAGTTCCAATTGTTAAGTCCATAGTTATATGGTTCCAAGATAATAGTCAAAAATCATTAATATTGCAAAAAATTCCAGATCAAATTACGGTACAAGATACTGGTACTTTGAGTGTATCATCTGTAAAACCGTAATTTTTACCGTCAAATATTAGACCCTAATTTTTACAGTGATATTAATTTAATTAGAGTGATTCAGTGATTTTGCAAAAATTATTACTGTAAAAATTGAGGTATATCAGATTCTTTTTGTTCCGTAACATGTTCCATTGAAAATGGATTTTGCAGTTAAAATCATCAGCCACCTGAGTGCCGATAATTTTCGCCGTATATTCGATCCGGAATTTTTTTACAGTGAAGCAGTATGGGTAGTGCATGCTTATTAGGCAAATAAGGCACATTATGGGATTTTTAATTAACAAGACAGATACGGAAATATTCGATTGTCATCAACATAAAACTAATCAAAGCTACAACAATCACCAGCAAATCATTTGTCTTTTATAAAACTAAATTTTTATATTGGAGATATTCAATATACATTTACTGAAGTGATTTTCAATTATTTTTAACTATTATACAATACATATACACTGAAGAGCCAAAAAAACTGGTATACCTGCCTAATATCGTGTAGGGCCCCCGCGAGCACGCAGAAGTGCCGCAACACGACGTGGCATGGATTCGATCAATGTGTGAAGTAGTGCTGGAGATAATTAACACCATGAATCCTGCAGGGCTGTCCATAAGCCAGTGGGAGTAAGAGGGGGTGGGGATATCTTCTGAACATCACGTTGCAAGGCATCCCAAATATGTTCATGTCTGGGTATTTTGGTGGATTTCCGATACTCACGGTATACTCGTGAAATGCTCGTACGCGAAAATCCAAATTTCATTGCTATCTCGGAGATGCTATGCCCCATCTCCCGTGCGCCGACTATAACACCACGTTCAAACTCACTTAAATCTGTAGACACTCGTTGTCTTATAAACGCGTTGCCGATCGCAGCGCTGTACTTTGATTGGCTCCTTACCCCTATTATTTGCATACTCATGCCTGTACCAGTTTTTTTGGCTCTTCAGTGTATAACTTTTTCCGTTACATTTTTATTAAAAGGTAAATTAACAATCTAAACAATCTTACTCAAAGTTACTAATTTAAAATTAAAGGCTCAGAAACTAAAAGTGGCATTTCTTTAGTGTATTATAATTTTATATATGATACTGCCTTATACACAATATGGAAGTTAACATATTGAAATACCGTTTACTAATCATTGACCGTTATGTGAGTTAAATTCTGTTGGAATTTAAGGCAGAAGGTGAGACCAAGGATCTATGGCCAGGAATACGAATTCAGTCACACACACGTCACAGCCTGTTTCACAGGGTGGACCCATTCATTTGTCCACAGATCGTAATTTTGACCCGAACCGAAGGACAATCAGTCTCCAATTCAATACCCCCAAAGATATTGATTTTATGGGAACTTGGAGGACTTTGTGATCCCGAGAGATTTAATATTCACCAGTCACCATTTAATGCACAGGGATTCTTCGACGGGTGGGATTCAAATTCACGTTCTCACGAACACGAGCCCAGCGTCTTACCAACCAGCCTATCCCGGTCACTTTATCAGCTTTATTTATTTTTATTATAAATTTTATGTAAAACTGAGAAATTAAAATAAGAGAGAGAATTGCCGAGAAATCTATGGAATTATCTTTTCGCACTATTGCTAAATAATCTCTTTGGCGAGAAATATTTCACGAGCATTTAAAAAAAAAAATAAGAAAAACAAATTTATGAAGTTGCCTTGATTATGTTTAAACTTTATCCCAAGAGTCGTGGGGTATTAGGGGACAGAGAGTTCTATTATGGGTTAGAGTCCCGTTGCCGTCAGGCTAACCGTGGGTGGTTTTCGTGGTTTTTATCTCCATGTAACGCAAATGTGGGTTAGTTCCATTAAAAAGTCCTCCACGAAGGCAAATTTTTTCTAATACTTGACCCAGGTGTTCCCTTGTCTTCTGGACTGGGTTCAAAATTACAAGGCTGAACATTAGTAGTCGTAAGCCTAAAATTGGGTCAGCAGTCAAAAAACTTTATCTCAGTAGAATCGGAAAATACATCAGTAAGACCAAATCTGTGTTAATAAAATAAAACAATTTGAGATGATTCAATTTAATTTTGAATTATAAATCTATAGTTAATCATCAAGATTAAAAAATGAATGTAATTTAACTATATGGGTTGACGGGTGACACCGAGTAGGGGACTGAATTCCCAATATTGATAATTATTTTTTTGAAATACTTCCCTAACTTTAAGTTGCATATTTTATGCAAACAGTAATTTTCGGAAATTGTAATTTAAGTTGATTACTTATGAAAATAAAATGTGTGTGTGTGTAGAAAACTAACATATGGTGTGAAGGTCTAAAAACCATAAGAGAAAGATTTCAAAAGGTACATTTTATTCATCACTTGTAAATGTAAGTAAATTAATTTTACTTTTACTTCCCAAATAAATCACCATTCATCGACGCAAAAGTAGATGTTTAGTAACACTTTCTCAACGTCATGTTACGTCCAAAGACGTATAATTAGTATTAAAAGTGTTAAAATACCATATCAATAAAGACATATTTTGAACGCTCTATTCTTTCCAATTTAGAACAAGGCTAAATCAAACGGCAATCGCAAAAGGTTTTCTTAGCAATTAAATTAAAAATAAATAAATAACAGTTTTCAATGTAAGCTTGAAGCAAGAAACAGCTGTGAACGTAAAAGCTAAAAATACTTCGCTGGTGCGATGAGACATCATAAAGATATTAATGTGTCATCAGATTAAGATCCACTTATAAATAAAACTACAACTCAACTCAAAGAAAACAGCACCCCTTAAAGTGGCCTCTCCCAAAGTGGGTATTAAAGGATATTAAATCAATAAAAAAAGTTTAATAAGGTCATAATGCATGACACAACAATCAAGGGCAGGCCAAGTTGGATTGGAAAAAAGTGCTTTTGAATGGAGTTTTATGCGTCCATTATCTGTCTCAGCAATATAGGGCAGTATACATTGGGAGGGGGATTAGAAGGAACCTTGAACTAAGAGAATGTTCTTTTATTATTATACTTTCCTTTATTTTTATGTTTAGGTCCTTATGCTTTTTTTTAATTCCTAGTCCTTTGTAATTACAGTTGTATAATAGATATAAATAACGTTGTTTTCATGTTGCACTAATTGCTTGTCGATATTTTAAAGCGTGTTTAAGGAAATAAAATCTGAATTTTTTGTTGGAACTAATATGTTTTCTAGATAAAAAAAAATGTTTTTTTTTCCGATTACCAAGAATAAGATATTTTATTTGAAAAAAGACTTGTCACTTACTCCATAGTTTAATTTAAAAATTAATAAAAATATGCTGCTCCGTACGCTTGGATATGTTGCCTTTTGTTAGAGAAGAAACACTTTTTGAAACATGCTTTTTCGAAAATATATGTATAAAAAAACTGAGAAAGAAAATTACGGTTGAAACTAAATATACTAAAATTTACCCAGTTTCTGACTCTATGGGAACAGCAAAAAGCTCGACAATTTTTACCAACACGCTTTGGTAATGATTTTAGTAAAATTAGGAATAAAGTGTGGTTTCATAGTATGTGATAAAATTTCGTAATTTTATCATAACTTAGGTTGGTAGGTACTTTATTTACGTCACACTAGATCTGCACAATGAACTATTGGCGACGGTCTGGGAAACATCCCTGAAGATAATCAGAAGACATGCCCTAGCAATTGTGATTCTCAACAGAAAGGATGGCTCCCACGCTTTGGTAGACCGACGAAAAAGTCGAGCACTTTACAGTAGAACAGTTTAGCGAGGACCAATACCGCGCACTCTCGGTCCCTTATCAGGCTAATCAAAGTGGTCACTCACCCGCTTACTGACCGCAGCCAGTGATGCTTGACTTCGGTGTTCTGGGAATCGTGTCTTTACGATCTCCACTGCTCGATTTATCATAACTTAGAGCATGGCTTAAAAATTATTTATTCAGGTAAATTTACTTTCCAGTTTTGTATTTTTTACTAAATGTGTGGTAATAAGAGCTATAATTTTGCAAAGCAGAATTTCCGATAAGCCATTAGCATGTGAAAGGAAAAATTACCTAAACAATGGTTTAAATACCGTATATTTTGATATTTATTACTTGAATAATGTTTTGTTAATTTATCAGGATTGTCAATACCATAGAGTATGGTAACTTTACCAGAGTTTATTCTCCGTGTACCTTAACAATATCATTTATATAACTTATAGGGCGCACGCAATATGAGTAAATAAAATTCTTTTTCATCAATAAAAATTAAGAAGCCTTGAGATACTTTCAATAATTACCATTGCCAATGCTATGTAAATAAAGAAAACTTCTTTGAATACCTTACAGTCATATAATACAGATAGTCCTCAGAACCAAAATGTCTCCATATTATACAGGGCAAAGAAAAGGAAATAAGATAATTTGTTGTCTAATGACAACCGTGCACATGGGCAATCCCGGGTGGGGGAATCAAGATCAGAATTTAAAATATTTCCTTAATATCTTTACTTTGTATTCAATATCTTTGCATCCTTATCTTTTATGCTAGTCGAAAATAGTTCGAACTGATATATATATATATATATATATATATATATATATATATATATATATATATATATATATATATATATATATATATATATATATATATATATATATATATATATATATATATATATATATATATATATATATATATATATATATATATATATATATATATATATATATATATATATATATATATATATATATATATATATATATATATATATATATATATATATATATATATATATATATATATATATATATATATATATATATATATATATATATATATATATATATATATATATATATATATATATATATATATATATATATATATATATATATATATATATATATATATATATATATATATATATATATATATATNTTTGATATATTAATGAGTTAGATCTTTCAAAATGCATAATTTGCTTATAAATATAATAACAGAAAATGGTGGAATGATAATAATTCAAACTGAATGAATGAAAAAAATATATAAATACACATTTTCTGATGGAAAAAGAATATATATATATATATATATATATATACATATTAATTATCACTTCTCTTGCAATATCTCTAAAATACATTTGTTTGTGGTAATAAGTTGAAATGTATTTCACAAAATTTGTTTTCGTTTTCTACTTTTAACGAATTAAACTTAATAAACTAGTTAATCGTTTTCGCATACTACTTTGCCAAGACGAAATGTATTATCTATTTACATAATAACCGCTTGATCTACAATTTAGATCTAAATTTTTTCTTTATAATTTCTATCGATTGCACAAGATGGGTATAAGAAGATAAATACCATGCACGAAATTCACTTTCAATCGACCTAATTGTTTTTATAACTTTTGAACTTTTTGCAATTTTATCGTATTTCTGGGTCGTTTAGGTAAAAAAAGCTAAGCAAGGGTTCTCAGATTACGTTCGAAAAGTTTATTAATGGTGTGGGATAACATCTCAACTCGATCCGCTTTTTTTTCCTTCCCTTCTCGAACTATTGTGCTCACCAGCAAAAACAACTCCAGGGGTTCAAAGGGCCTGACACGATCTCATCGATACGGTCAATGGTTATGTAAAACCTCAAGACTTGCGGAATAAGTTCTGGTATTGCAGTAATATCAGTTTCGAAGATGTTTTGAAGGATCTGATTGCATTTATAATCGTTCAAGTTTGCTTTCAGATTGAGTCATGGCATATAATCATAACCTTGAGTGATGTAATGGTGGGTAATGCATGCAAGTTCCTGTTTCTTTTACTTTTATTTCTATATATTCGGCTCAGTTATTTTATTGTCTTAATCTTGCCTAGTTATAATGATCATTGCCTAATATTAAGAATAAGTCGTGATTGCAATTTAACATGCGATGCGATTGCTAAATATATATCGGTAAATAGGACTATTCCTCTATGACTATATGGTTGGTTTCCGGCAATTTTTGGCTCATCGTTTGTTCACTTTGCAAAACAAAATTTCCTTCAAAATTTCTTTAACAAACGCTTATTTATCAATTTCTTTTTTAAAAAAACTTTTATTCTTTTATATTTTCGATATGGATATACTTATAAAAATACCATTAATATACTCAATATCCGCGATGTCTTAATGGTAAAGGCACTGAACTGTCATTGTGAAGAACTGGGTTCGAACTTCAGTGGTGGCTTGAAACACACCCAGCTTCAGATTGATGGGTGTTAGCTTGTCTGGGAAGTAAAGGCAGCATGTGCGCAGTGCTAACCCTCTAGCTACTATCATGCGGTTGGGGGAGAATTGTGGAGCTTTAACATTCAGGGACCCCCTGGCACACAATGGGAAGTAGCTGGGATGCTTTACTTTAATATAGTGAAAGTTTTTATTGTTGAGTGATTTTATTTGATATAAGGACAACCAAAAAAGTTTTCAGTGCCAGGCCAACAGGTACAAGAAAAAGAGGACAGCCAAACCTAAGATTTTTAGACTGCCTTGAAAAGGACCTACAAGTTTTAAAGATTATAAACTGGAGAACCTTGGCTAAGGGAAGAATGTCTTGGCATAGGCTTGTTAAGAAGACCAAGGCCCATCCTGGGCTGTCGTGCCAATGAGAAGAAGAAGAAGAAGAGAAGATTTTATATTTAGTGTATTTTATAAATTTTTTTACGAAAGTAAGGTCTCACATAAAAGTTATATAAGTTATAGCATGAAAATGAATTCAATGTATCAACTTAAGTTAAATAATCAATTCAGTATTATTAATATTAAAATTAAACTATATATTTCATATATAGGTATGGAAAAAAATGATGAACAAAATTTGCGTTAAACTGCAATATATCAATATTTACCGATACCAAAAATCTCGATGATTTTTACCGAATTGCTTTTTTAATGATTTTGATAAAACTAATAACAAAATATAGTTTCTTGATATGTGATAAAATTTGGTAATTGTACCTGTCAGGATTCTGATTCCACTCCCACGCATCTGAATGACCCCTGACCTGAGGGTCGTACCCCCATTCGTGGGAGAGGAAAGAGTGAGAAGAGAATGTCTCTCTCATGAGAAATGGGTTTCATTATGGAATCGCTCTTTAGTGAACGTGTCATTCTTATCTTTTTATCTTATGGGTCATTATTATTATCATTTTTTTAGTTTATGTATCATTATTATTATCATTTTTTCATTCGCGAGCAGGTCTTTGGACTACCGAAACGAGGGTGCTAAATCCTCTGCAGAGGATCGAAATTGTGATGACAAATCTTCGAATCATCGTCGGGAATGCTTCCCAGACGGTCGTCAATGGCCCATTGTGCAGCTCTAGTGCGACGTAAATAAATCACAACTACAATTATCATTTTTTTTTTTTTTGCAGTTTATGTGTCATTCATTATTATTCCTTAATGACATTTTAAATTTTTGAGCGTCTGTTAAGTTCAGATTAGAAAGAAGATATTATTCGAAGACTTATTCTAAGACTAAGTTCAGATTTAAGAAAAGAAAATGTACCAAATTATTAACTTTGTTTCACAAAATAATATTCCAATGAGTATTAACTATTATTTTTTATTAATTAAAATAATTGCAACTGGAAAAAATTCTGACCAGAAATATCATAAGTTTGTTACATCTTATTATAATATGTAATCTTAAATTTAAAAACCAAAAATTGAAAATTTTGAAGAAATCAGTAGAATAGTTTAGAAAACCAACTACTTTTAATGCTTAATATTTTTTTATTAACAAAATATGTTTAAGCTATTAGAAAAACCAAAAAAGAGAAATATTTTTACCATCTAAACCTGTTCTTTCTATTGTTCTCTTCTTGGAACATGTAATAAATGGATATTACTATTTCATTTAACCATCATACACGCATATCTTTAATCTGACATAAATTTATATAAATAAAAGGATTTTGCAACTTTAGTTTACGCAATAATCATCATATTTTTTGTCTGTGAGTTGGAATTAAAATGTAGTGAAAGGATTTTGGGCGAAGATGATTCTTATCAATTTCTTTTTGTAGAATCAGTAGAAAAATGTAGAATTACCTGAATTAGTCTAATAAAATAACTGAAGTTTTTTCGCAGAGGTTGGAAAAGGATAAATGTCCTCAAAATGAAACAACAAAATTGCGAAGGCATTAAGAAAAACCGGATTATTCAAAAGTAGTAAAAATACGAATTTCTTAAGAGAACTCATAAAATCTCTTTCACCTGTATGTAAGTAATTTAAAATTTAAGGAGTGGGAAAGGTAATTACAGGTAAACTTATAGTGTAAACCATGAAGTTTGAAAAGCTAAATTTTTTTTCCGAAATATCAAACTTGGAACAAATTAAGGTACGATAACACAGGATTAAGCAGCAAGGAAGCTTTCTTGCAATAATTTATTTGCATTTTGAAATAATGAGAGCATTTTGTCCTCATTTGAAACTTCATGGTTTATCCTATGGTTTACCTAAACTCATTTTTCTCTAAATGTTTAGCTTTAAAATACCAATGGAGGTGAAACAGAAATTTTAATGAAAATATTCACCGGTAGTCAAGAGTCCTCTTAAAAGATTAAAACACTTTCGTATAAACTTAATACTTTAGGCGTCTCGATATTACGTGATTTTCCAACTCTCCACTCTTTCCTCCTCTCCATTAACATAATTTCGTCAAATAATGCTTTTTTCCTTCACAAGTGTATTCTAACTTCTCCTTTTTTTTTTTTTTTTTTTTTTTTTTTTTTTTTTTTTTTTTTTTTNTTTTTTTTTTTTTTTTAATAACCGTCGTTGAACTGCTGATCCAATTTTTGGTTTTACGACTTCTAATGTTCAACTCCGTAGCCTTGTAATTTTGAACCCAATCCAGAAGTCAAGGGAACTCCTCGATTAAGTATTGGGAGAAATTTGCTTTCGTAGAGGACTTTTTGGTGGAACTAACCCTCATTTACGTTACATGGAGGGGAAAAACCATGAAACCCTTATGGTAAGCCTGACGGCAAGGAGACTCTAACACATAATCCGTTTACCACAGAGGATATTTTACATAAGCACTGTGGTCGGTGTGAGCCGGTTGCGGAATTCTTTTCGACCAGCCATCGCTGAAATTCGAACTCGTTGGAAGGCAAACGCTCTATCCCATGAGCCACCACGGCTTCCAACTTCTTATTAAAATGTACTGCCGTACCGTAAGGAGAAAAAAAAAGGAGCAAGATCCAACGAAACCATGGTAACGGAGTGGGGAAAAGTGTAGAGAATGGGGAAATCGCTTAACCTTTAGATACCTATTCCTTTTAGAAAGAGTATAACCGTCTTCATGCAAGCAGGCTGATAATTTTTGTGATCCTGCCTTCTCTTTTGCTTTTGCGTAAAACTTAGTTTATTTCACCATTTGGTTTCATCAACTTGAGAAGTAAAAGTTGTTTGGAGCGAAGCAGCTCATTACTGCTTTTGCGTCACTTAACTACGTCATTTTCATTAGAAAAGGAAATTGAAATGGTTAAACCTCACCACTCATGCACGCATGTAATTTCACAGAATTTATTTTTTGAATTATTTTTATTTCCGTAAGAGATTGAATAATTTAAGACATTAGAAATAGGTAAAGATGGACAGAGAGACCTCTTGAATTTTATCCTCTTTGTTGTGCTGTTACTACTCAGTTACCCGAGTGAAATAATTACCTAGCATGATATCAGTGTTATCTGCGCCGCTGTGAAATATTACTTGTTACTTCATACTATGATAGCGTAGTATGTCTAGTTGAGATAATTTTTCTAAAATTATTAACTGAAGTTTGAAAACAATGCATTTGTATTGACACGCAAGTAGAAAATCAGATTTATTTCCATATTATTCCATCCACCCATATTTTTTTTTTTAATTAATAATATCATAACACTGATTTTATTTCGCGAATTTGTGGAGCATATATATATACAAATCTTATCCGCCGCACGAACTAAATTAATAATATTAATTTTTTTTATTTTTTATCTTAAGGCAAAAATAAATAAATAAATTGAAAAATATATTAAACTTATCATCAGAAAATGTTTAATCAGAGCTAATTTTTAACTGTAATCGACCATATATACAAGCCTCTAGTTACTAACAAATTTTTTATTAACGATTTTAAATATTGTTCAAAACATATGTAGAAATATATAAAAACAAAAATTTGTAACCTATAAATTTAGAGGAAAAAAAATCATTTTCATGCTCCCTTTTAAAACAAAATGTAAGTTTTTCTCCTTAAAATGACTTAAATTGTAAATGCATACAGGGTGTTCTGTAATGTCTGCCCTTCCTACACATTTTTAGAAACCTTGTCAAAAATGAAGTCAAACATGTCTGACACTAGGAGTCGAAAGTATTTAATCAAAAAGGGAACAAACAAAATTTCTAATGAAATTTATTGAATTTCTACTGAAGATGAAGACAGCATAAAAACATCAAAATCTGTTTGAAAAAAAGACTTGAGACATTTCTAATAGCCGATTTTCAAATCCTTGTTCTCACCGTTTCCTCCAGCAATGAAATAGGTTAGATGATTTTAGTCCCGTCTTTCCATAGTAGTTATTTGTTAGGTTTTGGTAATGTTTTCATTTTTCCTCATTTAAATATTACTTTCCACATCCTAATGTGCTCTTTATTCTACCTTATTTCTCAGAAGGATTCTAAAAACATACATTAAAGATATTGGACTTAATCTAACTCTCTTTTTGATCATAGAAGTCTTTGAACATAGGCTAATAAACGAATTCTTAAACGATTCTCCTTAGATAACATTTTTTTTGTTGTTGTTAAAAGTATACTTAAACATTAGGGTTCGTGATTAAAAAAAATTACGAGAAATACATTTAAAATCTATTAATCACGTGATTTTATGTAATGTTTTCTTTTTTCTATTGACAAAATAATTACTGAAAAAAATCATTAAATGTTCATTATTTTCAATTTCATCCAGACGAAAATTATGCCAAGGTAAGTTTGAAATTATCATTTTATAGCATACGACCTCAATGATGTTAACACTGACCATCTTGCATTGTTCTAGAAAACAATAACATTCAAAATATCATTTCTATAATAACGTTCTAGTTTATTATTATGATTATTTTTTGAGAAATTTATGAGCTTATTTCCGTTTTATAATTCTAATAAATAAAACGTTCTTTTTTTCTTTTAGAAAATTAAGCAGAACATAATGTAAAAGCAGGAAAAATGTAGTTATATTTCACAGATGATCGTTTTAATAATATTTGAAAATATACGCTTAAAGTGTTATAAATGTTCTTTTTTATTTCACACGCAATCTAAAAATGTACAAAAATCTCAGAGCTATAAACGGATAGTGCTTCTTTTAAACAAACTAATTAAATTACTGTGCTTTTGTATGTGTGTTTTGATTAATTGTTAGATTCACTCCTTTCTAACTTTTTAAAAAAGTTTTTATTTTAATGGCAGAGAAAATCTCTTTAAATGTTTTGTGGTCCAAAAATATTTCAAGTTCTATTCTCAAAATTATATTTCAATTGTTAACCTATTATTATTAAATATTCTAAAATGTGTAGTTTCAAATACCTAAGATCTCATGTTTCGAAGACTTTACTCCTCAAAATTTCTCAAAATAATGATTTTTGTAAAGCTTAATATATTTTTTGAAATAAGAAAATTAGCAATTTCTATATTCTGTTTTATAGAATGTTACATTATAGTTTTATTAAAGCTACGTTGCCATGAAAAAATACGCAAAGAATTTAAAAACGTCAAATGTCGTTTAAACTTTAAACATTGTTTCAATAAATAAATCATGAGATTTATTATGCGATGTTTATGCATAAATTATTATTTTATGACATATTTTTGAATCTATAACTTAACAGCTTCGTGGAAGAATATTCAATTTAAGCATATTAACTCTAAACATGAATAGAAAACATGGAGAAATAAAATATGTGGTCTTATTTGCGCTTGTCTAAAGTAGGAAAGAAATTTTTATTCAATGCTGCCTATTTTTATAACTATTTTTAAGCGATAATTTTTTCTGTCAATTAACGAAAATTAAGAAAAATTCTAAAATAAAACATACAAAATATTTTTAAATATACGATATGTATAATACAATAAATAAGAACCATGATGGCTCACGGGACAGAGCGATCGCCTTTCAATGAGGTGAACCGGGTTCGAGTCCCAGTCAAGGCTGGTCGACACGAATTCCGCATCCGGCTTGAACAGATCACAGTGCTGACGTAAAATATCCTCAGTGATAAACGGATTATTGGTTAGAGTCCCCTTGCCGTCAGGCAAACCGTGGGAGGTTTTCATGATTTTCCTCTCCATGTAACGCAAGTGCGGGTTAGTTCCATCAGAAAGTTCTCCACGAAGGCAAATTTCTCCCACTACTTGATCTAGGATTTCCCTTGCCTTCTGGCTCAGGTTCAAAATTACAAGGCTACGGAGTTGAACATTAGAAGTCGTAAACACAAAAAATTCGATGAACTGTTCAACGACGGTTATGAAAAAATACAATAAATACATGTTATTTATACAATGCATATAATATTATTAGGCATTTTCTAAACAATTCATGAAATAATGAGCTGCTTCTTTCTTGCACAAAGAAAAATAAATAAAACATTTGTATTTGCGAATAATATTGCTGACGTTTTGTGAAGAATTTCTCACAAATTTCAACAAAATGATTATTTTGTTGACAAAAATTAAAGTAGATTATGTTGTGATAATCTTCGCTTATGTAATACTTCTTATTAGGGGCTGTAAGAAACGAAATCTGGTTTTAAAATATCTTCAATTTAGAATGTATTTCATTATAATTTTATCAATACCTATAAATAATATGTTTGTTTAAATGTTTGGATCCTTACCAAGTTGGATTGTTGCATTTATTCATTCATCCGATCATTTTTTTAAAAATATAATTTAGTTAAGCGAATAAAAACGAAAGCTGTTACAACAACTGAAAATACTGAAGAACGCTAATAAAAATTTATAATAAATTATTTTTAAAAACCAGAAATGCATACTTGAGGATTTAAATTTAAGTCAAATTATATAGTGCACGGGTTTCCTTATTTTTTTTTATTATTATTATTTTTAATTTGTTTATCGTTACAAATTGTCTTTCGATTGCTGTAGAATTTTCGCACTTACGCAAATTTTTATTTTTTTAACTTATATTTAGAATCGATCACATTGCGATATATTCGAACATTGGCGATGTTTGTTGGCGCTAAATTTCAACTTTTAACTCCTGCCTGTAGACGTTCGTTAAAAATAAAGCACGTGATATAAACAAACAGAACTTTGTTTTGTTTCTGTCGGCTTTTGATCCTGTTGTCAAGTTAATCCCGATAAGTGATTTTTAACTGATTGGTTATCTGAAACAGAAAAATAAGAGTGATTTGATCGAACCTACTTGATCAGTGTTGCTCTGATCAAAAGTTTTTTCAAAGCGCGTATATGAACTAACAATTTTAAATAAATTATGAAGTGGCTCGTTTTTTTATCCGTCACAATTGCTTTTGGTGTTGCTAAAGGTATTCCTGTTAAAGAAAACCTTAAATACGACTATCAGGTATGTTCAAATTATGGTTTTTGTATGTTTAGAAATGGAAATTTGTTTTATCAAGCTATTCTGTTGCTGAGGAACTTTTATTCTACGTAAATAACAACGGGGCATTTAGTCCATTGGTAAACCTACTGTTCTAACAATGTAGAATTTACTTATGTGTGATACCAATATGTAAAATGCAGAATTGTTTATCTGTGGCTTTTGATAATCTTGTCATTTTTTGTGATACCAATATGTAAAATGCTAAATTGTTTGTTTGTGGCTTTTGATAATCTTGTCATTTTTTAGGATACCAATATGTAAATTGCTAAATTGTTTGTTTGTGGCTTTTGATAATCTTGTCATTTTTTGCGATACCAATATGTAAAATGCTAAATTGTTTATTTGTGGCTTTTGATAATCTTGTCATTTTTTTCTTTATAGAACTGCCCTCAAGGGGAAGATGATAAGCTTAATGTGCATTTAGTATGCCACACACATAATGATGTTGGATGGTTAAAAACTGTTGATCAATATTTTTATGGAGGTAAAGTAGATAATTTCTATTGTTTATTAATTAACTTTATATTTAAGAAAGTTGATCTACTTTTTGTAACAGCTGCTTTCAGTTAATCACAACATTAAATTCTTTTCGACTGGTTTCTGGATATTTTTTTGTCCCCGTTTCTCCCTCTTATAAATTAGAGAAAAAAGAATAAGGACATTTCTGTATCGTGATCTGTTGTGTCACCTACAATTGCCAAGGCGCCAAATAAATTTTACTCTTGCACAAAAAAAAAAAAAAAACGGAAGAAAAGAAAACTTAGAGTTTTGCATGAAGTAGGCTACAAAGTCATACCTTTCAAGTTAGTCCTCTTCTGTGATGTTTCTTTTTAGTTTCTTGCAGGCTGTTGCCAGGAAGTTGCCGTGACTTGATGTTGATTCAACTCATGGCATCAAAAATCCTCTCAAGTCATGGCTTGGAAAGATTTTCGCAGATTTTCGCTTCCCAAGCAAACCCAGCTTGTGTTAGTTCGTAATGTAAACAGTTTGTTATAACAGATCTCAGTATCAGCAAATCTGTTGCAACAGATTTTCAAGCAATGATCAATAATTTTTTCCCCACAAAACTTATCTTCTCTTTTTTTAAAAAATTAGTCGATTAATATATTTATTTAAATGATCAATACATTGCTAGTTATGTACTTTTTTTTCACAATTATGCACCTCATTTATTTGTCGAATGATAAGTTTGGCAACAACTTATTTCATTTTTTTATGACTTTGTAAGTTAATTGTGGTGACTTATAGATAGCAAATAGTAATTTTATTAAAATATGATCGCAATTTAAAAGTAAGCCAAAACTTTATTTAAATAATATGACATGCTATTTAGCCCTTAGTCATTTTACTATAAATTTTTATGTACTTTTCTAAAATAAAGTGTTTCTAATTTTTTAAGGTCTCATTTATACTCTTTATAATGTTTATTATTTTAGCTAATCAATCCATTCAGCGTGCTGGTGTTCAGTACATACTTGATTCAGTGGTTCAGTCTTTATTACATGATCCAGCAAAAAAGTTCATTTATGTTGAGACTGCTTTCTTTGCTCGTTGGTGGAGGGAGCAGCACGATTCTGTACGCCATTCCATAAAGAAATTGGTATGCAATGGTAAGACTTTTTTTTTCATTATATAATTTGTTATAATTAATATACTGTAAATTTAAAATTGATCTTTTTTAAGAAAATACATAATATTAAAGTTTTTTTCTTCATCCCAGAATTTAAAAATGTGTCCCTATTTGATATAAAAATTTACTATTATAAACATTTTTTAATGGATAATCACAACTAGTAACATAGTATGCAATGCAATAGACCATTTAAAAACTTGTCTGTTTTGTTATATTTTTTACTGCTTTAAAATATATATGTATATTTACAAAGTTGTAAACTCGAACATACATTTTTGATTCCAGTGTTTGCTTTGATTTTAAGTGCACTACATTTGTCGCTCTTGTATGTCACCTTTAAAATGTGGTCATTTAAAAATTTTCTTAATATTAAAAATACATTTATTCCAAAGTTGTGATTTTTAAGTTAAATTTCAAGGATTTATGCTTTAAATTTCATAGATTATTTTAATATTTTTGTTTTAAAAATTTATTTACTATTGAAAAGTTATAAATATATTCAGTTATTCATAATTTTGCTACAATTAACCATAATTTCTACATTTAAAATTCTTTAAAAGTTCAAATCAAATTCTCGATAACGAATTTGATTCTGACATTGTACCATACCATATTGTTCCATACCCATGATTACCATATATATAACATTAATTTGTTGAAAATGTCTGCTCTTTTTTGAATTTATAAATATATTTATAAATTTTTGAATAATTTTCAATATCTCAACTATAATGTTTTTTATTTTTTTTCTTTAATTTTTATAATGAAATTCTTTTGTTTTCCATTAAAAAAGAAAAAAATAACTATTAGGTTGAAAATTTGTGTAACAATATATACTAACAAATTTGCAATACAATGTTATTCCAGTATTATTTAATTTGTCTCTTGCATCAATAACTTTAATGTAACTATCTAATCAGTACTTTTTGCTCTAATTGAGTATGTACTAAAATTTCAGGACAATTAGAATTTATTGGGGGTGGATGGAGTATGAATGATGAAGCGGCTGCACATTACAACTCAATTGTTGATCAGATGACGTACGGACTTAGAATTTTAAATGATACATTTGGAAAATGTGGTGTTCCAAAAGTAGCATGGCAGATTGATCCATTTGGTCATTCCAAGGAACAGGCATCATTATTTGCTCAGGTAAAAGTTTATGACAAGTTATACTTTGTAATTATTTTACTATCAGAAGGAATCTAAGAACATGTGTTAAATCATTTTTTAAAAGAAAATTGAATGTACAATTTACATTCGGACCAGTTTGAAATTGTGTAACCATGTACTATTTCTATGTATAATATTCAACACTTAATGAGTAACTCAACTCTTCCTAGTATTCTTCTCTTATGTCACTACCAAGTTTTACTGAGCATTTGTAACATCTGTACCAAGTTTTACTGAGCATTTGTAACATCTGTATAAATTTTTACTGAGCATTTGTAACATCTGTACCAATATTTACTGAGCATTTGTAACATCTGTACCAAGTTTTACTGAGCACTACCAAGTTTTACTGAGCATATGTAACATTTGAGCATTTGCAACATCTGAAAACGTCCTTTCTCCTGTTTTTTTCTTTTTGCTAAACACCAGTTCTATCTCCTGTTATTAATGAGAAAGTAATATATTCAGGAGAAATTTCTATATAAAATTGTCCAAATGCAAAATGGTTCTTAATCTACCTAACTTGATGTAAGTTTGTTTGTTTTATGCTTAATTTGGATCTAAATGAAGAAAATAATTCAGAATTTCAAAAATAACTTTTCTGCAGGAAAGTTTTTGCATACTGCAGCTATTTTTTGTAACTTGACTTATAGAATATGCAATAAAAAGGCTATTAGTTTTATTATCTCTCAAAATCTGTAACTACCAATGATATAAAATGTCATATTTTCCCTGGAATGAATATAGCTGTTAAAACTTAATTCAACAATTGTGTTTAAAATTTAAAAAAAAATAAGTATTGAAAAATTTATAAATTTTAAAATCAAACATATTATAAAATTGTATTTATGTATGTACTTGCCATAAAAATGATTAGACTGTAAAAAGATTATTGTGCTAAAAATTGTCCCATACCATTCAATTAATTTCAATTTCTTTTCTATTGACATTTCTGTTTTTTAAAAGTAAATTGTATTTCAGTTTCACACAAGCAAACAATTTATGAATGTATATACACAAAAAGTTATGCCAAATACTTTTTCATGTTCATTAACAATTTTAGTACAATGTTAATTAAAATAGGTGAAAACATGCAAAGAGTTACTAAAATTTTCAACTTTTAAATATGTTTTAATCTAATGACTACTGGTATATATATATATATACCTCTCAAGTCATNTACTGTATATATATATATATATATTTATTTATTTTTTTTTCATTTGCTACCTGATGATTTGTTGTTTTTTGTTCTAAGGCCATATATTTTCATTTCATTGACTTTTTGTCATATGTCTTAACATCATTGCACATAATTATAAAAATTATTAATTTTATTTTAATTATAGATGTACTTTGATGGTTTGTTTTTCGGTCGTTTAGACTATCAAGATAAAGATAAAAGGTTGCAAACTAAAACAATGGAACATATTTGGAAACCTAGCATAAATTTAGGTTTGAATTGCTTTTTTGAACTCTGAAAGAAATTTGATATAAAGTGTAATTATTTTATGCATTATTTTTATGTTGCTGATTTATCTTACTAATTATTAATTTAGTTAAAATCCATTGATCTCTTACTATATTATTATTTCTTTTTCTTAATCTAATTATTAGTTTTGAACTATATTTTATTAAAATCTTGATTTATAAATTGTATCAAAACTTTATGAATTGTGTAGATATTCTGATAAATGATGATTTGAACCAAAAATTAACTAGGCATTTATACTTCATAGTGTAAATTTAATCGCAGTGAATGAAATATAATAAAGGATAACTAATAAGTACTAAATAAACTTGATGTTTAGCAACATAAGCAAATAAAATATATTTAGCATAGACCTTTTCCTATGAAACATAATGATGTTATGTTTATTTTTTTTTCTCCATTTTTAGAAAAAGGGAGAAAAGATTACTTTCCTTTGTGATCTAACACTTTTAAATATGATATAGGAGATCAGTTATTAAATTGAACTCTCTTAAGACAGATGGATCAAAATTGTTTAATTAAAATGTAAAAGGATTTCATTTCATAATGTACATTTTAAAATACATAAAATTCATTTTTGTTCTATTTCCATGATACACAAGATAAAACTATCTTTCGTCTGCACAAATAGAAAAAGTTTTTTTTAAAAGAAATTTTGCTTAAAAGTAATAATTTTTGTTGTAGTTTAAATTTTTTTTTTTTATATAAAATTGCAATTGTTTAAATTGAATGTAATAATTACTTACCTTTTATAACTTTTAGGTAATATGTTTTTTTTATTGTAGGTGTGAGAGCTGATTTATTTACTGGAGCATTACCAAATTCATACAGCCCTCCAAATGGCTTTTGTTTTGATATACTTTGCGATGACCCACCAATAATGGTATTTCTTTTATGTAATTTTGATTTTTTTTAAAAAAGCAAATGATTGAATTCAATATTTTACAGATAATTGATGTTTTTAAACACATTTAATTGTTCCTTACAATGCTTTCTTACACATTTAATTGTTCTGTCACATTCTGATCTCACCCCTGTATATTGACCTCTTATTGATCTTAAGAATTGCTTTAAGCAAATTGGATTAGAAAAGAAAACAATTAGATTGGATTAAACTATTTGATTGGAAAATATGGAGTTATATATGTTAATTGTATCTATGTTAACATATTAATGTTAATTTTATATATATGTTAATGTATGTTAGTTATATATAATTATATATGTTATTTTATGCTTAATGTTAATTTATATTTTATTTTTGAGATGTCACAAAATAATAATATGCAATTCAGAAACAAATTTTTAGATTAAAAATGAGCAATTAATTTTCTGTTGACTACTTTTATATTTTATGTTTATTTTTATAAACATTTTCCCCTCCTTTTATTCTAGGATGATCCAACATTGAAGAATTTTAACGCTGATCAAAGAGTAGCTGAATTTATAAACATTGCTGAAAATCAGGTTTGTTCTTTTTTAAATATGCGCTATTTCTTTTGCTTTTCTTACATTTGCAATGGATATAAATGCTTTTATATATGATAATGAAAGTACAAATTTCAATTTCATTTTTGCTTTCTGAAAAATATATAATTTTTCTGTAAACTAATATTTTATTTACATTTTGGAAATTTTTTTATATTTCAATCTAGCATGACTATTTCTTGTTCTTACACTCAATTTTAAGTTGATAGTTAACTTAACTTGTAAACCTATAAATAATATATCATATAGTTTCCATACTACTCATGTGCATGGCTGTCATTTACTTCTTCCAATTAATCTCAACTTCATAGCTAACTTTTCTTGCAGGCTAAATACTATGCCACTAATCATATAGTCATGACTATGGGGAATGATTTCAATTATCAGAACGCTGCTGTTTGGTTTAAAAATTTGGACAAACTTATATTGCATGTTAATGAGAAGGTATGTGTAATTTTTTAAATGTTATAATTTGTGTATTTTTCTTCACATATTTCAATAGGCTAAATCTTATGCTACAAATCATATTGTGATGACTATGGGAGAAGATTTTCAATATCAAAATGCAGCTGTTTGGTTTAAAAACTTGGATAAATTAATAAAATATGTCAATGAAAAAGTAAGTATGTATCGTTGAAATATGGATTTGTGTATTCTGTATTAAAATGTATTTGTTTTTTCGTATTTAAATATTTAAAAAAATATATTTTAGTATTTAAGAGATTTCTTTTAAATAATATTTGTTCATAGAAACTCAAATTTTTCATTTGTGACATTAATTTCTTTATTCTTATTATTTATGGATAAGATTTAGTATTGTGCATCAAATTGTTATACATCGAAGTGAATGTTTTTGTAAATGAATTTTTACCTTTTAAATATTAAAATAATATTTTTTCGTGTAAAACTTCTCAGATTGACAAAGGATGACAACGTTTAAATCTTTCTGATTCAGATTTTCAACTCAGAGTAATTTTTATCTTTGTGTGTTATCCTTAATGTTTTATTTTCACTGAATATTTACCACAAGTTTTATGTTTTTTTAAATAAATGAGGTGATAAACAAAGTAAAACTTAATATTTCCACTTCTCTTAATTTGGACATTTTTTCGGTTACTTATTAAGTAATATTTACTTCCAATTTACTACAGGTTTTAGATTTTTACAATAAAACTAGATTTAAAAAATCCTTAATATTTTTTTTACTTTTAATTCAGAGTAATTTTAATGTTTGTTTATTACTTAATAATATATTCCATTATTTTTTAATAACATTTTTATTCCTTAGCAATCCAATGGTAGCCGTGTGAATGTATTTTATTCTACGCCTTCCTGTTATTTGAATGCTTTGAATAAAGCTAATCATTCTTGGACAGTTAAGACTGATGACTTTTTACCTTATGCAAGTGATCCTCATGCTTATTGGACTGGTTATTTTACAAGCAGACCTGCTTTGAAACGTTATGAAAGAATCGGAAATAACAAACTTCAGGTGTGCTCTATTTTATTAACTTTATCAATCTTTCTTAATAACTTCAATAGTTGCAATTTTAATTATAAAATTATAATTCTTAGCTGTCTGATTATCAAGAATCACATGACAAGACATAGATAATTATATTATTATTACATAAGATTTTTAATATATATTAGATGCTAGTTTTGTTCATAGTTTAGGTTATACGATCATGAAATTTGAAAACATGAATCAAAATTTTTTGAATTGAGTGACACAAGTGCATGATATTTTGTTGTAATACTCGACTTTATGAAATGTATAATATTTTATTCTTAAATTCTCTTAGTTTTTAAAAGCATTTTTGTAATATCTGTATAGTAATTAAACTCAATAGCCGAAAAAAAATATATTTGTTTAATAAAGACGTTCAATATATATATAGCATGTGCCATTTAGTTGAATTAAAATGGTAAAACTCATGATACATCTCTTTCTGTCTGTAGAATAGTTTTGTTGCAAACTGAGCACACTGTGTTGCATGGTGTTTTTCTCTATGAAAAACCGATAAAAATTTCTGTGGTATACATCACGTGCAGCTTCATTTATTATATATTTTAGCTAATTTATGAGCTCCGAATAGGAAATATATTTAGACTAATGGAATGTTATTGAGTTATATGATTATAATTTTTAAGTAAATCAAATATATCAGCTGTTATGAATATATTAAACAGATATGCAAAAGTTAAATAGGTTATAAAATTGCTGCTTTAGGCTTACCCTTTTCAAAAGAAATAAATGAAATATTAGAAAGGAAATATAATGAATAATATATGAGATATATAATTTCTGTGCTAATTTAAATGCAACTATTTTGCATCAACCAAATCACCATTTAATAATGATTTCAATTTAATATATTTAATTGTCAGTTTCCTTTATCCTCTAGGTTTGTAAGCAGTTGGCAGCCAGGACAGATATTGAAGAAGTTACCTTACATTTTATGAGTAATAATATACTATTTATTTACCCTTGATCAAATTTTTCTTGGGATTTTTAGTATGTAAAATGTTTATCATTTTTATTTATTCAATGTTACATTTCTATTTGATGAATAATAAGTTTATTATAAATATTACAATTTTCTCCCCTACTGGTTTTAGGACTTGCATTTATTTTGTTGGTTCTCAATACTTTCATTACTTTAAGAACTTTGATTTCTGTTAAAGAGATTTTTAGACAAATATAACATTCTGCTTTTAATCGCATAAAATGCTGATTTTTGAATATAAAACTTCAAACTTTGCTTTGTTTCTATTTCAAGATGAAATAGCTAAATCAAATACTAAAATGTATAATTAGCGATTATTCAATTTTATCTCTTAATGTTTTTTTAAATTATTTCTTTTAAATTGAAGAAGAAATCAGGTTAGCAATTTATAGTTTAATTAAAGCCTTAATATAGTTTTTATTAAAAAATTAAGTTAGCAATTAATTATATTGTTAGATGATTTTTTGGTAACAGTTTAGCTGAGTAATTTTAGTTCAATTTTGTCTAAGGCATCAATACTCAGAGTGTTCAAAGCAGAGGAGAAAAACTTGTGAGGGAAATAATTTAAATTAAGGGATTTAGATTTTTTTTTAATGGAATAATTGTTATCAGTGTTAAAAATTAAAATGTACTTCTATGCTTTCAAAGAAACCTTATGTTACTAAAATGGAACCTGACTATTTTGGAAATCAGTTGCCTATAGAGATTTGTAGCATTTTATTGATATTTTAGAAGATTAGAATATTTAGTTTTCAAAGTTTATATTAATTCAGTAGCTCTCAACATTTTTACTTCCCCATTTCTCCTACAAGATATGGAAAATTTTAAAAACCAATTAAGTTAAAATTTTTAAAATGATTTTATAGAAATTAATTAAAAAATAAAGGAGTAAATAATTTATTAAATAAATAATTTATTTGCTTATTTTTTATATTATATGTAGAATTTTTGAAAATATTAATGGAATATTTATTTCTTTTCAAATAAAGAATTGTTACTCAAATGATTAAAAAAAATGGTTAAAACGAAAAGTTAAATGAAAAGAAATAAAACCTGAAATAACCATAAAATAAGAAAAACTTTGAGAGAAATATTTTTATAACTTTTAATTCCAATCAAAACAGCTTTTGACATTTAGAGATGGTTTAGGGAATTGTTTATTTTTTCCAAATTAGTGTTATTCATGGAAGTTTATTTTCTCAATTCACATTAAAAATATTTATATGAAATTTTTAATGTTATAAAATATTAGGTGTTATTTTCATTTTGAAATAATTTATTTTCTCTGATATATTTTTCTTTATAATCTTTTAGGAGAAGCTATGGGAATCATGCAGCATCATGATGCTATAACGTAAGCAATTTTAAAATAAATAATTGTTAACCATCCTAAAGCTACACTTTAATATTTACTATTGTTAGATGTTCTTATAATTTCTGATGGGAATGTTTATCCTTTATATTTTATTTTTCTCAAAGCATTATGTAAAGGATAAACATTCTCATCAGAATAATTATAAACATTCAGGGGTGACTGTATTCCAAGTGTACCCCGGAATTCCGGGTTCGCGAACTTCCGCAAATCAAGAACTTATATTCTGACTGAATTTTCACGGAGTCCCACAATCCAAAATTTAAATTTTTTATCTTTAGCGAAATTCCGTTGCTACATTTGCATACATATTCTTCTTCAACCAATTGTCGGAAATCCACTTATTTGATTCCTTTCGTTTGATGGATTTCGCTAATCTGCTAATATCAATATCGATTTATTCAATATCGCGATTTTTCTTTACGTGTTTTTGAAATTTAATATCGTGATTTGTATTCGCATGTTTTTAAAATCCAATTACTCGATTTGTATTCACGCAAGCTTAAAATTTAATGTTGTGATTCGTTTTGATGCGTTTTTAAAATCTAATATCGCGATTCGTATTCACACGATCTAAAAGTTTCCTATCATGATTTGTATTTTCGCATTTTTAAAATTCAGTATCGTGATTTATATTTACACGATTTTAAAATCCAATATCGCAATTCAAATTCACGTGATATTAAAACTTAATATTGTTATTCCAGCAGCTAAGTTCTTTTTTTAAAATAGTTACTATAAAGGTGTGATATACTTCATTGGTAGTAGCTTTAATTGTAAATCGTAGTTTAAAAAATTTATGTTAAATATGAAACATGTATGGTATATAGATTTATTTCTTGATATTGTGTTTTTGCACATAACATTTTCATGGTTTTCACTTTGTGTTACAAATACCCCTGAATATTAAAGATGGAAAAAAAATTTAAATAAATCCTAGATTAGACCAACATTTCTTTACACTTGTAAGCAGTTTTCTTTTGTTTCTCTTAAATATTAGTCTTTATTATATGAGTGAATATAAAACTTATTTGGTAGGAGCTTGAAAATGTAAATTAGTAATAAATGTTTCAATTTGTGTCTGATTTTTCTTTTATTATTTCCCACCTCTTTTTTTTTTATGTCTTTGCGCATGTTTAAGTCTAAACTTTTTTTTAAAAAATATATCTAGTCCTTGATTTTTATCAAATAACACTGTGTTAAGAAACTGCTTAATGATTTATATATATATATATTTTGTTCTAATGTTATGTATGTTTTATAAATGTATGTTTTCTTAGTCTTGTGAAATAATGATTTCTGTTGGTACAGTTTCTTTCAAAGCTATTGTTCGTTTGAATTGTTTTTGTTTTTTTTGTTGATATTTCAAGATAATCAATTTTAAACTTTTCTAGGGGTACAGCAAAACAACATGTTACCAATGACTATGAAGAAACTTTAGCCAGTGCTATTGAAAGTTGTCATGTAAGTAATTTAAAATGTTTTATTATTATTATTATGAGTTAAAATGTGTCTTGTTATTATATATAAAAATATTATTCATAAATATTAGTCATCATTGCATATAGTTTCCAAACTATATAAAATGTATTAATAAGATAGTTTTTTTCAATATATAAATTAAATAATGTGGATAATGCTTTTTTAATATAAATAATACTTTTTTAAAATGACATTTTGTGTATCTAAAGAGGTTAGTTACTTTGTCTACCTATAAGGGGAAAACATTGCTTGTTTATTTAAAAATAATTGCCATTCTTTACCTTCTTAATTTATTCTGAAATTTTCGAAATTGTACACCAATCAGGTTTTTTTAGTTAGAACTATAAATTGAATCATGGAATTTGGATAAATAGATAAGAATCTAAAATTTCTCCAAATTCAATTTTTAGGAGCTATTTTGTTTTTGCCTTGATAGATTGAATTCTGTGTTTTTTGTATAATCCTTCTGGATCTAAAGAATTGAAGTAGGGCGAGTGATTTTTTGTGAAATTTCGTGTACATCAAGACCTTTGTTTTAAGAAATTCTGTGAATCGAAAACTTATATTCCAACAAAATTTTCATGGAGTTCTGCCAACTGAAGTTTAGATTTTTGAAACTTTTGCTAAATCTCATTATCGAGATGTTTACATACATACACGTGATTCTTACACCATTTGACGGATTTTGAATTTTGACTCCAGAATCTGCTAATATAGCAATTCATCAATATGTAATTTTAATATTAAACATTGATTTTCGTATTTACCTGATTTAAAAGTTACACATTGAGGTTTGTACTCATGCAATTTAAAAATTCAGTATCGCAATTTGTGTT
The DNA here is from genome assembly GCF_043381705.1 of Parasteatoda tepidariorum. Classification (NCBI taxonomy): domain Eukaryota; kingdom Metazoa; phylum Arthropoda; class Arachnida; order Araneae; family Theridiidae; genus Parasteatoda; species Parasteatoda tepidariorum. Next base: position 33,349,250 of record NC_092209.1, on the reverse strand, counting down.
TACTCTTCTTTAAAAATATTGATTTAGTTATTTCGTCATCAAAACTCGTTATATAAAACATCGATTTTTGTATTTATTTGTGTTTTAAAGACTACTCATTACAGTTCATATTTACAGAATCTAAAAATGGATCGAATTACCTATTCACATAAATTAAAGATTCAATATTACGATTTGTATTTTCCCGTTTTTAAAATCAAATATTGCAGTTCATATTCTTGTGATTTTACAATCCTATACCGCGATTCTTGTAAGAAGTAAGTTTTTCTTACATTAATTATTATAAACGTGTGATATTCTTCACTGGTAGGTAAGTATAAATCTGAGTTCAAAAATTTTTGTTTAGCATTAAACATATAAGGTATATATTGATATCAAGTGTCTGCACATAAAATTTTCAGTTAGCAAAGTCAACTCATAATTTATCATAATTATCAATTTTCCATGACGTTTTTTTTAGAACTATGTCCAATGTAATTTTCAGTTCCATATAGTTTCCTAACATAAAAGTTTTTAATCTATATGAAAATCAAAATAAAATCTAACGTACTTCCTTTTCCTATGACTCTCCACTGGCTAATGAGGAAAGCATGCAAAGTGTTGCCATGTAGCTGGTAAAGCATCTAAAGGTAGCATAGAGCAGCTACACCAATTGTAGCTGCTGTACGTCACCTGTACCTCATTTCGATCGCCAGCTGGCACTTGCGCCAATAACTAAAATTTTCAGTGTTTTTACTTTGTCTAACAACCACCCCTGTTATACTTTTTCTTCAAAATTCAAGCAAAAGTCCTTAATAGCAGAAATATTTATCTGATGTATGTCATGTAATTTTTTGTTTGATAAAATTCTATTTTTATATGTTTTTAATTTTTGTTTCATTATAGGATGTAATAAATGAAGCTTATGAAAAAGTGATGCCTCAAAACGAGTCTGAACCTGCACTCAAGCAACAATTCTGCAATCTCTTAAATATCAGCCAGTGTGAAATAACTGAAAATTCTTCTGCTGTGCGTAAAATATTTCTCAAAATTTTCGAGTTTAAATTATTGTACTAAGTTATGAAATTTAAATGTCTGAGAGTGGTAAATTTGTATTTTTGTTCGGAAAGTAATTTCGCTTTTTCCTGTAGAGGACTTCATTTTACATTTTTTTCACAGTCAACTTCACACTTGAGTCCTATAATCATTATAAATTTTGAAAGCAGATGTAGGAAAGCTTACTTGTGAAAAAGTTTGAATGATTTTGCGCAGTAAGTTTTTGGTTTTTGTCCTTTCAAATATAAAAAGTGAAAAGCAGCATTTTTGGCATATTTTACTTTTTTATTATTGAAAATGTAAAAATTTTGTCTGAAAAAAATTGTCTGATGTGTATAGAGAAGATGTATTGGCGCAATATGATAGTGCAAAAACTTGTTTCCAAAATATCGATTAAAATTCATTGTGACAGTTGAAGTGGATGAAGCTACAATGAAGGCATTAATTGATGCAAACTGACAAATAACAACTTGTGTGATCATTGAGAGATTAAATTTGTCGAACTTAACCATCCATGCTCATTTGTAATGCCTAGATTTATTCTCAAAGCTGAATATATGGGTTCTTCGCTTTCTTACAGAAAGAAATTTGTGTTGTCGCATTAGACGTCTATAATTTGTTTCGCAAATATTAAGAAAATTATTAACTATTTAAGTGTGTCATCACTGGGAACAAGAAATGGTTTGTTTACAATATTTGTTTGGGTCTTTAAAAATTTTTTAAATGGTAGCACCCTTACTTCAAATGAGAAATTCATGGATAAGAGCCCCTAGCCGCTAGGCTAGCCATGGGAGGTTTTAAGGTTCTCCTCTCTATGTAATATAAATGCAGGTTAGTCCCATCGAAAAGTCCTCCATGAAAGCAAATTTCTCCCAATACTTGATCCAGGATTTCCCTTGTCTTCTAAATAGGGTTTAAAATTACAAGGCTGTGGAGTTGAACATTAGTAGTCGTAAACTTAAAATAGGGTCAGCTGTTCAACGATGGTTAGAAAAAAAAAAAGAAATGAGGTCAAAAGTTACCTAGATCAGTTTTTTGCCTGGAAAGAACAAAAATTTTGTGAGTTATGAATCATACTACTGCCAGAAAGAAGGCAAAAAGTATTGGACCAGAATGGGCAATATATAAATCAATAAAATATTTATTCATTGTAAGAAAATAGTATTGTATTTTCGTAAGGAAAAAATAAAATCACTTTCTTAACAACCCAAATATTGTTTATATAGAGACTATTATTATATAGAGACTATTATTATATAGAAACTAGTAGAAAGTTTTAAATATCACTAAGATTTATATTTCTTATTTTATGACTGAATATTATTTTTTCCAAAAATTATTTTCTATTTAAAAATAATTCTTTTGATATGATTTGAAGAAATTTTTTATGTTCCTGTTTAATAAATTTTTGTGATGATTTTCGTTTTGTTTCCTTAACTTTGTGTAGTATACGTAATTTATTAAAAAACGTTACAAATTTTTAGGTAGCCATTACGATTTATAATCCACTTGCATGGAATGTATCAAAGTATGTGCACATACCAGTTAAAGGATCTGCTTACAAAATTGTTGATTATAATGGAAAACCTGTAGAAGCTCAGGTAAATATTGCTATTATTACATGTAATAAATGGCTTTTTTAAATTTAAATACTTATTTTAAGATTTACATAGTTATAGTTTTTAATGTTATAACCTACCCTGGAAAAATCAAAGTTTCTTATGTCTTTGGTAAAGATTGTGCTTTACGCATGCTATTACACAATGTAATAAATTGAACGACTTAAGGCCATTTTATGACAAACCAGATAGCTAAAGCTGACATTTTGACTCCTAACTGTTTCTTAGTATTGTTTCTAGATTGTTATTTTACCTGTTTCTAGAATTGCAATTGGATAACAGCACAATACACAGAAGCATCTTATTCTTTATATGAAAATTCATGTTTTTTTTTTTTTTGTTCAAAAATGATCTTAATATACATTCCTCTTAACAGTTTGAAAACGTGGCTTATCATTTTATAAAGACTACAATTTATATGAAATATTTACCAGTGTTAATTAAGTTTTTTTGCATCCTCAATAAAGGAAGCTAAAGAATATTGCTCTTCTAGCCCAGGTTAGATTCCTTCTTCAATATAGTTATTGTTAAGAAATAGTTGCCTTAAACTCTATTGGATTCTCTTTGATTATAGGGTTTTTAATTTTAAACACTATTTGTGTTTAATATTTAATACTTTACTATTTACCAGCGTTGGTTAAGGTTTTTTTCCATCCTCAAATATGGAAGCTAAAGAAAATTGCTGTTTTACTCAAAACTAGATTCATTTGCTGCTATAATTATTACGAAGTAGTTGCCTTAAATTCTATAGGATTCTCTTTGGCTGTAGACTCTTAAATCTTACAACATTACTGTTGGTCAGTGTTTGCAAAAACTGTTTCAATGTATAAAATTTTGTTAATTAAATTTTTAATAAGTGATATTAGAAAATTTATATTTTAATGTTTTCTTTTTAAAGCTTATTCCTATTGCCCCATCTGTTCAAAAAGTGCCTGGTCGAAAATCAAGCGCTGTTGCAGAAATTGTTTTTGAAGCTCAATTACCAGCACTTGGATATGCTACATATCTTATGCGAGCAACAACTGGTAAGATATTTCTTTATATAATTTTAAAATTAAAACTAATATATATATTCTTTATTTATTTTTTTAAAAAGTATATCAGGAATATAACTATGTAGATTTTGTTAAAGATTTATTTGATATTTTATGCAATATCGGAAACTTTTTTTAATCTTAAATAAGGATTTTTGTTAAAATGTATTGAAGTAGGAGAAGATTATCTATCTCAAAACTCTTGAGAGCAACAGAAAAGTCTAGTTATATAATTTTAATGTTTTTTTTTTTTTTTTGTAATACTTTTTTTTCAAGTTTAAATAATTAACTTTTTTTTTTAATTTGATGGCAACCATTAATTTTCATATGTTCATTATTTCACAATACAATTTTGAATGCTTTTATAAATTTCTGATTGTTCCTGATTATTTTTCTCCTTTTAGCCAAGTCTATGGCAGTTCGACAGAGATCTACCCTCCGATATAAAGCAGATGGTGATTGGATTATAAAAAATAAGGTACTATCATTCTTAAGATTTATCAATTTTGCAAAATATGTAATCACAATTCTAAATATACTTATTATTTCTATATGCTATATAATTTTTAAAAAAAAAAGACTGTCAAGTGTGTTAAAGTTTTTATTTCTCTCTCATGAGAAGAACGTTTTTGTCTTTCCATTTAATCCATTCTTGTTGATCAAAAAAAATTGAATAGTACATACAAAGATCCAGATGTCTTTGGCTGTCATCATCATGGAATTAATAAAAATTATAATGATATTTACCTGCAAATTATTTATTTTTTATTTAGCAGTAATTACCAACAATTATTTATTATTCCTTCTTAATATTATTATTTTTTATTGGAACGTTATTCAGAATTGAAGACTTAGAATTAAAAGTGGTGTACGTTTATTATATTATACAGCAATCACCTGATACAGTTTGTTAGAAATAAAATGCAACCTCCAAAAAACAAAGAAATAGCTCCAATGCAGAAGGAGTAGTTGTTTAATTTCTGTGCTCAGATGTTTATTTTATTTTATAATAGGCGTTGAAAAGCCACCCCTATTCTGAGTTTACAACTATTGGTGTTTAACTCCATTGCCTTGTCATTTCGAATCGAACCCAGAAGTTAAAAAAACTCTTGGATCAAACATTGGTACAAACTAGCCTTCATGGAGGATTTTTTTGATGAAACTAACCTGCATTTGCATTACATGAAGCCATGATAACCTAACATGGTTAGTGTGGTAGCAAGGGGATTCTTACCCACGATCCCTTTACCACTAAGGATATTTTATGTGAACACTGTGGTCAGTGTGAGCTGATAGCAGAATCTGTATCAAAAAGACACTGCTGGGGTTAGAAGCCGGGTAACTTCACTGGGAGGCAAAGACTCTCCTAATCTCTATATCTCCTGAGTGAGCTACAATGGCTCAGGGTATAGAGCTTTCGCTTTCCAATGAGGTGAACCAGGATTTAATCCTGGCAATGGCTGGTTGATATGAATTCCGCATCCGGCTTGCACCGACCTCAGTGCTGATGTGAAATATCATCGGTGCTACCACCGGATCATGGGTTAGAGTCCCCTTGCCGTCGGGCTAACCATGGGAGGTTCTCGTGGTCTTCCTCTCCATGTAACACAAATGCGGGTTAGTTCCATCAAAAAGTCCTCCACAAAGCCAAATTTCTCCCAGTACTTGATCCTGGAGCTCCCTTGTCTTCTGTATTGGGTTCAAAATTACAAGGCTATGGAGTTGAACATTAGTAGTCGTAAACCCGAAAATTGGATTGGCTGTTCAACGACGGTTATAAAATATCTTCTGAGCCATCATGGTTCTATCTGTGCACAGATAGATGCCGTTGGTTTCAACAAAATGAAATAAACATTCCATAATTCTGAGTGAACCATATCTTTCCTTAATGAGTGTTTTTGAGAACAACCTGATTTTCAGTGGACTGCAATCTCCCCAAAGTCCAGACTCGTCACTTGCAGACTATTTTCAATGGATATATTTAAAAAGTGTTGGGTGAGCATTTTGCTTGATATCTGACACTGAGCTAAAGACAAAAATTGAACAAGAAATCAAAAATATTTTCCCGTAAATGTTGATTTCCTTTTTTAATGACACAGTTTTTTGTTTTTTTAAATACTGTTTTTTGTTAATATACAACAAAATTAACTTTTTCTTTATTTATGAACACACTTATGAAAGGATTTTTCTGTTTTTAGTACCTTTCTGTTTTTGTTGATGGAAAATCTGGTCTTCTGAAGAAAATCCAGCTGGCTGATAATTCTAATTTGACAGTCAACCAATCATTTTATTGGTATCGTGGCATGAATGGCAACAACAGCCAATTTGAATATCGGGCATCCGGAGCTTATATCTTCAGACCTAATGGCACTTCTCCCATATCACTTGGTGATAATGTCACACTCACTCTTGTTAATGTAAGAATGTTTTTCTTATACAGTAGAGAACCGATTATCCAGAACGATCGGGACCATCGTGATTCCGGATAACTGATTTTTCCGGTTTTCTGAATCCAAAATGCCGTTTTTTTAATGTTTATGAAACGAAACTAAAAAATTATTTTGAAATAGTTTTAAAAATAATAAAAAATGATAAATAATACACTTAAGTTTAAATAAGGAAAGAAATTATGAAATGAAAATTATATACAGGCTTATTAATGTTATTATTAACATTAATAACATATATAAGCTATTTGTGCTTATGTGAGATTCGTCTACAAACGGCTTTTGATCCGTCCTCTAAATCAGTTCTTTCGTCAACTCGATACGCCATACGCTCTAAATAACAAAATTGGCTCAAAATCTTGCAGGAAAAAATTTTTTTAATTGAAGAAAATTAATTTCCGGTTCCGAATTTTATTCCGGTTATCTGGTTTTCCGGTTTTCTGATTTCCGGATAAGAGGTTCTGCACTGTACTTTATTTTTTTAAAATTTGTTTTGATAAATAAGAAACAAAGAATTTGGTTCAATTAATATTTTGTGCTGTATAAATATTTGTAGAAAATGGTCACTAAGAGGAGGCTTTGCATAATAATTTGCAATATACGTAATTACAATAGCTACATTTTTTACTTGCATACTACTTTTTTTTGTTTTTACTCTCAGCAATCAAAGATAAATATAAATACATCTTGTGTAGTTAATTTCTTCTAGTCTAACATTATTTTTTAATGAAGTTTTCTCTAAATTTCTTTAATATTATAACCAATTTAAGAAAAGTTTCAAAATAAGGTTTTTATTCAATGACTAGACTAATATTAGTTAACTCACTCTTTTTTGTTATACTGTAACTGTTTGTGCAAAAGTTAAGATTTGTTATACTTTAACTGTTTGTGCAAAAGTTAACATTTGTTATACTGTTACTGTTTGTGCAAAAGTTAAGATTCTTACTAGTTTTTTGTTAATTTATTAAACACATATAAAATTATAGAGCTCATAGAACAGTCACAAAATAAACAAAGCTTTATAACAGTTGGAAAAAGGTTGATACTTAAAATTTAAATAAAACTTTAAACTGCCTTTAGGGACCGGGTGGAACTTTCAATTTAGAGGCTGGAGATGGATTGAGTATAATGGTCCCAGTTAGTGTTCTGCAAATAGTTTGGTTGGAAATGATTGCCATGACATTCTGTAAAAAAAAGGCTTTATAATATTAAATTTATTATTTTTTTAAATAATTACGGAGAAATTTTGAGTTCATTTTATTTCATTAGTTCAATTACGTGATATGTATTTATTTAACATATCACATGTATAAATGAATAACAAAAGCGAAATTGTTTTTAAAAAATGATTTAATATTTGTTACTGGAAATTTAAAAAAAAATTCGCGACAATTATTGGGATATTTCTTATAACAATTTATATGATATTTATTAATTTTTTACTTTTTTAGTTCAGTTAACAGACACGTATTCCTTTAGCATAATACCTGTAAGTTTATTTTGGTGGTATTTATCAGCAACGAAAACTGTTTTGTTTCATTTTGTTATAATTTTGAAATTAATTTTAAAATGAGAATTTATAATGTAATTGTTGTTCATAATTTTACTATGTTCCATAGCACTAAATAAACAATATTATTAATAATTGCATTAAATAAAGAGTTTAAGATATCATATCTCTTTTTAAATCATCTAAATAATATAAAGTTTTATTTCCTATGATATTTAATACATTTTGACACATCAAAATGTATTAAATATTTTGTTATAAAAGGAGTTAAATGTTGATATACGCATTTCTATGCAATTGTTTCATAAATTATGTAACTGTTTATGCATTAAACCTTATTTTAGTGTAAATTTACTGTTTATTTACTTGAATGACTCAAAATAATTGCGTTTTGATTAAAAAATTTTTATTAATAAACTTTAATTATATAAATTTATTTTTCTGTATAGGGTTCTGTAGTTCAAGAAATTCATCAGGTATTTACACCTTGGTTAAGCCAGATCATTCGCTTATACAAAAACAGTGAACATGTTGAATTTAAATGGCTTGTTGGTGCAATACCAGTTCAGTAAGTAATTGAATTTGCTAATACCTAACTTTTTATAGTCATTTAGTAGTTTATTTGATTAATATATGTGAAAAAATTTATTTAGTTTAATTTTCTTTTAGTTAAACACAGTGTTTTTATATTAATAGTTTTTTATCTTAGTATTTGTGGTTACTTTTTTTTTAATCATAGATAAATTATTATTTTTTTAGTATTTATATGAAAAATTTATATGCTCTACAAAAATTTAGAAGACATTTAAATTTTTTTCTTTTTAATTTTGTTTTAGAATAAATAGAAAGTAATTATTCATGGGTTCATATTTTGTCTATCTTTTTGTATATGGCATTTTCTCTTATATACTGAATGTTTCTAATTCTTCCAATTTATATATTAGTTTGTGCATGTAATTATAAAGAACAAATAAGTTTTACAAAAAATAATTATATTCATACATTTGACAGGCTTCTTCGTGATTATTTAAGAAAACTAAATTACATTGAATGTGTGTGTCCTAAGAAAAGCATAGCAATATAAATAAATAATTAAAATAAAATAAAAAGGGGAAAGTTTTACTAGTATCATAGTTTTTAAAGCACTGAGCTGTTATTGTGAAAGACCAAAAATCAATCCTACAATTGTGACTTGAAGATCATCCAGCTTCAGGTTGATGGGTAGGAGCATGCTGGGAAATGTAAGAAGTTCAGCATACTGTGCTAACTCCATTGGTATCATGCAATTATTTGTGAAATTTTGAATCCTTGGGCTTGTTTCAAGGAACTTTTCTCTTGCATCAATTAAGAGTGAAATTAGGTTTGGTTTTTAAGTACAAATCAATTGTGATTGTCTCTCTTTTACATGATGGAAGCTAGAAGAGTGACGGGACCACCCAATAGATCAAAGACTAGAATTGGGAGATTTATGATAAATTAGAGTGTAGAAATCCTTGTCTTTTAATTTGTTTTCGTGGTGATATTATATTACATTACACAAGTCAATTGGACTTAAAAGTTCCTTGGGAGAGGCCTTAGCCTCCTAGGCTTTCTTGACTAAGAACTTTAATCAACTTATCATAGTTATTAATACTATATTTATTGCAAAAACTAAATGCAGAATTTTTATGGCTTACGATTCTCTTAACTCTTGTTTTTTTTTTGTTTTTTTTTAAATTTAGAGATGCAGTTGGGAAGGAGATAATTACTAGATTTGACACTGATCTGCAGAGTGGTGATCTCTTTTATACAGACTCTAATGGGAGAGAAATGGTTGAGCGGAAGTAAGTATTATCTTTATAATAATGAAAAAAAAACTTCTATTAAAATCTGTTATCTGTTTTCTGGTTTATTTATTTAGGCTAATATTTTATATTGCTTTCGTTCTGTTAATATTTTATATTGTATTTTATATTGTTTATTGTTATTATAGACTAACTTCCATGCAATATTTCGAAAGATTAATGTAAATTTTTTTTTTATAATTACACTTTTGTTATTAAATATTTCTTCTTTTTTTAAATTTCAGGAGGAATTTCCGTCCTACATGGGTACTTAATGTCTCTGAGCCTGTTGCTGGAAACTATTATCCTGTTAACAGCCGCATTTACATCAGGGTAAGGATTTGAATATTAGAGGAATTTTTTTTATTATGGTTTTGGTACTGTAAGAATTTTTTTTTTTTTTTTTTTTTTAGGATTATAATGAATACTTTTGTTTTCTAGATTTTACAGTTTCATTTGATTTTTTTAAACATAAGCCAAGAATAATTGAATATTTAAAAAAATAATCTCATATCTTGACTACTTTTAAAAATGTCTTCATAGTGCAGCACTACTCTCCTAGGATTTTTGACTTACCATAAATTTGTTGATAGATGGGTTTTTTTCCCGCAATTATCTTCTAAAATAATAAAAAAAATAATTAATTAATTAAATTGTGTTAAAAAAACGTGCTCATCATTTTTTATGAGTTTAAGTATTTTTATAGGGCTATTTGGAAAATAATTTGCATAAATAATGGTAAAATAAAATTAATTTATTTTCCATTTAAGTTATTTAAGGAATTACTATAGTTGCAAAATGTTTTACGTCATTAATTTTTAATTTTCGCAGAAAATATATACATTTTTAAAATGTGCTTGTTGTTTATCCAGCACATTCCTATAGTAAGTGAAGTTACAGCACATTGTAAGTGAAGTTACAGTTACTAGTTTGTTATACAGCTTTTGAAGCATTTGCAATGTCTCACCTTATTAGGAGTTTTTTTTTAACCTTCTTAAATCTTAAGTATCAATTTCAGCTCCAATTACTTTTTTTTTTTTTTTAGCCAAAAGCAGCCTAGCATAGTTTCCTGTGTTTAGGTTAAAAGCTGAAGTTTTGAAAATACATGGTTTCTACTTTTGTTATATTTGTTATTTTAAAAAATAATTTCATGCTCAAAAGCTCAAAAAGTGAATGAGCCGTTGTATTTTATTGTAATTTTGCATTCTTTAGCATTCTTTTAATAGTTTTTATAGTTGTAAGTATTATTACTGTTAATATTGATATTTCTGGTAATCAACTTTGTGTTTGCTTTATTATCATTTGCAGTAAGTATAATTAATGCGCATAATAGTTTTACTAAATAAATTATTATAAATTCTAAAAAATTCTACTAAATTCCTATAAATGCTTATTAAAATATTATAAATTTAAATAATTCATATTAAAATATGAATCATGAAAGACTTTGACTTTAAAAGATTTGTAAGCTATACTGTATGTAGGTTATTAACTGTATGAGGCTGCTGTATTATTTCTGCAGTTGAAATGCTGATCTTATGAAAAAATGATTTTTTCTCACATATTTCTTGTGCAAAGTTTGTCATAAGTGTTTTTCTTCGTGCTTCCTGCCAGCTATAATTTGTGCAAAATTTCATCACAATCATAATAAAGCTGAATTTGTATTAAAAAAAGTATGGAAATTGTTATACTCACTTTTATATATTTGACTTTAAATATATGACCTTAACACATTATAACATATGCATTTTATCTTCAGGATAAAAAAGCGAATAAGCAACTGACTGTATTGAATGACAGGTCTCAAGGTGGATCCAGCTTAATGAATGGTTCTGTAGAACTAATGGTTTGTGTATATTTTTTTAATGTTAATCTTTTAATGATAATGCTTCAAATTTTTTAAATCAAGCATTTTTATTGATGTATTCTTTTTAAATTCGTATTTAAAATTTACTATTAATTTAAAATAATCATCCTGCATTTTGGTGCAATATAGAATATTTTTTTTCTTCTTTTGGTTAATGGCGGGCACCTGTGTCTGTTTCCCATTGGCCTCAGAAATGCCAGAATTGCTACTATCTTATCGTTACCCAGAGCACCTATGGCTAAGCCACGGCGGTGGAGTAGCATAGCCCACGTCATACAACCACAAACCCATTTATAGGGAGGGTTACATTCACACAATCAAACGGAGGAAAGAACATAGAACAGGAAAGAAACATCCAAACGGCGCTTGCTAGACTTAGAAGCGTACACACTCGATCCCAACCTCACATCGCGGGCCTTAAAGTCTATCCACCCTGCCCTAAGTGCAATGTGAGCAAGTCTGCTCCTGCCCACATCCTATCGTGTATTGGCTGCCAGAAGAGCCACCTGGTCTCCAACCCTGCGGCAATAGTACATGACTTTGGGAGCTTTTTGGAAGAGTTCATGGACTTGATTTAATGCTTCTGTTGGTCAAGTGGGCATAAGCAACAACTGCAACAGAAACATCCATGCCCTGAGCGGGATTCGAACCTGCAACCATCGGCTCTGCAGTCAGGCATGCTAACCACTCGGCCACCTGGTCGGCTCAATAAAGAATATAAAAGTTATGAAATTTACTTTAAAACCATCTTTGCAATTGTGCTTGTTGTAATAAATTTAAAATTCAAAAATCATGGATAATCTTTTGAAAATTAAATGTTTGATTATATGTTTTCTATTGGACATTGACAGATTGAAAATATAACAGAACGGAAAGGTAATTGACTTTTATTCCAGTTAAGTTTTTGAGTCTTTTTGGTCATACCTTCCTTAATGTGGGGAAGAATGACTGGTCCTGAATGCAAGAAATAGTAATATATATATATATATATATAAATATATATAAATGCAAACATTATAAATAGTGATAGTGATTATAAGTACCATTGTTATGATTATTATGACTTAAGTTATTATTGTTATTTTAATTATGAATTATACTTAAAATTATTTTTATTAATTTATAAATAATTATGAATGGCAATAATTCAATAACAATATATTGCTGTTCAATTATTTATGTTTTGATTTCTTAGATTTAATACCAATTTCTATTCAAAGATTTTAAATGGCAATACATTTTACTGCATTTGTTTGTATTTTATTAGTAAAATTCTCATTTCTAATGATAGCATAGAGAGCTAGGCAATTTATTTCTTAAATCAGGATGTTTATTATATTGCCATTTGTTGCCTCCAGACAGATGAGTAAGTTCACACTTTAGCTCTTCATTACTAATATAATTGGATTTTTTTTTTTTACAATTTGAGCTAAAAGTGATTTTTAACGTTTACGTGCTTACTAGTTAACCTGTTAGTTATATCAGAAGAAAATTAAAAACGAGGTAATAATTTTTCTGTAAAGATATTGAAAAAAATTCCATTGAGCGTATTTCGAATTCTATTAGAAAATCTTTATTTGATTTTTTCTGACAGATTTGAATTATAAGGGTGAGTTTTCAATACCATTTTAGAAGCTTTACTTCCAATTTTTTCTGGATTTTGGTAATCCTAGTTTTTAAAGCCTATCTCTGGTAAGCTTAGTAACAATTTCAAAATGAATAGAATTTTAGCGAACAATTTTTATTTATCTGACAACTTTCATGAAATAATTTTCCAGAATTTTATGAAAAATTCTCGTTATGCTCATAATAGTAGATTTATATATAGGTTTTTTAATGTGCAATCAAAAATTTGTGAAATATTTTTTTTGCAATTCTGGATCTCATTGAATTGAATCCTAGATCTCATTTAATCAGGGCTCTTAATAAATAAATTTGACTGCGTTTCAGCTTTACATTTTATCTTATAACCGTTGTTGAACAGCTGACCCAATTTTTTGGGTTTACGACTATTAATGTGCAACTCTGCAGCCTCTTAATTTTGAACCAAATCCAGAAGACTAGGGAACTCCTGGTTCCGTACCCCCAGAGGTATTTTATTTTATATTATAACCGTCATTAAACAACCGACCCAATTTTCGGGTTTATGATTACTAATGTTCAACTCCATAGTCCTGTAATTTTAAACCCAATCCAGAAAACAAGGGAACTCCTGAATCAAGTATTGGAAAAAATTTGCCTTCGTGAAGGACTTTTTGATGGAATTAGCCTGCATTTGCGTTACATGGAGAGGAAGACCACGAGAACCACCCGCAGTTAGCCTGACGGCAAAGGGACTTTAACCCATGATCCGTCTACCACTGAGGATATTTCACATCAGCACTCCGGTCGGTGCAAGCCAGGGTCGGAATTCACATCGATCAGCCATCCCTGGGATTCGAACCCAGCTCACCTCATTGGAAAACGAATGCTCTATCTCATGAGCCATTGCGGCTTCCATAGAGGTATTGGTTTATTATGGGACCTTGGAGGACTTTGTAAACCCGACATGCATAACGTGCACCAGTCACAATTTAATGCACTGGAATTCTTCCACCGGCTGGATTCAAGCTCCTGTTCTCACTAACACAAGACACTGCCCTACGACCAGGCTGTCAGGTGGAATAAATTGGATCAGCTGGTAGATCAGCAATTCTTTATATTTAAATTGATTTGATTTTTTTTTATGTCTAGATTCATCGTCGCCTATTACATGATGATGCTTTTGGAGTTGGTGAGGCTCTTAATGAACCTGGTGTTGATGGTAAAGGTTTGGTCATTAGAGGCTCTCACTATTTGATCTTCAGCAACATCAGTGCATCTGCTTCTAAACACAGACCCTTGGCACAATCATTCTTTATGCAACCTCAACTGAGTTTTGCTGAATATAACATGTCTGATGCTTCATACATGAAATCTTTTAAAATGTTTGTAAGTATATTTCACAGCTTTTTCTTGTGATTTAATTTAAAATAATTTTTTTGCAATCATATTCTTAAATTTTTGGATTAATTTTTAAAAAAAAGGAATTAAAAGACAAGAAAAAAAAAAGTTGGATTACATTTTTAAAAAAAAATTATTAAAATACTATGGAAAAATTGATGAAAACTACAATAAAATTTGAATAATAAATTGGATAAAATAGAAAACTTGAAACTTAAGAGAATGTGATATATGAAATGATTTAGTTCAGTATGAGTAATGTTTTTAAATAGTGCTTAAAAGTGCTTATTTTTGATTTACGTTTTTTAGAAGCCCATAAAGGTGCTTTTTTCTATTCGAGGTTTGTAAAAAGTGCTTAATTTTTTATCTTTTAAAAAGAGATTTTTTCTTTGCCGTGTCGATTGTCGATCTAAATTACAAAAAATGCCTGATTTTCAAAATTTTCTCTGCAATATTTATCAGAAACTAGTTATTTTATCATGATTCTTTAAAGTTTCTGAAAATGTTTTTAAACTTTATTGATTTTATGTTTATATATTAAGAACTTTAAACAATAGAAATTTTTTTATTTTTTATAAATGCACGGATCCTAATTATGATATTGTAAATTTTCATTATTTTTGCACAGATCCTAATTATGATTTTGTAAATTTTCATTATTTTTGAACAGATCCTAATTATGATATTGTAAATTTCATTATTTTTATTTAGTCGTCAGGTTTGAAGACACAGTTGCCACCAAATGTACATCTGTTAACTTTGGAACCATGGAAAGCTGGGACAGTTTTAATGCGCTTTGAGCACATGTATGAATTTGATGAAGATCCCATTCTAAGTAAACGTGCAGTTTTGTCTTTACAGGTGAGTTTGCTTTTTCTTGTTACAATTATTTAATTTCAATAATTTCTTTAAAATTATGCAATGACAGGGAGTGTAGCGTTTTTAAAAAATGCTTAAAGGTATTATTTTTGATTTACATATTTTAAAAGCCCTTAAAGGTACTTTTCTTATTCGGGTTTTGTAAAATGTGCTTAATTTTCTGTCTTTTTTTTAAAAAAAAAATTTTCTTTGGCGTGTCAATTGTCATCATCAATTACAAACAAAAGCATGATTTTCACAATTTTCTCTGCAATATTTATCTGAAAGTAGTTCTTTTATCACGTTTATGTAAAGTTTTTGAAAATGTTTTTGTTGATTTTATGTTTATAAATTAAAAACTTTAAACAATAGAAATTTTTTTTTATTACTGATGATTTTCTTTTTGGAAAGTGATTAAAATATTTTTTGAGTGCTTGAAAAGTACTTAGAAGATGCTTATTTTTTATTGAAAAATCTGGCTATGCCGTCTGAATAAAAATGTCCTATTTAGAAGTTTTTTTAAAAAATTAATTATATTTACAAACATTTTTGATGATTTCTTGATATTTAATAAAATATTTTAATTGCTATAACTATTGTTGGTTTTATTTTACTAGGTTATACGATTAAATGTAATATTTTGTTTTTATAAATCAAGCGTGATTATTTTATAAACTATATTCTGTTTTTCAGCTATGTATAGACAAAGCTCATTAATATGACTATTTTATTACAAGAACCCTTCCATTATATATTAGCTTTTGTTGCTGTTATTTTTAACAACTTCAAAGATATGAAAGTTAAAATTAATTTATAATTGTGATAGTTATAAAAATAAATTTCTTAAACGCAAAGAAGATAAGATGTATAGATGTAGTTCATCATTTTTATTTAACTCAACTTGCCTTTGATGCTGTTATTTTCAACTACTGTAAAGATAAAGTAAAAGTTAGTGTATATTGTAAAGTAAAAATTAGTTTATAATTAACATATGTATAAAAATAATTTTTCTTAATGATTACACGATTTATAGTCGCAGTACATCAGTTTTAATCAACTAGCTTTTGATACTGTTACTTTCAACTTCTTAAAAGGCATGAAAATTAAAATTTATTTGTAATTACCATATTTTTAGAAAAATTCTTTAATGCAAATATTACGATACATCACTTTACATCAAATAAATAAATTATGCTTATATTAGGTAGCACTATATATTGTTTGGATTATTGCTTTTCCATTACCAGTGTCAAAAGGGCAGTATTCTAGAAAATAACAAACTGTCCAAAATTCTACAGTTTATTGATATTTCTTAGATGCTGTAAAATAAATACTGATTTATTATTTTCCTTTAAAGGCATGTGAACATTTTAATATAAATTTAAGTTTTGATTAACCAACTAACTTGAATTTATGTACTATTTTTTCTATAAGAAATGTAATGAATCATAAAAATGATGAATAATCACAAATAAATGCTATTTACTGTTATGTGTTTTTTTAAAATATGTTTTAGAATCTTTTTAATGGATTTGATGTTGTAAGTACTGAAGAAACGACTCTTAGTGCTAATCAGTTTTTATCTGACGCTAAAAGATTGTGTTGGAACGAAGTAGGAAAGAAAAACGTCTGTGAAGATTTCCTGCCAAAAGGTAAATTATTTTTGTATTGTTTTCCTACATTGTTCTAAAGAGTTTAGTGCAATATTGTGCTATATTGTTCTAAGGAGATTTCATATTGCTTTTTCTGTTAGAAGAATATGCAAGTTAAAGTATATTTTTAATATAAGTTATTTTAGCTAAATGTAGTTTCACATATTATATGAACTCTATGATAAAAAGGGGAATTGTAAAATTATTATAGTGGAATTGTAAAATTACCATATCTTTAACTTATAATGAGCGAATAATAATTTAATAATAAGCAAAAATCAAACATATTTCTTTATTTAATAGTGGAAGAGTTCCCCGTAATGCCGCATTAAAAAGTGCTCTTCATTTATAGCTGGAGAAAACTTTAGCATTAAATTTTTTTAGGCATTTATTTTTATAAAAATTTTGTGGAACTTTTAACAGTCGGACTGAGGGGCCATCGGACATCCAAAACCCACAGTCCTAAACCCAAAAAGTTCAAGTTACTTATGAATGCATAGTTGCTAACGGACGCTTAGGAGCATGGGATGAGTTCCAAAATTTAATCATTATGGATAGATAATGTAGTTGAAAATAAAGCCAACCCTGTGTTATTAATATAAAATTTTTAATAATCTGGATGCAACTTAGTCACCAAAAAGACTGTTAGAATTCGATATAAACATGTAACCGAAAAATTTTTGTGGTTAGAGAAATAAAGTAGCTTAAGGAATGAAGTTCAAAATAGAATTTGACTTTCGATTTGTGGCAACACTCAATTATTGAGTTTTACATGAATTAAAAAGTTAGCTGTTGCATTGATTATTAAGAAAAGAATAAAAGTATTGATTTTCGTTATTTTTTCATAAAATGTGATAAAAATTGAATAATTGATTTAATTTAATTAAGCAGGATTGAGAATGATTTAAAAATTACATTTATAAAATTAAAAAAATTTTTAAGATTTATGAAAATATGTAATGCTTACAATGGCATCACAAGTATGTTAAGCATATTATATAAATTGCCTACTTTCATGCATATTATATAAATTGCCTATTTAAAATACTTTCTGTTGCACATTTATTGATATCAACAATTTTCAATAGATCTAACCATTATTTCATATGATTTAATTGAATGTAGTGTTACTTAATTACATTTAGTTTATTTTACTTAACTTTCACTTTGTGATGAAATGCGCCATTTTATAATTTTTTTTTGCTTCATTCCAGGATCTCAGAAAATTCGAAAAAGTTTACTGAAATTTGATTTGACTCCGATGCAAATTCGTACTTTTAAAGCTAAAGTTACTTATTGATATTCATCCTGTTAATGTTTGAGATACAGTTATATAAACTGCTCTTTTTTCACACGTATATTTCTTCAAAGTGTCATGTTAATCTGTGATAAACTAGCGATTTAATTTTTCTGTATTGTTGATCAAATTTTTGTTGTGATTAATGTTTTGTTTTATCTGTTGTGCAATATAATGTTCAGTTTACAAATTTTTAAATTTTTTCTGAATAAATACTTGAAAAGTTTTGTTTTTTAATGTCATCGATTATTAGTTTGACTCAAGATTTTAATCTCATTTATATAGTTTCATAACTGACTGATCATTTCTCGTTTTGGTAAGTTCATATAAGATTCTCCTCCATATAACAACATTGTGATTTGATAACGAACGGAAAGTTAGTTTTTTCAGCAGGAAAGCAACACGTGAAATTAAATCGATCAAATAGTTAATAAGCGAATTTAATGAATGTTTGAAATTTTATAACTTAGAAATTGTTCAAAATGCATTTTGTTATTTAAAAGTTCAAAATGATTTAAAAATTTGCATACTTTACTATAAAAAAATTTTTTTGTCCGTTGTGAAATAAAATATTAAATAATAGTCTGGAATTATCTTTGAAATCAAGTTTTATAATTGTGTGTAACAATATCCCATTTGTTCACATAGTTCGCAATATATGGTAAAATATTCACAAAATTGAATTAGTATTAAAGGGTCCAAACTTTTGATGCTCTTCTGACTTGTTGATTGGGACCATATTTTCCAGATTGTGCCCATCTCCCATATTTTATGGTCAAAAATTTAAATCTGTTGAGAATTCAATGAAAGTATGCTATTGTGTCTGATTTCGTTACTTAATTCATAGCCAACACTAATTAATTAGCATATCTAAAGTTAAACCTTTAGTGCAATATCTTTTTTTTTTCTGTACTTTTAGCATTAGTATTATTTTAAAATATTTAAATGCTTAAGCATAAGCTAAATTGCAAGGAATGAAAAGTTCAAAAATATCTCTGGCAGAAAGTTTTTTAAAAAAAGAATGAATTTACCAAACTACAAGCTATTATTTGCTGATATATTGGTTAAAGTTGATTCCTATGTTAACCAACTACAACGCCTGTTCTGAAAATCTTTCTTAAGAATAATTTTTTAGTTATGTATAATTTCTTAATTTTCATTTCTTTTAAATTTTGACATTGACATTACATGTGAAGTGTTTAATTTATTATGTAGCTTTTTATATTTACCACTCTGACGCATAACCAATTTTTCGCAATGTCATGTAAATAATTTGATAGTTTATTAATTATTTTACTTGCCGTCTTTGAACAATGTAGTAAATACAATCATAAGAGGAATTTTAATCTTAGATCTTCACAATTTTAGATTTGTTTAGGCAAACAGTCTGAAATTTGCCTGAACTTTTTAAGTTAAATAATTAGTATATATTATAATTTTTTTTTGCATCCTGTGAACATTTTAATTAATACAAACATAAAAGTAATTCTATTCTTGAAATTTCCTGTTATTTTGGATGTTTTTAGGCCTTTTTTCTAAATATTTTATGATTTTTTTTTAGATTGAGTAATTAGGTACTAATTATTTATTTTCTGTAAATAATTTAGTAAACAATTGTGTCTAATGATTTTATAGGCTGTGAAACAAAAAATCTTTTAATGGGAATTTTTTGAATAATTTTTAAGTTGATTTCCTAATATTTAATATTAATATAAAAAATATGATTGAAAAATAGCAGCTCGGACAGTATTTGCTGAAATGAGAGTTTGACTGATGTGTTTTGCAAAAGATTTATCATACTTCTATTAATTCTCAACATCCCATTTTCTTATTATTTCATGATTGATGGTTTTTGTATTAACGTTCTTTATTATTTAAAGTCATTATTTTTTAGCGTTACTTATAGTATTTTGAAATAATTAAAAATTTTATTGTGAAACTGGAATTTTTTTTTTAAAGTAAAGATAAATTATTGAGGTTGTGTAAACTATTGTCTTACAAATTATTTAGTTCCTTACTTTATTTTTTGTCATTCTGTTGTAGAAAGTTCTGTAAGAATTCTGAATTTTTCTGTGTTACTGTAAGAAATTTTCTGAAATAATTTTGAAACCAATTTTTTTTTTAAATTAAGAATTGTAAAAAAATTCGAAATATTCCAATCATTTTCTTTTAATAACACTTTCAACTTATGTAAAACGTTGAAAAACTTTAATAATTTTGATACTTTGGTGTGGTATAACTGGGTATTTAAAAGAAGAGTAAATTAAAGTTACGAAATAGTGAGTTCAAAATGAATAAATAGCATTTACTTTAATTATTGAAAATACAAATTTAATTTTAAATTTTTATACTTATGAAATTGTTTTTGAAACCAATTTTTTTTTAAAATTTAGAATTGTAGAAAAAATTCAAAATATTCCAATCATTTTCATTTAATAACACTTTCAATTTATGTAAAATGTTAAAAAACTTTAATAATTTTGATACTTTGGTGTGGTATAACTGGGTATTTAAAAGAAGAGTAAATTAAAGTTACGAAATAGTGAGTTGAAAATGAATAAATAGCATTTACTTTAATTATTGAAAATACAAATTTAATTTTATGTTTTTATACTTATTAAATTTTTTTGAAACCAATTTTTAAAAAAAATTTAGAATTGTAAAATTTTTTTTAATGAATTCTTGTTAATTGGGTACTTGCACTTCCAAGAAGACCACAATACCCTATGACGTATTACATCAGCACCATCTAATCTTTATCAGCAAAATGGCGTATTAAAGTTGAGCTAAGTTTCTCTACATAAGTTTGAATGTTAATTGAAGTTAAATTAATCAAGTATTGTCAGCGCCATCTAATCTTTATCAGCAAAATGGCATATTAAAGTTGAGCTAAGTTTCTCTACATAAGTTTGAATGCTAATTAAAGTTAAATTAATCAAGTATTGTCAGCGCCATCTAATCTTTATCAGCAAAATGGCGTATTAAAGTTGAGCTAAGTTTCTCTACATAAGTTAAGAATGTTAATTAAAGTTAAGTTAATTAAACACAGAGCCGTATCTCACATCAAGTTTGTTGAAATATAATTCTTTCTCGTCTACTTCGTTTACTTTAGATTCATTATTTGTTTATGTATTTTATAATAACCGTGATATATTTTTGTTTAATGTACCTTACAGCTTTGATGCATATTTAGTTTGTTTATGTTCTACATGGTTTCATGCCTGCCTTTGTGTTAAGTCTTTTTGTAAATAAGAGTATTTAGTGAAATAATTGAAATCTTTGTGAAAGAATTTAGAATGTGTCACGTAAGAGAATTGATACTTGACGGGCTTGGCTTACTCGAAATGGAAGGAAAAGAACAGTTGCTAACGTAAACAAATGCCACGTTTCAACAACCAATCAGGATCGAGATACCCATGCTACGTCACTTGCAGGTATCCCATGGAGAAAATTTCTGGTAATATGCATTGTGTATTGACTTATCATTACAAGAAATACTCTGATAGGAAACTTAGCCTGGAAAATAGAAGCAAGCAATTTCTATTCTTGCACTATTTCTTTTCTTGCTTATTGTTTTCCAGATAAGTAAACAAAATCGTGCCATTTACCTTAACACAGTGTTTCCCAAACTTATAACTTTTGTGTACCTTTTCTAAATTTCTCGTAACACTGTGTACCACTCATAAAAAAATGAATGTATTTTTTACTATAAAAATTTCCACAAAAGTTA
Source organism: Parasteatoda tepidariorum (assembly GCF_043381705.1). Lineage (NCBI taxonomy): Eukaryota > Metazoa > Arthropoda > Arachnida > Araneae > Theridiidae > Parasteatoda > Parasteatoda tepidariorum. The sequence goes on along the minus strand of NC_092209.1, from coordinate 33,327,396 downwards.
AAAATCACAATTGGCTATTGACACTACTAATTATTAACTGTTATCTCTACAAAAAATAGCCAATGGAAAAATACGTAATCTTTCATGGCTAGCTTCGTTTTTAAATAAAAATTTTTGAAATTTTCGTTTGTTGCAAGATTTTTCGCATAAGAAAGCGTACCCCCGTTAAACTGTTCCCGTACCCCTGAGGGTACGCGTACCACACTTTGGGAAACACCGCCTTAACATATTAATCGCTATAACATGTATACAGAATTGTTTTTTTGTCAGAAAAACCGTTTTACTCTTCCCTTAACAAGCTAGAAAATTATGGATTTTTATCAATTTCTTTCGGGTTCCCGATGTTTTCTCCTTATAGTACAGGGTTTCTTAACCTGTGGTTCATGGACCCCTTAGGGGTCCATGGGTCATATTTTAGGGGTCCGTCAACTACTCCTAATTTTTAAAACGTTTGGATCAATAATATTTAAATAACATTGATCTTTTTTTCTGAAAGGTGAAAATACATAGGTACATATTTGAAACTAGGTGATCGAGATACCCCAAATTCAGTGCTGATTGCACACAGCCCTCTAATATCCCTGTCATATTTTTAACATCCTCCACTAACCGGCTTTCAGTTTGCACCATCAGAGGCAATCCCCCGATGACGTCCGCTGTGCTATTTTTTTATCACCCCCAATCAAGCTTCGTACATTTGGCACCTTGTCCAGGTTACTAGATCTAGAATTTTTTACTAAGAAGAAAGCCCAGTTTTTGAAATCTGGAACATTAATCGAACTAAGATTTGGTATTCCACAAAAACCTGTGGTTGAGGCATCTCTCAAAGTTGCAAATCGTATTGCCAAAAGCAAGAAACCGCATACTGTTGGAGAGACGTTAATTAAGCCATGTGCGCTGAAAATGGTTGAATTATTTTGTGGACTGAAACAAAGAAAAAAACTTGAAGCTATTCCATTGTCAAATGATGTGATACATTCAAGAATAGTTGAAATTTCTTGCAATATCTTGAAACAGATCATCGATGAATTGATACTATCAAAGAGGAATTCTTATTTGGTGAGTCTCTTTTGCAAATTACAAAGGCAGTTGATGCTGTAGCAATGTTAATTGTTTTCTTTACCAAACACGACATTGACTGGAAAGAAAAAATTCATTTACTTTGTACAGATGGAGCACCTGCTATGCTTGGCAATAAATCTGGTTTTGCCCTGTTGGTACAAAAAGAGTCTCCTAGTGTTCTTGTTACTCATTGTTTTTTACATAGACATGCACAGACTACAAAAACTCTTCCAACCTGCTTAAAAGAAGTATTATCACTAGTTATTAAAACTGTGAATTTATTTAGAAGTAGAGTTCTTAATCATCGTCTTTTTAAAACACTGTGTCAAGAAATGGAAGCAGAAGATGAGGTACTTCTGAACCACATGGAAGGGCGCTGGCTGTCACGAGGGCAGGTTTTGAAACGAATTTTCATGTTGAAACAGAAGTATCACTTTTTCTAGAAGAAAAAGATAACCCGCTCTTCGAATATTTAAAAAAAAAAGATTTTACATATAAATTGGCTTACCTGGCAGATATTTTTAACCACATGAACAATATAAGTATTTTAATTCAAGGGCCAGATATCACCATCATGGATGCAACTGAGAGATTACAAGCATTCTTATTGAAAGTGCCACTTCGAAAAAATAGAATTCAAAATGAGAACTATGCAAACTTTCAAATATTGGACTAAATGAATCTGAATGAGCTTACTAAAAATGAATCTCGGCAAGATAATTTGTCACTGAATAGCTTGAAAAATGAAATCTGTGAACACCTGGAAGTACTTCAAGTTTCATTTAAAAAATACTTGAATTTGGATGAGATAAATATAAAAGATGAGTTGTGGATTTGTAATTCTTTTCTTTGTGACTGTATCGATAATATGAACCTTGTCAAAGATGAGCTTATTGATCTTAGAACAAAGTCCTTACTAAAAATGGATTTCGATTCAAAAACACTCGAAGAGTTCTGGTCTTCTGTGAGAGAAGACTACCCATTGCTTGTAAAGAGAGCTAAGGCAGCTGTAATTCCGTGCTACAGTGTGTCTTAACGAAGCGGGATTTTTCCCTCTCGTAACAATAAAACAAAACATCGAAATCGATTGAATGTTGAACATGATATGCGCGTTGCTTTGTCGAAAGCCATCCCTCAATTCAATTTATTAATTAAGGAAAAGTAGCAACAGCCTTCACATTAAAAATTTTAGTTTTAAAATTTTTTGTATATTATTATAATAATAAAATTAAATCTTTTCTAACGATTGATGTTTTTTGTAATTATTTTTTTCACAGGGGGGTGGTCCGAGACATCTTAAAATTTTTTTAAAAGGGGTCCATTGTGCCAAAAAGGTTAAGAAACACTGTTATAGTAGGTCAATATCCTTGTGACTACACGTTAATACTTTGCCCAAATTAAATGTAAATTTTGAAATAACAGTAAAAACACTCTTATTTGTATCACTGATTTATTTTAAGAAATAAGGAGAAACAAACATGACTGAAAACAAGTTGCATATTCAGTGCTTTAAATACATTAAAACGAGATAACTTTTTCCTGAGTGGCAACGTGTTTTTAGGACACTTAATACCACTTGAAGAATGTTTAATGCAGTCTAATGCGATTGGCTTCTATTTCATCACCAATCTATTTAAGAAAAAAATATATATCTGACTGAAAATATTCGCGATAAATTTACTGCACGCAAACGCTACATAAAAACAAGGTTGACACATCGCTGAATAAATATCGACTGCTACATCAAAAGAAAAATAATTTTGTTTCTATTGCATTCAAATAGTCATGTTGACCAAAGCTCCGAATCAATAGATATTTACTTCAGAATTAGCAGTCAGGAACCTATCTGTAATATACAGTACTTGGCGTAGTTGTCTAATAAAATCGTAGTTTTATCATCATCACTTTGGACTTTTTTTTTTACTCTTTGTGGTCTTTGTCTATAAAATAAGAGCCATCTCCTGTTCTGATTTTTCTTTGATGTATGCTCTCTGGATTAGTGGTCTTCAAGTCGTATGCCTGGCCAATGTATGCCATACAATCAATGAAAAATGTAGTGAAATTGTATTTATATCCTAGCTCACTTGTGGCGTAATCCCAAGGAAATGTGTGATGGTAATTGTGGAATCCTTCACCAATTGCAAAAGCAGAAACCCATTTGGATTCAGTTGCGCTTATGTATTTGTCGTATGGTTTATTGCCCCATAAATGTGCTGCACTGTTAACAAACCATGTGAAATGTAGGCAGAGGACGTATCGGAGGAATCCGGCTCCAAATACGCTTGCGTACCAGTCTTCGTTCCAGCAATAATAAGGGATCGCTGATGGAATCACAAAGCAACAAATGGCTGCCAGAGGAACGTAAAACCTGTAAGATATTGCAAATGTTAAATGTTTGCTAAAATCTTAAAAATTAAAGCATTTACACTTAAAAAAATTGAAAATCTTCGGAGAAGAGTGTATGCAGTGACAGTTTGATCACTGCACATTTTTTTCTCCGAAGAAAAACATACATACATACACAAACACTTAGAGAACTAAACTACTAAAAATAAAACAAATTACTCATGTTTAATCACAAGATTACTGTGCTGTGCTGACATCTATGTTCTCATTTTAAAGGGTAAATACTTCAGACAAAAGCAGTAGCTTTTCTTTAGGGAGCCAGAATAATTAGAAATCTGAAATGATTGCTGACTTTCGGATTCCGAATAATTTGATTTTTACCATATTGTTTATAATGTCAATAATAGCGCGCAACATCAGAGCTAAGACCATCGTATATGCTTTGTAATAGTAGTAGTTGTCCATTTACGTCGCACTAGAGCTGTACAATGGGCTATTGGCGACGGTCTGGGAAAAATCGCTGAGGATGATCCGAAGACATGCCATCACAATTTTGATCCTCTGTAGAGGGGATGGCACCCCCGCTTCGGTAGCCCGACGACCTGCACGTGAAGTCGAGCACTTTACGGTAGAACAGTTTAACGAGGACCAATACCGCACGCCCTCGGTCCCTACGCAGACTGTTCCAAGTGGTCACCCACCCGCACACTGACCGCAGCCAGTGATGCTTGACTTCGGTAATCTGCTGGGAACCGTGTCTTAACGATCAGTCCACTGAGGGACGGTATATGCTTTGAGTTAGTTTAGATAAAGGAACATCCACAACTACGAAATGAACTCTAAATCAACTTTGAAACCAAGTGCATGCAATGATTGACGCGTAATTAATCTGTCAATTAAATTAATATAATAATCAATGTTGTTATGTTCGCAATGTGTAGGTACCGGGTTCTATAAACAGTTTTGCAAAGCAGCTGAATTTTAGAATGTATAAAAATATTTGGAAGGATGTATTAAACATCTTTTCCTGGTTTTCATAGTTTCTCGCCCAGGAACAATGTTTTCATGGGGCGCATTAGGACCCATAATCCTCATGGAACAATCCCTGACGTCTGTAAGCTACTTGAACATAGTTGCAGACCAGGTTCACCCATTCAAGGCAACAGTTTTTCCTGCGGGGGATGGTGTTTACCAATAGGATGTCATAAGGATCGAATCGTCATGGATTGGTTCGAGGAACATTCCAGTGACTTTCAAGTCATATCTTGGCCCCCAAATTCACCTGACCTTAATCCAATAGAGCATGTGTGGTCCTACTTGGAAAACCAAATTCGGGCTGCCACGCTACCCCCTCGCAATGTGAGGGAATTGCAGAACCAGTTGGTGAGAGCTTGGTACCAGATACCTCAGACTATCTATCAGCACCTTGTGGAATCAATGCCACGGCGGGTGCTAGCAGTTTTGAGGGCTAAAGGTGGTCCAAAATGTTATTAGGGTGGTCATAATGTAATGGCTCTTCGGTATATATTTTTAGTAACCCTCTGAGTATTAGTCCGAACTCCCAGATGCAATCTTTACTGCATCATAGAAACCGATTTTTCCATGTTATTGAGTAGGCAAATAGCACGAAAATTAGTTCTTTATAATTTTTCCCAGGGACTCACAGCTTGAAGGGTTAAAAACAGTAATATATGAGAACTTTACAGAACAAGATATGATTTTCAAAATCACTAAGTATTTAGTGTATTTGAAATGCTCGAACATGTCTTAATACTATGACTGCCCAATTTATTTATTACTTACTTTAGTTATAAGTTAAAATTTTATTTTTGAATGTTAAAATTGAATGAAAATGATAAACCACAATTTCAAATTGTTCGAGAGAGCGTATTTCATGAGGAAAAAAAACCAAGAGATTAAACGTTATCTTAAAAACGTTACCTTTTGAAAAAAGTGACGGATTACATTACACAAAAAAAGAAAAATCAAATATTTGTTTACTATCTTTGGAAATTCACTGAAAACTTTAGATATTTGCCTTAAATGTATGTACACCGAAGAGCCATTACATTTTGACCATCCTCCATCTATAACAATGGGCTCGCTCAGGTTTTCATGGTTTCTCACCCAGGAACAATGTTTTCAAGGGGCACATTAGGACCCATAATCCTCATAAAACAATCCCTGACGTCTGTAAGCTACTTGAACATAGTTGCTGACCAGGTTCACCCAATACCTCCTAGAAAGGAATCAAGCCTCACAACGGGTTACTATAGGCGATGATGCCGTAGTAGAGTTAGGCCCAGAGGGAAACCAGTCAGGGTAGCTATTTTTACGAAAAACTCCGAATCTGATCAAACGAGCCATTGGCGATATTCTGAAGTATTATAACCTGTGTCGGCATTCAGCCAATTGGCGAATATTTTTGATTTGAATTTGTAAACAACCGTCGGTGTTCTGGTGTCAACGTTCTTCGTAAAATTTATATTTATTCTACAAATGTTATAAATGTCAGCATTAATTTAATTCTTAGTGTTATGAATAATTGCATATGAGTGCTGTGTACCAAACTGCAGAGGATTTTACAAAGTTGATGGTACAAAAGTATGAAATTTTGGATTTCCCAATACGTAAGAAATGGCTTGCCGCCATGCCAAGAGATTTTGAAGTTGCAAAGAATTCTAAAGTGAGTAATATTTGTTTTTATTTTTAAAAATTTAATTATGCTTCTTTATTATATTTTTACTAAGAGTAAATTATTTTAAATTGTGGATAAATTATTTATAATAATTAAGTTGTTCTTATCAATCATATCGCAAACTATTGTAATATATAGTTATTTTTATAGAGTTTTATTTTATAAAAATATTAATAATTTTAGTATTTTATTAAATTTTTGCTCAAACTTTAAACATTTTTGTTTGACCATAATATATTGTAACT
>NC_092209.1:33299158-33320349 GCF_043381705.1 Parasteatoda tepidariorum | reverse complement strand
CTAAAAATGTAAGTATCATATTATAAAAATTAGACCCCTTTCTTAGTTTTATGTCAAAACTATAATAATAATAAATGTGTAAAATCCCTTTAAAAATATATTTCTTTGTTTTTAATCCATACATTTTATAACAAAAAGTTAGATAAAATTTTCCAATTTATAAAATAAAACTGATATTTAATGCTTAAAAATATATTTTTTTTCATTCACACAACAGTTATTTTTGTTAGAATTGATTTATTGTTAATCATTTCTGAAAACAAATAAATATATTAAGCATTTTTACACAATTTAAGAACATTTAATCTAGACAAAAAAAATAATAATAATAATTTGTAGAAAGTAAAAAATTAGTAGAAGAGTAACGAAAAAGTGTCGAGAAACAGAAGGGAAAAAGAGAAGCATCGTCAGAAGTGATCAGCAAATCTGGGCCTAACTGTATGAGTCATCGTTTTGCGTCCTTCGGCTTTCTTCCATCTAGGAGGTATTGGTTCACCCATCCATGGCAACAGTTTTTCCTGCGGGGGATGGTGTTTACCAATAGGATAATGCACCATGTCACAAGGGCCGAATCGTCATGGATTGGTTCGAGGAACATTCCAGTGACTTTCTAGTTCTTGCCCCCCTCCCCCAAATTCACCTGACCTTAATCCAATCGAGCATTTGTGGTCCTACTTGGAAAACCAAATTCGGGCTGCCACGCTACCCCCTCGCAATGTGAGAGAATTGCAGGACCAGCTGATGAGAGCTTGGTACCAGATACCTCAGACTACCTATCAGCATCTTGTGGAATAAATGCCACGGCGGGTGCTAACAGTTTTGAGGGCTAAAGGTAGTCCTACATGTCATTAGCAGGGTGGTCATAATGTAATGGCTCTTCGGTGTATAAGCCTTTAGATTATAATATAAAATTATTTCGAAATGTGTTTTGCAAATCTGCTAAGTTTTTATTTACCTGTGCTGAAATCTAACTACTGGATCAGCCCATATATCGCTGATGTCGACTGTTTTTCCCTTTTCAATAACATCCTTTTGTTTTTTTGCCATCAACCATCCCATATGGGCAAAGAAAAATCCTCGATTCACGTTGTGTGGGTCAGCATTAGTCTCTGCAAATTTATGATGAACTCTGTGGTCTCTTGACCATTCGTAAATGTCGTTCTGAAATAAGAGAAAACATAATTTTTAATAAACACAGTTATAAATGGCAATTAATTGCTCTTACTCATACGGTATTTTCCTTTTTATAGTAATTCATTAAAATCATACTAATTTGTTATGCCTGTAATCTAATCAGAAAGAATAGGAGTTACAGATATCATAATCCAAATAGAATCTCGGTGCTGCCATCTAGTGTGGCAGAAACTAGACGTCCAAATTAACATTTCCAACGGTATCTCACCCATTGTGGTGGTCCTGAAAGAGTGGATACCACCTCTGGAGAACGCACTAGGTCTGCTCATCGACAAGACCGATTTTGCAGCTCATTGGAAATAAAAAAAAGATATATTCAATTTATCTTGCAGAAATGGACATCTTGACAGTTGAAATATTTTTTCCATTATTCATATTATTAGTTGTTAAATTGAGTAATGCTAGACTTGAAGTCAGTAAAAAAAAAGATATCAAAATACCTAATGATCTTATTCCTTTGATAGGTTAGTTATCTTGGTACACTTGGAAAATTATAACAACTCACAGATTTAAAAAGAAGTTATTAGTTCTGTGTACCCGTAGTCAGTAAAGTGCCAGTAATCAGTTCTGTTTTAAATTAAAATATTTTATAAACTGCATGTAGTTGAGAAAAAGTAATGTTGATGAATGAATTGAATACTACCAGTAATAACCTTGTTTTTGAAAACAGTACAGTTTTCTCTGTGTAATTCGTCTCATTTTTTTTTTTAAATTTTAAAGTAACTTGTGTACTAATAAACAAAATTAACTAACGTCAATAATAAGGTCTCTTTGCTCGTAACATCAGATCTAAGACCAGGGTATATGCGTAGAGTTAGTTTAGATAAAGGAACATTAACAACTACAAAATGAACTCTAAATCACCTTTGAAACCAAGTGCATGCGAAGATTAACGCGGTATTAATCAACGTTATGTTCGCAATGTGAGTGTTTTACATTATGTTACAATTAAAGAGTCTGGGATAGCCTGGTCGGTAGGGTGCTGGGCCCTGTCCCAGAGTTTGTGGGTTCGAACCCCGCCGGCCGAGTGTAGTTGGTGACTGATGCACGTTAAAATTCTGTCGAGTCGCAAAGTCCTCCATGTTCCCATAACAAATCAAAACCTCTGAGGGTACTGGATTGGAGATCGATCGTTCTCTGATTCAGGTCAAAATTACGATCTATGGATTAATGAATGGATGTATGAATGGGTCCGCCTTATAAACAGGTGTGACGTATGATGTGGCAGAAGTCGAATTCTTGACCATAGATGGCGCCACTGGAAAACAAGAATCGCACACTCTGCCTTAATTTGCTTGGTTTCACCAAGCAGGCTTGTCCGTGTGGCAAGTGGCATTAGAACCAACCAACCAACAGAATTGAAACACTGCTAGATTTTGTTTTCCTACAAATACGTATTATCTTAAGTTTTAAAAAAAATGAAACCATTAAATTGCACTGTACAACCTTAAAACTGTATCACGATCCCAATTCCCTTACTGTTCCCTTTAGATCTAAATAACTGTGGAAATGTGAAAAATCATTGTTTGGAAGTGAGCCGTGTTAGGATTTTAACGCAAAAAACAAAACAAAAAACACTGGTTTTCTTCTGCTGTATGAAAATGCTAAACACAATATTTTTTCCACTCATTTTCATCAAAATTGATACAAAATAATGAAAAAACTATCCAAAATAAGTTTAATAAAAATTCTGCTTCAAAGGGTAAAGCAATTACAAAAACGAATTCAAAAAAAATCTTAAAGCAAACAAATCTCATTTATCTGTACTACTGTAATTACAAATTTATCTGTATGAAGTTGCTCTTTGCAACATTTTCTTGCTTAACATTTTTGAGAAAAAATGCATAGAAGTTTCAAAAGTTTTCTAATACTGTTTCTTTTAACTTTATTTTTTTGTCATTTTTTACCTTTTTTTTTGGACGTTATAGTGCTGTCAAATAACATTCTACCATCAAGAAGTTTTTTAAAAACAAATAAACAACGAAAAAATTGAAACATACATTTTAATCAAAAATTCAAGATGGTGAGGGAAAAAGCCGTGTTAGTCTTAAAGAGAAGAGAAACACCACAATTAAAATTTCAAAAGCAACGACTTTTTAACTTATATCGAATTTGGCATTAAAATGCATAGATTATTTTATATCATTGAAAAATAATGTTAAAAAGTTTGAAAACTTCGAAGGATGTGGAAATAAATTTTTCTTTCCCTTGTATTATATATATATANATATATATATACTACACTTGCAAACACGATAGCTTTTTTATTTTTACACCAATTCAGCTGAACATTTAAAAATGTCTATTACTAATACAGTTTTCGTTAAAAGTGGGTTTATAAGATAATACTTTTAGTTTTCAATTATTTCAATGATAAAATAGGAATTTTGAGAATTAATGTCCAAGCTTATTCTTTAGTTAATCAAAAACCATGAAGGAACAGGATTTTACACAAAAAACATACATTGGTACAATAATATAAAAATTATTTTCATTCAATTAATTATTTTTATTCAATATTTTATTATTTATTTTTATTCAATATCGTTTGGAATTAGTTGTGTTGATTGGTGCTTTTTCTTAGCTTCTATTTACAATTGGAATGTATTAGAATAAATAATGTACTGACCTGTAAAGCCAAGCAGTTGCAAAAGGCTAAAAATATTCTCAAGGGAAGTTTTGCCTTGTATGACCTATGAGTCCATAACCTATGGGCCCCTGCTGTTATCCCAAGACCATTGGCGAAACTTAAAAAGACACCTATTGACAAATGTAAATACTTATCAGGAAATATAACATGGTGATTGAAGCAGTTTGATCATTCACGTTTGAAACAAAAATCTTAATTATTTACTGAATAAAAAAATCTATCTAAAGATGAATTATCGAAGAGATAGTGAAATACTGTGTGTTCTGTAATATCCACCCTTAATGTACAGGGTTAGCCTTATTGATTCGTAAAGTTTCAAAGGACTGTTTATTTACAAGTGTATGATGTATACAAGTGAGTGGTACATGGTAGGAAGTAGACGCACATTAAGTTTCTGGTATATGCTTCAAATGGCTAATGCACGCACCCTGGGTCACTCAGAAAACATCCCAATGGTATATCTGTCTCGCCCATACGTTCAGTAGCCTGTTTCGGCGAATTTTAATCACAGCAGCGGTGATGGGTAGCTGATTGCTGTTAACCAGATTGTTAGTGCTGCCTTAACTGATAAATTTTCGTTTAAGTTTCCCATTTATTTTTAAAAAGTAAACCAACAAATGGATAAAAACGACTGAGACTCTTTTTTTTAAAAAAAACATCAACTCTCCTTGAATAAAAAAGAGCTGAGTTAGAGAACACCGCAAAGGACAAAAACCAAAGATTTTTTTCCCTGTTACTTGATAACAAGCTTAACATTTACAAACATCGCATTTTATTCCAATTTTTTGTATCATTGTATAAGACTCAACTTGAATATAAACAACATAAAGTCTTTGCTTTTAGAGACCTGATATTTGCAAATTTCGCTTCATTAAATTTGTTAGATTAAGCTGTAGTTTTACATTAATAATTTTTATCTGACTGCGTTGCGGGCATAGTGAGGTTTGGATTTATCTAGACAGTGCTGCAGATTCACTCCGTTAATTCTTCCGCGGATGCATAGCCCTCACAAGTTGGCATTAGGGGTACATAAACTTTTGTCTCTCACAAGTTGGCAGTAGTAGTGTACAAGCTTGATCCTTCACAAGTTGGCATTAAAGGCACATAATTCAGTCTCCACAGGTTATATTGGGTTATATACAAACTTTATTTTCTACAAGCTGGCATTTAGGATGCATAAACTTTGTCCTTCACAAGTTTATCTATCTTTAATGCCAATTCTGCTGCCTTGACTAACATTGATAAAAACTTGATTACAATTGAAATGACCATTGAACACTTATAGTATATGTACTAGAAACTTGATGAGTGTATGTATCTTTCCACCAATCATTGTTAATCGTATATTTGTAAATACATATCCTTTTGAAACTGGACAAATTATTAAGGCTAACCCTATTGCTGAATACGTTTTTAGACGTGAAAAACAGTGCATAAAGAGGACCACGAGTAATTATCATTTAAATGTAAGAAGAAAAAAACTCTATCAAACTCTGACGAATTATTGTTGAGATCAAATGAGACATTAGAATGGAAGGGTATGGAGCAACATAATGATAAGCCATATTTGCTAACTGCACGGGAGAGCAATTTTGGCGCAAGAAACCCATCATTTCCATGTAGACGATAAGATGTTTATGTGCTTTGTAGTGTTTGGTGAAAGCAAAGTACGTATCTGAAATAATACAAAGAAACAGTTTTGTGCAAAAAAATTTCCGTTAGAAAAGTCTGCCTTAGCATTTCGCATTTCTTAAGAAACCGTCCTTCAAAACTTCACCCACAAATAAATTGCCTTAGATTATTTAAAATTATTATTATAAATGAAAAGAAATGGGCATTTCGAGTCACTAATTATATGTTTGTTTAAGTTCTAAATAAGGTCTACAAATTAATCATTTATAACTACTTAATGTTATTCTGAAATTATTTTCAATGTGGAGAATGTACACAATGTGTACACAAAATAAGCTAATCTGTGCTTACACGGGATGTTTAAGTACAGCGGTTCCTAACTTGGAAAAAAGGTGAGGGAAATTATAAATATTGAGGATTGCATAGCAATCCACTGTAAATAATATTGTACGACGCACTTCCCTATTATAAATTTTATGTTATATAATTATATAAATTATCTTAATTCAATGTTTACCTTCGTAATAATTATTTTTGGAAATTACATGCAAATAGGCTTATAAATAGGCTTATAATAGCTCTTTTATCATCATTTAATGATTTGGGGACCAATTTGGCGAGTTTGTCTACCTCCTTTGCAGGTTTGCAACCGCTGTACTGTAACATCCTGTATAGATAATAAAGAGACGTAGACTGACAAAGACGAATGATTATAAACAGTTGTAGACAATATATTTAAATTTCATGAAATACATTGTATGGAATATCCTCTTGAAAAGGAATCGTTATTTATTGACAATATTGAATATGTAATATTTTATTTTATTTGAAAACTCCCAGCCGCTAATTTACAATCCAGCAGCCTTTGACGACTATCTCTCTCTGTTTTTTTTTTTTTTTTTTTTTTTTTTTTTTTTTTTGATGACTTTCTTCTTGATTGTAATTTGTCGCAATTATATTGCAAGCTTTTATTTATTTTAAAATTTATTATTTAAGCTAGGAAAAGTCAAGAATCAAATTTTTTTCTTTATCTGAGAAAATGCCAAACAGAAGAGCGAGTCGTTAAAGGCTGCTGGATTGGAAAATCACTTCTCGGCCCTTATAAAGGCTTGACATCCAGGAGGCAATAACATATAGTTTGTCTAAAGTAGGAACTCCCCAAGCCATTTGTCTGAATCTTTGGCGGTGACTACGGTAACGAGGTATAACTATATAAAGTAGGGTTGTGGGATCATTGTTTAGGGCAAGTTTTGACCAGGGTGGGCGAGAGAAAGGGAATCTTTTTCTTTGGTCTACTTTGTTAGCCTTAGCTAGAGTGAAGAGAAGCTACCCTCCCTGAAATGCGATATTCTTGTTTCCATAGCAGTAGACGCCCTCAGACTTTGTGGCGAGGGTAGTTCTTACCGTAGACAAACTATACATCTTTGGAGGGAGAATATGGTATGTTTGAATTGAATAACTTAATTAAAAATGCCAACAAAATGTTTGTTCTCTAATCAGGACTGTCCACGTTTTGTCCAAGATAATTTGGTGCCATCCTTGTTTTTAAAATACATTATAATAATGTGTCAAGTTTTTTGAAATCAAATTATAAATGAGGAAAGTTTGATGTTAAAAAAATAAATAAATTTATTTGTATAATTACCGTAAAACCATGATGTTAAAGTTGCGTGAGCGATTACAAGATAAAGGCCATAGATTGCTGCTGCATGTAGCCCTATGAATAAAAAGACATTCCTCCAAACAATTTGAACTGGCTCTAAAGGTTTTGTTTCTGGTTCATGTTCATGATGCTCTTCTTGCACCGATGTAGAGACTACATTCGGTGCCATTGGTAAATAGAGACTACCTAAAATAAAATTAATATCACTGTCACTACGCTTCTGAAATTTAACATTTTATACATTTAACATACATATGCTGTCCGAAAAATATGGTCAGCTACTTAGAGCCTAAAAATTCATTCGACCCTTTAGCAGGCGCTCCGGCATTAGGAGGTGGAACTGGGTTTGAATTAGATGTCATAAGATAAATTTTCTCAAAATATCAAAATTGACAATATATCGCTTCAAAATATCAAACTCACGATACATCGATTTTAAATTATTTGAACCTCATTTTCATTTTGCGATTACAATGCCATCTGTAAGACAAAATGCATAACAATCTAAGCTATTTCGGGGTATTTTTTTTCTGAAAAATCGAAATCTGTAATACAGAAAAGGGTTTTCATTTACGATTTTTTTTTTTTAAGTTACCCCATTCACACCCAAGGGGTGAGATGCAGATTAATTTTGGTATCCTTTTTTTGATATTGTATTTATTAAATCTACATGTTTTTTTATCTTATTTTATGGAAGTCCAATTCTATTTAAAATATTTGGATATTTATTCTTTTATAAATTTTTAAAAATGTGATAGGAATAGGCTTTTGTTTGCGTTTTACAAGTTTAATTAATATTTTATTTATAAAAACTACGTTTTTTTATTTAAAAAAAAAGTCCAATTCCATTTCAAATGTTTAGACCTTTATTCTTTTAAATATTTTAAAAATGTGATATGAATAGACATTTGTTTGCGTTTCTCAAATTCAAATTCGAATTGAAATTTTGCCTGTTGATATTATGCTTTTGTTAAAGAGCATTTGCTTAATAAACAGTATAGTTCTGTATGAATTCTTCAATCAAGATTTTCCTAAATTTCTTACTTATTTTACTTTTAAGAAATATATCACTTGTAAATCATGAAAAAATCTATTTCACTTGAATTGTTTAAGCGTATTCACGCTAATTAACGCTATCTTTTAGAGAATTTAGATGGAAACATTTTATCTGAAACATCTTGATAGACAATCATTAAACAAATACCGATAAATATTACATTTTTAAAAAATGAATGCATAAACATTTGAAATAAATGTAGATTTTCAATAAATATAATATTAAAATGTATTTACTTTTGAAAAAAAAATTCTATTGCAAATTTTTTTCTCTGATAAGAACGTTTTATTTACATTACAGTTTTGCAACAAAATCGCTTGTAATTTTGCATTACTTTATGTGGTTGATGTAATATAATAACTGAAATTTAATTTCTGTGCCATACACCACAGCCTTTCTTACAAAAACAGATAACAATTGCTTCCAAAACTGTAAAAAACTATCAAAAGCGTGTCGATATATACGTATTTATTCGAACTGGTTATTAAAAATGCGTTCTAAATAATTTTTCTTAGCATGGTGTTTAAACTAACAATTGTTTCATGCATCGGAAGTAGCTCAAAAATAAAATATTGTTCCATCTAATGCACTTTGTTTTTTTATTTTATATTCTCATGTTTTACATCTGTTGCACATTTAGAGGAGGCTACATACTATTGAGTCTTTTAAAATAGAATTCAGTTACTGCGTTAAATTAGTTTTTCTTTTTATGCCTTTTAGGATGAGTAATGTGGAAGTATAAGAACAAATTTACGAACCTAAACAATGAAAAACATTTCATTCCACGCTTCATTGATAAAATTGAAGAAACATTTTACGAACAATAGGAAAATACTTCCGTTTAGGATGTTAGACGTGTTTTTGATGTTAAAAATTAGAGCAAAGAACAAAACTGCGCTATAAATTGTCATTGTTCATCAAATGATCTAAGGTATAAAAAAATTTCTGTTGCAGTTTTTTTTTTTTTTTTTTTTTTTTTTTTTTTTTTTTTTTTNTTTTTTTTTTTTTTTTTTTTTTGAAGAAAAGTTTTGATTTGGAAATGTATAATTTGAATGCAATAAATGTAAAATAATTTCATTGTTTAATACGAAAATATTAATGACAGAACTAGAGTAATTAGTTTATTTCTTTTTTAATGACTCTTAACTTGATCGAACTTTTAAAGTTACGTTTCTGAATATCCGTAAAAGAATTTAACCCTGTTACAGATGAATTTCCGTGAGACACACCTAGAGCTCCCCCTGGTGAGCCAAAATAGGCAGTTTGACTCGAGCTGTGAGACAGTAAACATATCATGGGG
Source organism: Parasteatoda tepidariorum (assembly GCF_043381705.1). Lineage (NCBI taxonomy): Eukaryota > Metazoa > Arthropoda > Arachnida > Araneae > Theridiidae > Parasteatoda > Parasteatoda tepidariorum. Next base: position 33,310,853 of record NC_092209.1, on the reverse strand, counting down.
GGGGGGAGAAACCCTGCTCTAAACTTTTCTTAATGTTTTGTGTTAAATGTAATCGTATTAGATGAAGACAGTTAAACGCTCTTTCTCTAAATTAACTGTTCAAATACCATATTTTCTATGATTATATGACTGTTTTTTGATGAAAATGGTAATATAATAATTAAACTATTGTTATTTAAATATTTTTTTCGGAAATTTCCAACGGAGTATTTTTATTGACAATTATATACCATCTTTTCAAGTTTTATTAATTTATTCTCGCCAAATGATGCTAAATTCAATGTTAAGCTTTTAAAACATTTATCCAACGTGTAAAATTGAAAATTAGAAAACAATTTTAAAAACAAATTTATAGAATTGTTTGCTTTTAGATGAGTACGAAATTTTCTTACAAGATATACATGAATATTTTCTATAGCGCCTGAATAAAAATGTAGAAGTTACGGGGTATTACGGTTCCATAACATATTCAGGAAAAATAGATTTTACGGTAAAAAGTCTCGGCACCCTGAGTGTTGGCGCTTTTTACCAAAATTTGATCCGGAATCTTTTTTTACAGTACTGAGTCTGTTTTGAAATATATCATTTTACGAAAAAGCAAGTGTTTAATAAGCGATTCCAAAAGCACATAATATACATAATCGCAAACACAAAAAAATTATTTACTTTAATAAACTAAGACAAAACAAAAATTTTAACTTTATATCAGATTTAATTAATTTAAAAGTACGCAGTATGTTGCTTGTTACATCGAATTAATTTCAAATTATTCTGATTGGAATTTTAATCTAGGAAATTTTTCTGAATTAACAATACAAGGAAACGACAGCCTAAATAGTAGGAAAGAAATTAATGTTTGTAGGAAATTTAAAATATTAGTTAAATAGCATTAAATACTAAATAGCATTTTATCTGGCATTTCTGTGAAAAGAATCATTTTTATAATATTTTAACTTCTTTAAACGCAAATACTAATTAATTAAAGAAAAACTTAAAAATTCGTAATATTTGAATTTAAGTAGTACAAATTTATTATTTTTAATTTAAATTATTGAACATGTTATCAAAGCATAACATTCTAATCATGCTCATTCAACATTTAAAATTATTCACTTGCCGCTTGAATAATTTATTTCGTGAAAAATTCTTTCGTTTATTTACGTTTTTTTTTTCTGTTTAAGAGTTCGAAAGCAGTAAAAACCAGTATGCATAGTTGATACTATATACAGAATGATTAATAGAATGATTACTATCAACTAGTGTCATACGATACGCATGCTTTTTCTATTATGGGTTAATCGTGCCTATGCAAAATTCGAGAGAAACACACCTAGAAGACGTTTTGAAAATATAGGCCTATTAGTCATATATCTACCTTGTAGTTTCAGGAAAGTTCTTTCGTCATTTTTTTTGTATCCCCTCGGGCGAAATTAACCCGGACGTGTCCTAATTTTTCTACGTCACAGTTTCGTCATTTAAACATTACTACAAGTTCAAGGTCTTTTCATTTCATTTTGTGGAATTTAGGAGTAATTGACCTTTGAATGAAACTATGAAATGCTTTGAGGTTTATAATTTTGATGGTTCTTTTTTGTTCAAAAGATTTTATAATTAAAAATGCGTTTGACATGTAATGATAATAAACAACTAGACTAATATCATCAATTTGACTATTTCAAATATGATTTATTTCGTAGTAAAATATTCAAATATACTCGTAGACTATATTTATATTATATATTGTATTAATGCACACATTTATTTAAATCCAAGAATTTGTAGAATGCATTAATAAAATCAAAGGAAATACTTTGTTTATTTTCTTTTAAAATATTTCTGTAAAATTTTATGAATATATGAATTAGTTTAACGAATACATTGAAGTCTAAGAAATACTCCTCTTCAGACAAAGAATTTTTAATAAATTAATTTTGTAAAAACAAGTTTATCAACTATGAATGGTAGAACTATTTTAAATGAATAAACAATTATGCATTTTGTTTAAATCCGCATTTAATTTTTCATCATAGATTTTTAGCTAGCATACAATTTTAAATCATTTAAATTTCTTACATTAATCGAAAGTTTTTAATGGTTAGCTTTAAAAGATGAGAAGAGGTTAGTTTCTTTAAGATGCTTAATTTTTCTAAAATAACTTTCTTTTTTCTAATTTAATTTCCAACGATTAATGATTTATTTAAAAATAAATCATTAATCGCGTCGTATTTAGTGCACTCTGACTGCAACAAGAGGTTATAGATCTCTTTCAGTGATTGTACAAAAGAACTCACTAAATATAAAAAAAGAGCTCACTAAATAAGAGCCTCTAATGCATTTTAATTTACTTATTTGTTTTGCTAGTATTTTTTCTTTTGATTTTTTTTTTTTTTTTTTTTTTTTTTTTTTTTTTTTTTTTTGTGTTTCCTTATTTGACCGTTTCCTCATTTAGTACAAAGGTTTGCCCGGTCACTGGGAGAGGTTTTGAGGTTTTCTACAACATGAAGTCTATGGAAAAAGTTTCGTTCCTCCCAAAAGTAGTAAATAGAGAAGGTAATTACATAGAGGTGGTCTTTCCTGAAATCTTCACTGTAATTTAAACTAAAGGGCACCGATACACGAAATTGGTGAAAATAATGTGAGTGTTGCATCAAAATACGCTACGTAAAAATACAAAATATATTGTGGAAGTTTGAATTAGTTCCATGTATCCATGCTATGCTATTTGAGTTGAAGTTCGGCTATATATTTTAGATTAGTGAAAACAGCGCAAGTTTTGTATCGAATTTCTCAACATATAAAGTATTAAATGTACATTACAAAGAGTTCTAATTTTAACTCGATCTAACATTAGCTAATCTTAAATTTAAATTATAGAATATTGTTACATAATATTACAAAATATATCACTAAATAAACAAAAGAGTTCAATAAATAAAAAAAGAGCTCACTAAATAAAAAAAGAGCTCACTAAATAAGAGCCTCTAATACATTTGTTTTGTTTGCAGATGAGTATTCCTTAGACTTCAATGTATTCGTTAAACTAATTCATATATTCATTAAGAAATATTTAAAAGAAAATGAACATATTTATAAGTATTTTCTTTGATTTTACTAACTCATCCGACAAATTCTTGGATTTAAATAAATGTGTTCATTAATACAATATATACAATATATAGAATAAGTACTCCTATATATTGTCTATATATAGGAGTATATATATAGGAGGATATATTGTCTATATATAGGAGTATATATATAGGAGTATATATATAGGAGGATATATTGTGTATATATAGGAGTATATATATAGGAGGATATATTGTCCATATATAGGAGTATATATATAGGAGAAGAATAATTAATTTTAAATTAAATTGGGCTTCATTAAGCATCTAATTTATTGGGGGGGGGAGAGTTTGACTTAGTTCCATATACCCATCTTATACAGTTAGACTTGAAGTTCATTTGCATATTTTAATGTTGGTTGAAACTGCGCAAGATTTGTATTAAATTGCTCAACGTACAAAGTATCGAATGTAAAGTCCAAAGAATACGAATCATATTTCCATCCTGTACTTATCCTGTACAATTTTAATAAAAGTGAAGCTATATATTATGGTTTTTGAAAATAACGCGTTTTGTTGGTTGGTGTCGTGTCACGGACAGAAAATAATTTTAAATACGCGTTTTGTTTGGTGATTACATTGATGAAAATAATACGAGTCTTGTATAAAATCTGTAACACGAAATGTATGAACTATAGTTCCATTTATCTTTCCTACTATTTAATGTAAAGTATAATATAAGTTCATCAGAGGAAAAATTATTTTTTCCGAGAGAAATGTGGATATGAGGTTAAAGTGGTCATCTTGAAAAACTTTTTTATTTATTGGTCAAATTTCCTCTGTGAGATATCGTAAATTGGCAACATTGATATACACTTTCGTGTGCCATTGCATAAACACATTGTGTATACTTTAGTAGAAATTTCTTACAAATGGTTTTTAAGGTACAAAAGTAACTTTCAGATTTTCTTTTAACTCTTTTGTTAACATATTTTATTTTCAGAATTTCAACAAAAATTGATTATATGTTAAAGATTATATTATTTTTACATATTTTGATATTATTGTTTACTCTGCATTGATTCAATTAACCAACATTGGGAATAAACAAACACATGTTTATTGGTTACTTATGTCCGTTGGTCACAAATGTAACACGTATGATAATATTTATAATGATTTTGTAGAATAATACACCTTCACAAATAGTGGTTTCAATCTTTAGTAAAATATTTGGTACGCAACCTTTACACTAATCCACTTAGTAAAAATTTTACGAAACATAAAAAATATGTTTTTATCAAGTTTGTTATAAAATATAATTTAATACAGATGAATTAGAGAAGAAACTAAAGTTTTTAATTTATTTTTTTATTTTTTGTCATGCGTTAAACTAAAACAGAAAAATCAAAACCCAAATATTTTATAATTAATTTTACGTTTGTAATTCCCATTGTAAAGAACATTTTTTTTTTCTTTAAGGGAAACGTTTTGTGATGTGCGTTCAACATTTTGTGCTTACGGCCTCATGCTTGGTGAATTTCAAAATGTGGCGATAAACAGTGTTCATTTTCTTAGTATACATCTTATTCGAAAACAGCTCTTTTAAACATTCCAACCTATATTAGATTTATGAAAATAGGCAACAGGCTCAAAACTTTTATGATTTTAGAAAAAGTCGTACGAGAAATGAAGAAAACTTCGCATTTGAATAGAACGGAATGTTAATAATAGGGATTAAAAGAATAATTTTCCCATTCTTTCAGTTTATTCAAATTAAATTGAAAGAATGAGAAAATCCCTCTTACAAGAGAATACTAAGCATTTTCAAATTTCATAAGAAGGTCAATTCTAGTTGAAACGCCTCAAAGATGAAATTAGAATAGTTTTTATTTTATTCTTCTCTTGCTATATTTAGAATTATTAATGTTCTTCTTAAAAATGAAAAGCTTTTGAGTGTAGTTTTAATTGTCATTTCAACCATTTTTTTTACAAATAACGTAAGTTGCTGGAATAAAGTCTACATTATTTCTTCTTAAGTACGCTGCTTTAAAAGTGCTTGCAGAAAAAAATTTCGGTAAAATACCGCACTGTATGATAATGACATTTCTGGTAAAAAAAATAAATAAAAATAAATAAAACGTAATTCTGGTTTATAAAACCAAACTATTCGGTATTTTAACCATTCTTTTGGTAATTTTTCCGTTCATATCGTAACGGTTATTCGGAAATTCTATTTTACAAGTTCTTCTAACTTAGTAAAAATCTGAAAAGTAAATTTACCCAGATGAATACTTTCTACTGTATCATGATAAAATTGCCAAATTTTATCACATATTATCGAACCATATTTCGACCAAAACATCCTGGTCCAGGATCAAAACCATATTTTGACCCTGCTAATTATACCAAAATCATTACCAAAGCACTTCGGTAAAAAGTACAGCTCTTTTTGGTGTTCTCATAGAACCAGAAACTCGGTAAATTTTACCATATTCTAATAGTTTAAACCATGCATTTTTCTCTCAGTTGACAAGTCAAATAAACTTGGATGGCTAGCACACGTGTAATACAGTTGGTGAACTTAGTTGGTGTGATAAAATTCTGGTTGTTTAACCGTATTATGCGAAAGCTGTTATTAAACGGTTTTTCTAACAGTTAACAGTTTGATTACCATTTTATATATGATTATTTGATTGTTTTGCATGAATATGGTAAAATAACAATTAAATAAATTGTTAGTTAACCATTTTTTCCGAGAAATTTCTAACAGTGTACGAATAATTTGGTAAAAAAATAACATATTTAAGATCTACATTAATTGATTACAGATCGTTTATTTATCATATAAAAATAAATATTCTGCTGTTATTGATTTTACACAAAACCTGACTCACTGAAAATTCAAAATGTCTATTAACAACAAAACCTAAGTTCGTATTTCTCTTTTAATTATGTTATTTTTTACATTTCCATTATCCAGACATACATGAAGAATTTCTGCTATTTTCAGTAAAAAAATAATTCCGTAATCAGCACATATATTAAATTTTTTTCACTTTTCTACACTTTTGAGAATGTTGGAAAAGTTGAAAAGGCATAATTTGTTTTCGATCCTAAATCGCCTCTCTTCCCAAAAAGGTTGGCCAGCCTTGAAAAAGTTATGACTATTTCTAATCCATGTTAATAGGTTATGATTGGTTATGAACATTGACTAGGCTTTCATACTGACAACTATTTGTAGCCGTTGTCTCTACATCGCCGATTACTGACCTCATTGCTTTTTGCAGTATACAAGATTTTTTTAAGTAATCAAGAGTAAGAAAGGAAAATAATTATGAAAAATATTTTAACCGTACCACTATCTGGATAATTTAAATAAAAATATCATGTATTAAATATTTATTAAGATGTAATATTTAAACTAATGAAACATTTTACTTGAATTAATACTATTATATACATTATATGCGAATATTACTGTACTACTAGGAACAGAGCTGTTATTGTTTAGTATCAGGGTTCTAAGTCTAGTGGTGACATGAAACCTATCCAATCTTAGATCGATGGACATCAACTTATATCATAAGTAAAGGAAACTTGTTTCAAATATAACTGACCATTATTAATAATGTTAAATCTGGTGATACAAAAATCTGGATTCTAATAGCACATCAACAGTCTGGATGGCGAACAAACAATTGAAATGTTTCTGATTGTTTACAACCATGCTTCAGGTCCATGTTTATCCTTTATGAGTAGCATTGTATCAATTACTGTTCCATTGCGGTCAACGGAAACCTGCTCCGTATATAAGTGAGTTTTATTTATAATGTTCAATCTAGTGAAACCATAATCTGAAAACCTTGCAGCACTCCATTCGCCAGGATTGTGCACGAAAGTATTGAACATTTCTTTACAACCAGCAGATCCAGTTATAATATGAACAGGTGCTTTAGGATTAGTATAGGGAGCATCATAACTACCATTATATACTTTTAAATTATACACTGGCCACGATCTTTCATAATTATGTTGATGGCCCCATATTTCGAGATCTACTCCATATTTATAAAACAGATCTTCTAAAACTTTGCGAATTTTGCTATCTTTCTTTGTACAATGTGTTCGACTTTGTATAATGAAGCCTACTGAACTGCAGTACATGGGCCTGTGTCCCATAGTAATGATCCATGGATGCTTAATTTTGTTCTCTGGTAAGTTTGCCTTTTTTAGTTCATTTTCTAGCCAGTTATACTGGTTAGCAATTTGGGCTGAGCCATACTTCGTGTAGTAGTAAAATTCGGTCGAGAAAGCAATGATATGAGCAGGCCCGATATCAAAACTATAAAAATGATTGTTTATTTCGCCATCCTGATTCATCATGTTGAAACGATTCACGTAATTAGAAAAGTTATATGCTTTTTCATGATTGCCGACGCATACTTGATACGGAATGCGTGCAGCAATTGGTTCGATTTGCCGCATAAACTCATCTCCCACACGAGCGTTATTCGAGTCTAGATTGTAAGCTATATCCCCAACATGCAAAACTGCATCGTACAACCCTCTTTGCACTTCTTCTTGCACTTGAGGCAATGATCGAGCATTTTTACTGCCCAAATCTCCATAAACCACAAGTGTTGGACTCCAGTCTGTCCCGTTCTTTAAAGCTGTGAACTCATACATAGTGCTCCAACCATCTGTACTGCCACAGTAGTAAACATATTCAGAACCTGGCACTAAATCATCCAGTACCACTTTATGAATCCAAAGTACTCTTTTTTTGTAGCCACCGTCTACAAATTTGGAGACAGTACCAAATTTAACCTTATTCGTTACATTTGGAAGTGGTCCATACTCAACAGTAGAAATATTTGTAGGGTCAAAAGTCACCCATGTCACGATAATTTCATTTGGAGATTTCCCATAAGATAAATGTATTTGTTCAGGTTTAGCGTCCAAAGCTGCCACAAATAAAGTTGTAGTTAAAAATAAGCTCAAAACAAGAAGTGAAAAACATAAATTCATTTTGTAAGTCATATTTACGCATTGAAGTCAAATTTACTATTGAAGCAACGGTAAGCCGCTGCTCTTTTTTTTTTGTTGTGCTCTGCAAAGATAAAGAAAATCTAGATAGTTAAAATCCAGAGGTTAACTGGGGAATGAAGTATTGAGATAATAATAATAGAAATAAAAAAAAAAATAATAATAATATTTTTAAGCTGAGAAAAGTGGAATCTTCAAAAATTATCTATTTGATTAAGGAGATAAAATTCATTGTAGTTAGTTGATAAGACATACATTAGAACTCCTTCAACTATCAATTTACGCAGCTATCACCAATCAGCTAATATTTAGATTATAAAAAGGATCATTACAAAACCTGGAAAATCAAAGGGTAGTAGTGAACTGATAAAGTGGTGTTATTAGAGAAGTTTTCGATAAGAAAGAATAATTTTTTCCCTCACAAACACACATTTTTATTTTGTTTTCTCAAGCTGTTTATTTTCATTTTAAAACTGTTCATGATTTCATTTCATGAGCAGATTGAAACATAATAAAATTAAGATATTGTAAATGAAAGTAAACTGTAAAAATTGCTGCACAAAGTCTTTTCACTTTGGATCCATAAAATCTGCTTTATTTTTCCTTAAAATATCAGATCTTGATTTCTACAGTAATATTTATTTAATTACAGTGATTCAGTGATTTTACGGTAATTATAATTGTACAAATTACGGTAAATCAGATATTTTTGTTCTATAACATGTTGCAGGCAAAAATGGATTTCACTGTAAAAAGTACTGGCATCCTAAATGCTGGTACTTTTTACCGTGATTTGATAATGAATTTTCTAATTTTTTTATATTGTATAGTATAAATTTTTAAGCCTAGAAATGCGTCTTTAAATTCATATTGTTTCAAAAGTCTTTATAACATTTATAACACATTTTATTAAGCATCCGATTCCCTTTTGTATTATTCCTTGAAAATCTTTTTAGTCTGTTAGTTTATTTTTATATTATACGCTATTAATAGTTATGACTTTTTTTTTATTTATGAATAATTTGTTTTCTTTGGAACAGTATGATAAATAAGTCAAAAAATTTTAAATACAAAAATTTAGACTTTCAACAATTGTACAAAGCAATGACGTTTTAAAAGAATATTCTAAATTCTGTATTTATTAGTTATAATATTTTAAGATAATGGATATCGTGTTTATTGAATTTCACTTTAAGAGTCAACAAAATATTTAAAAATAAAACAGTTAACGCAAATAAATATTATAAAACTGAAAAATAGTTAAAATAAATAGTATTTTCGTAAAGAAATTTAGATGACCAATTAAAAAAAGAAGAAAACTTGAGTAATTTTTTAAAAAAAATTAAAATAATTTTTTCCAAGACATAATAATTTGAAAATATTCTTCTTTTCTAAATTTCATAATATTTATTCAGCTAAAAATTGTTTTCTGAAGAATTAGTTTAAAAAGCAAAACAGGAGCTTGCTACACTGAGAAAAAAAAATATGGTCAAAACTACCCGAATATGGTAAAATTTATTGTGTTTCTGGCGCTATGGAACACCAAAAAGCTCGGTCATTTTTACCGAAGTGCTTTGGTAATAATTTGGTAAAATTAAAAATTTGGTTTTATTACATATGTGATAACATTTGTTAATGGTGGTTTTATCATGATACCTTAAAGCATGTCATAAAAATAATTTATTCAGTTGAATTTGCTTTCAGTTTTGTATTTATTACTAAATGCGTGGTAATAAGAAATACAATTTTAAAAACAAGAATTACCAAATAAATGGTTTAAATGCAGCATACTTTGGTTTTATTAACTAGAAGTATGTTTCTTTTTCTCTTTTTTTCTTTTTTTTGCTACCAGAAATATCATTACGATTCTGTGCGATAATTTTACCATAATTGTTTTCTCCATGCAGAGACTTTTAGGAACGCACATGGTTTTGAGTTACATTTCGCTGTTTCTGTTTAATACTTTTATTTATTTATTTTCTGTTTTGTTCTTAAATTATCACTTGGGTATTTTTTCTGCACAGATTTGAACTATTTAATTCAATTAAAACTAAATTCGTCACATCATGTTTTTCTTAAAATTCTTTCATGTTCAAGAAATTTAAAAAAATCACAATATAATATGTAAAATAAGTGTCTAAATTGTATTCAGTTAAAATTTGTTTTTTGAAGAATTAGTTTAAAAAGTAGAGCAAGGGCTTACTATAGAGTCTTTTAGGATTTGACTTGGTTTTAAGTTGTACTTCGAAGTTTTTGCTTAATATTTTTATTAATTTATTTATTGCTTTGTTCTTAATTATCACTTAAGTGTTTTCTTGTAACACTTTTAACTATTCAAATGTATTAAAAATACATTTGTTTGCGAAATATTTTTATTAAAAATGTTTTATGTTCACGAAATAAAAAGAAATCATAATATAATATGCTAAATAAGTTTCTAAACTGCATTTAACAATTTTAGCAAAACAAGGACATACTATTATAGTGTCTTGGTTCTGAATGTCTCTGAATTACATTTTGGTTCTGAAGGAATGGTTCTTAATTACATTTTGGTTCTGAAGGAATGTTTCTGAATTACATTTTGGTTCTGAAGGAATAGTTCTGAATTACATTTTGGTTCTGAAGGAATGGTTCTGAATTATATTTTGGTATTTTTATCCAATATATTTATTTATTTTTTTGTGTCGTTCTTAAACAATCACCGAAGTATATTCATGTAACTATTGAAGTGCATTAGATTTAAATTTTACATTACACTTATATTAATAACATTTTATGAAGAAACTATTTAAGAATTAAAGAAAAAACTACGCAGTATTCGCTTCTAATATGCACTTAAAAAGTATTTTATTTTAAAATAAATTTCTTAGCAACTCTTTAAAAACTAAAAATATCGTTTATTATTATCTTTATTGGTATCATATTGCAATTTTTAATTCGGTTGCGTTATTTTTAAATTGTCATTTAAATGATTTCCGTTAAAGATTTGAATTATTCAAGTGTCACTAATAGTTCAAGGCTACGGAATTAAATTGGGTTAAGGAAAGTTTGCTCGATAAAATATCTAACTTTTAACTCTGGTGAAATGCTTAATTGGTGCATGAAGAAGTTTAAAATACTTTGATCGGCTTTTTGATTCTGAAATTACTTATGTTTAAAGTAAATCCCATTATAACTTAAGAGTTAAAAAAATACATTTTGATAAATAAAATCTATAGAACATGAATTGTATTTTTTCAAAAATGAAGTTTTAATTTTTATTAAAGTACCATGATTCAAGTTTTTAGTTATTATTAATAATAATATAATGAGAAAGTAAATAACTATAAAGTTATTATTCTGAAAAATTTTAAAAATCCACTTTGCGAATTTATTAGTATTCAAATTAAATTTTATCATTCTATTAATTATTCTATTAATTATTCAATTCTATTATCATATTATATTATATTATAATATATTATATTACATTACATTACATTACATTACATTACATTACATTACATTACATTACATTACATTACATTATATTATATTATATTATATTATATTATATTATATTATATTATATTATAATA